>NW_026057585.1:25142296-25207978 GCF_023721935.1 Panthera uncia | reverse complement strand
ATTTTTTTTTTTTTACTAGCAATGGTCCATTTTTGGCTTAAAGAGTTTCTTAAGTGGAATTCCTGGAAAACTCACGAAGCTAAGCATCAAAGTCTCTCACTTGTAACGGTCCTTGAAACATGTTCCTATGCTCATGGTTTGTAGTGTTTGGGTAAAGATTGCAAAGGGAAACTTTTAACCATAATCAGTTAAGATCAAGAACTCTTCCTACACCATGTTTCCTTCTGTCATATTTCCCCTTGTGTGGGATGGAGTTAGAATAGCCTTTTACATTATGAGACAAAGGGGGAAATTAAGTGACGATATGCCATTTAAACTCTTTGCAAAGATGTTGTAGACCATCTCAATAAGACAAAAGAAAGAACAGATCCCTGATTTGGACATTTTATAGAGAGCCCTGTTTTATAATTTTCAAATTTAATAAATAGCTGACAGAGAATCTAAATAAAAATAAGGAGATATGAAACAGAAGTGATACGATGAGTGATGGGACTCAGTAGAAAATTTTCTGCCATCAGGAAGTGAATTGTAAGGAAAAGATTAGATTATTATACCCAAACACATTCATTATGAGGAAGAGATAAATTTTGAATTAAAATAATGAGTAAGCTGTTGAATTATTTGATGGCCCAATTAAAAGAAGAGTGAATCGTGAACACATTAGAAAAAGATTTGCTTGTTTGGCACAGAATGTGCTGTCATTGACAAAGATGACACAAAATTTATAATACGTTTGCCTCATGCACTGGTTGATGAGCGTTGTCAGTTCAGAGAGTAATCAGTACCCAAAAAGTCTTATATGAAGGAAACTTGATAAAGTTTTCTCCAAATAAGATAATAATCTGAAGCACTTATGAATTATGAACTGAAACAAACTTTTCTAAATCAAGCTAAATGAAAAGCGAACTCTCTATGGAAAATATTACAAGGTCATTATCATATAAATTGGTGAACAGAGTATACAGCCAAAGTATATAGAGAAGATGTATCCAGAGAGGTATATCATGCAGTTAATTACTAATATGATTTGCACATTTGTGCTGTTTATTTTCCCTTTAAAATTTCCCTTTAAAATTTCTAATCTGATTTTTTCTTTTTATACATATTCACATCAGTAATTTTTATTTTTTGTGAAAAAAGGTTCCCATATTATAGAAGCTCCAACCCATTAAACCTGAATCCTCCCCTGGTTTCCATCTATGATGGCCATTTCTTCCATGTCTAAATTTCACGTTTAACCATTTGGTAAAGAAAATAATTGAATTTACATTTTGAGAAGTTTCTGTTTTGTTAAACATTCTGTTTTGGTAAAGGAAACCATTTTCTGAATCGTGGTGTTTAGGTTCAGGATCTTTTAAAGAGAAATTGCCTTGATGTCTTTCTTTGCCTATCTTTTTAATAGTCATAGTTCTTGTTTTGTTTTTTTCCTTTTTTTTAGCTGTTTTGAATTAATATTTAATCACATCCTTTAATTTTTAAAGGTTGTTTGTTGAATTTGTCTTATAAACGAGTTGGTCGTTATGTACCTTTTTTGCAACCAGCTTACCTGTTTGAACTGTTGTAGTAACAAACATTAGTAATTTAAGCTTACTTAAAAGTTGTTTTCATTCAATAGTATTTCCATTTTATTTAACCCCAGAAACAAGTTATTCATTTATACTTTCAACAAATATGTAACCTGTGAATATATTCAGCAAATAAGTATTAACTATATAGGCATTGTGTTAGACTCCCACGCTTGTTCTTCGTCCTGGAGCAGTCACAGTAGAGTGGGGGAAACAGCTGTACGGAAACAGATACTTTACAATAAAGTGGGTATTGGGACTGGTGCGATATGAACAAAGTGGGGTGGGATCAGGGTGGACTGTGACCAGTTGTCAGGAAGACAGAGTTAAATACACTTGAGAAACAGTACAGCTTTCTTCCTATGTGATATCTCACTTATGTTTCCTTCTTTCAGATTTGTTGATTCTCATTTTGTATTGGAAAGTGATTGGTGACAAATATTTTATAATCCATCATTGTACAGCGCTGTATGCATACTCCTTTGTACTGGTGAGTGCCAGGATCTGTGGTAGCCTGACAAGTAGACAAGATTGGGAGTAATGACTTACTGGTGAGCAGAAACCTAAACATCCAGTTCCCAGTGTATCAAGACCAACTCCAGATTCATTCAGGGCTCATGCTTGTGATAGGTTATCTTATTCATTAACAAAAATAATTACTTGTGTGTTTGTATTAGTGTGTCTGTTTGGATTCATAAAATTTAAGAAAGGCGGATGACCCCAATTTCACTTAATTTCACTTAATTTTTTCACTTAATTCAATTTCACTTGAATTTTCACTTAAAATTTTTACGATTGTGTAGCTGTTGGTATTTGCCCGTCTTTCTAGATGTGTTTATGACTTAACAGCCAGAGCTAGGGATAAATTCTTGTATAACTAGATTCAGTATTTCTTCTCTATTCAATTCCCATACAATTACATGTACATATGTGATTACATTTAAGTAGACCGGAGCAGTGGAGGAGTCTTGCTCAGAGACTTCATCAGACTTCCAAGCCTGAACTGATAGAGGATACTCACAGCAAATCTCAGGCAGTAATGCATAATAAATTTTAGATCTAAAATTATTTTTCTACATTACACATTTGTAAATTAGTGATTTTACATTCCTTTTACATTAGATAGGTTTCTTCACAATCAATTATTTTTTAGTCAATCTAGATATACCAACAAGCCCCAAATAGATATTTGGAAATAATAGATATACGTAAACCAGAATAGTATAAATTTTATGTAATAGTTGTGGTATACCATTTCATGTTTTCTCCTTTTTAAAACTTAAATATAGCCACTGCCTTTTTTTTTCTGACTTGGTATTGCTAAAGTCCTTATGTTACCAGATATCTGTGACTATTTGGAGGGCTTTAAAATATTAATGTGTATTAATATTCTTCTATTTTTCTTTATGTTGGCCTGCACAAAGATAGCTGGTGAATCAGATGTCAGTTTGGCATTATTTCTGCAAGAACCAGATATATCAAAATATCTCTCTGTATCACCCACTTGAAGTAATAAATCTAAAAAGTTAATACGAATATTTCAAAAACTATGCTGGTTTTAATGCTATCAATAAGTGCTTATGTATACCCAAAAGGTATCCTTAATCACTTTGTTTTTCTGAAGCAATCTGCTATTTTTAACTGGCATTTCCTACTGTTTGTCTTCTTTTTAGATTTTAATTGATTATAGGTAGTTGTGAAATATAGACTCTTACCTTTTACATGTCTTAAATATCTGGTGTACAAGCGCTTATTTCCTAAACACTTGGTAAAAAGCATGAAAGCTGACTAACAAAACACTGGTTAAATCTGGGAAGAATGTGTGGGTGCCCATGTGAGTTTAATATCATGCTGCAGTGTAGAAGTATGTTCTCTGAACATGAATCACAAATAACCATTGTGCTATGAAAAGAATATAAGCTGGTGAAAGATAACAGGTCACTTACGTGGATTTGTAAATGTGAATACTATGAGCTGCTATTGTGCCTCGGCCACTGAATCACGGGCTTGGCAAACGGCTGGCTGTGCGTGCATTGGCAAGTTGAGTATTTAATTATGTGGGATGGATACTGTTTTCTCTTTGGACTTTTATGCCTTTATTAAAAAAATCAATAAAGTGCATCCTGGATATTTAAAAAAAAATAAATTAACTCTTCATTTAGTTAAGTTGATAAGAAAATCAACTGCAGTGTTTTCTAGAGGTGATTGCTTTTTTGATGCCTTCCTGTGTTCTATTGTATGAAATGAATGATATGAAGTAAGTCTATCGAATTAAAGTGAATCTATTCATAGGGAAACAAGAAAATTAGAAAATAATAATTGTTCATAGATGTAGTGATCCTGTGTCATTTATAGATTTTACATTTCCTATTTGACTATAATGAATTCCCAGGTCACTTTGTGCTGTTTAAGGCTAACAAAATAACAACAGCTACTACTACTATTATTATTTTATATAAACTTTTATGAAGTTCTTCACTTATATGATGAGAACTGGTATTTGGAAAGTACTTTGACTTGATACATATGAGACTGTTTAAGCTGTTTGTAGCAGCTTCTTAAAAGATTTTCTGATTGTAACTAAATAAAACTTAAAGTGGAAAATGGAGGCAAGTTATCCGTAAGTTTTAAACGTATGCTGTACTGAATAGTTGAAAAGTAAGATTCTTCTAGATTTAGGTTATGAAATAAGTTATATGTAGGTTATATAATGTCTTGATCACTACTAGTTTTGTACCTTTCTTTAGTGTATTTACTGGCATTTTAAGATTCTCTGGGGGGAATAAGTTAGAGCTTAAGGAATCTTCTATATATAAAAAGGTAAAAATCCTACAGATTTTTCCCTAATATTCAGCTTTTCCTCCCTTGGTCAGGATCCTAGTTGTCAGGGAAAATATGACAGGGTAATCTCTTATAAAGGGTGTGAACACATTTATGCTTTAAGGTCTCTTTCTAAGGATAAACCACTGTCTTTTGTACTCCCATTGTGATCTCTCTGGTAGCCTTAGTTTTCTTCTGTGTTTCCTATGAATCACCCTCTCTCCCCAAATCACACCTTTAGGTAACAAGTTATATAACACTGGAAAACATTTAAATTTGAAAAGAAAAGCACTCCTGTAACAGACTTTCCCCAACTCTTATGCACTGGTTACACTACCCTGGAATTTAATCATTACACCATTCAGCTACAATCCAGGAAGAAAATTTGGTTTCAGAGGCTCTCAGTGCCTTTATTTAAGGGTATTTAAGGTGCAGTGTGAATACCTTGAAGGTGAGAACTTGTTTCTTGTTTAATGTTCTGCCCCAGTGTCCACATTTTAAAAACACTTTGCAAGGAGGTATGTAGGAAGTGGTGCTGAAAAATGAAAGGCTTGTTATGTCAGATACGATAAAGTTGTAATTTATATCAGGAGACAAGAATTAGAAAAATATTAGTCTTAGGTTTAGTCTAAAGAATTTCCACAACACCATGCAACAAATGCCATGACTCACTAACAGTTTATCATTAACAGTGTTAAACTGTTTAAATGTTTTAAGATGGTTTGAATAGTGTTGCCTATTCTCAGTTACGCATAAATAATGTATTTCCTTCTTTTCTCCCATTAAGATAGTCTTAAAGAAAAATTTTAATTAACTATCATGGCTGTTACAACAACATTTTAAAAGTAATACAATTTCAAAAATTAACATTTCTGTTGACTAGGCAAGTATTAAAATAGCCACCTAATATAGCTTACTAAAGCAAGATTCAGTAGTAAGGTCTGTGTGATTTCTATTTCCCACTAAATTTTCATATGATATAACATGTTAGGGGCACCTGGGTGGTTCATTCAGTTAAGTGTCCAATTCTTGGTTTCAGGTCAGGTCATGATCTCATAATTAGTGGGATCCAGCCCCGCTCGGGCTCCACACTAACAGCGAGGATCCTGCTTGGGATTCTTTCTCTCCCTCTTCTCTGTCCTTCCCCCACATGCACACTCTCAAATAAACTTAAAAACATATTAAATATTGGGGCTCCTGGGTGGCTCAGTCGGTTAATCGTCCAACTTCGGCTCATGTCATGAGCTCACACTCTGTGAGTTTGAGCCCCGCGTCGGGCTCTGTGCTGACAGCTCAGAGCCTGGAGCCTGCTTCAGATTCTGTGTTTCCCTCTCTCTCTGCCCCTCCCCTGTCCATGCTCTGTTTTTCTGTCTCAAAAATAAATAAAAACATTAAAAAAAATTTTTAGGTAAAAAAAAAAATCAAATAGTTAAATCAAAGAAAATATTTTAAAAACTGGAATAACATGTTAACCTTTTTTTCCACTGAAATAAAAGATTACCAAAATATTGTCATCTTATACTGTAATGAGCAATAAACTAGCAGAAGTAAGTCCTAAAGTATTTTATTATTTATATAGCTTACTTATTCAAATCTGCATACAACTAGAATTATACAGTGAGCTTATAACTCTACTAATTGAGGGATTTAGTCATGGTAAAAATGTTAAGTGGCCATTTAAAAAATAATATGTGTTATATATGTATGTGCATCTATGTAAAGACATGTGATGTACATATGTAGGGGTGAAAAAATGTGTTTGGGTTTTGGAATTTGTTTTAATATTTACTTTTTTAAATGTTTGTTTATTTTTTAAAGAGTGGGGGGATGGGCAGAGAGAGAAGGAGACAAGAGAATCCCAAGCAGGCTTCCTGCCATCAGTGCAGAGCCTGATGCAGAGAGAGAGAGAGAGAGAGTGAGAGAGAGAGAGAGATGGGCAGAGAGAGAGGGAGACAGAGAATCCCAAGTAGGCTCCCACCCTAAGCACAGAGCCTGATGTGGGGCTTGATCTCACAAACCGTGAGATCATGATCTGAGCCAAAATCAAGAGTCGGACACAGAACTGACTGAGCCTCCTAGGTGCCCCTAATATTTACTTTTTCTTATAGAATATCTGAAGTGACCATTGCCGATATTTCATGAACATAACAAACCTCCTTAAGGCCTTCCTCCATTTTGTTTTAGGAAGAGTTCAAGGCTACCTCTTCTTTCCTTATACTGTGCTTACCACTTCACTCTTTTCTGTGTGGAAAAGCATCCCCTCAGATTTGCACAGTTGGATCATTTTAGCAGAACTGTCTCCCTTTCTTTCTCTAACCTGGCTTGGCTTTTGAAGCCTGTTTCCTTTCAATACCAGGAAAGGAAATAGTTCATATATTGGACTTATGTGTGAAGATAAAATAGATGTCAGCCAAGATGATTGCCATGTCTACCCAGGTCAATATTTTGTTCTTAATTAGATTTTTATTTTATTTTATTATTATTATTTTTTTTTACAGTTTATGTGTGGTGAAGCTAGTGATTTTTTTTTTCTTAATTAGATTAAAAAAAACCCAGTCTTATATGATTCTCCTTGTACGATGTGCTAGAACAGTCAAATGCTTGGACACAGAAAATAGGATAGTTACCAGGGGCTGGGTGGAGGGGGAATTGTAAAGTTACTGTTGAATGGAGGAGTTTCATTTTGGGGATATGAAAAGTTCTAGAGACTTAAGCATTTAAAAGTAGTTAAAAGTAAACTGAGGGTTGATGGGGGGTGGGAGGGAGGGCAGGGTGGGAGGGAGGGCAGGGTGGGTGATGGGTATTGAGGAGGGCACCTTTTGGGATGAGCACTGGGTGTTGTATGGAAACCAATTTGACAGTAAATTTCATATATTAAAAAATAAAAAAATAAAAAAAAAATTAAAAAAAAAAAGTAGTTAAAAGTAAATTTTATGTTATGTATATTTTACCACAATAAAACGATTTTTTTTTTTAACAAGCTTATCAAATGACTGAAACAAGGTTAGGAAGGGGAACTAATAATATGCTGGATGATGTATTACATTTTTAAAAAGTTTCAAGCTGGAGCAGTAGGCTGAAACAAATAGATGGAACCTAATAATGATAAATGTTAGGTTTTGCGGTTAGGTATGACGATGTATATAGGTGGGGAGGAATGATCTGGAGGTGATAAATGACCACAACTTCAGTTGAGCCAATAGCATGTCACATCTGCTTAAAAAGAAAGCTGTTTTCAAATTTAGACTCTATTAGGGGAGGCACAGCATCCAATTCAAACACAAATTACAGTTTTCCTTGTTAGACCACACCCAAGCTCATTATCTGGAGCCCTTGACCTTGAATATGCAGGGGGTAGGGGAAAGGGCTGCCAGATGACAGAGCAGAGATTAGAATAGGAAGCTATTGTCCTGAGACAAACAATTGAAGGACCCAGAGAGGTCAGCCCACAAAAGATAAGTTGTAGGACATGATGGTTTGGAAAGGTCCTGGGGAATGTGAGAGGATTATTAAGTAGAAGAGAATGGACTAATTCTGGATTAATTCAGGTGTTAGAACTAGGACCTTTGGGGACAGTAAAAGTGAGGCAGGTGAGACTTCTGTTTTACAGAAGAGACACCATTGAATGAAAAGAAAATTATAACAATGGCCTTTTAAAGTAGTTCTTTCTACCATAAGATATCTTCAATCAGATAGATACAAAAATAGATATAATAAGTAGAAACTTTGAGTAGGAGTTTGCACTAAAAAATCTTTGAAGTTTTATTTTAATGATGAAATTCTGTGATTCAGCTGTTTTGTTAAAATGATTTGATTTGGTTCTAATGCTTGGGGGGTAGGCAGTGGGCAAGTAAGAATAAGCTAAGCTATGTCACCAGGTTCCTAAGTAACCCTGGAAGGAAGGGGTGAAAGCAGCTGGCCTACCAAGCCATTTGTTTCTTGGGAGAAAGGGAGGGGAAGAAAGGAGGGCCAGTGACTCTAGTCTAACCTTGTCAGCAGAACCTTTGGGTAGACAGAGTACTGACACTTGCTGGGAGAAGAGACCTTAACTGTGGAATGCCTTTAGGATGTCCCTGGTTAAAGACAACCCATGGTAAAGAGAACACAGGAATGTGAGGCCTGCCTCCTTGGAGAATGTCATGTGCACTGTACAGCTTTTGGAAAGTATAGAATGGACATGTTTTATAAGTTAAACTCTCACTGCTGTGTGGGAAACTTGGCGAACCTCACTTAGTAGAGTGTTCATACCTTCTGGGCCGGAGTCACCTGTTCAGCACAAGGAGGACCTGACTTACCAGCTGCCTTTGATGTCCCGCACCTCTCTCTGTGTCCTCTGAATCATTTGATGGCCTGTATCCTTGGAACATTTACTAAAAGCTCAGTACCGGGAAAGATCACGGTTTCACATGAGTCTGATTTGGCAATCATCTGATCCTGTGTGTTCACTCAGGCCTTCGATTGTCTTGTAAATAAATGATCAAAAACCTTTAATGATTAAAGTTTAGCAAAAAGTTATTAAATATAGGATGGATTTTGTTCCCAAATGTCACTTTTAGATTGGTGGAACTCTGAAAGGGGTTTCCATGGAAATGTGTTAAGGCTCCGGGTCCGTGCAATAACCTATAAAACACCTCACTATTGCTCCCATGGAACACAGTCACATTTTTACACGAGTGTCCGGTGTGGGATGCTCAGAATTTCTCTCCAGCCCTATGGTGGGAAAGGGTGGCCACCCCACTCCCACCCATTGATGGCAGCACAGTATGTAGCACCACGCCAACAGAAGTAGGTGCGTCATACTTTTAGTTCTCTTTCTCCCTTCCCTTCGAAGGCCGTGACCCTAGCTACTCTCAGCTGTTAGAAAATTAAATTTCCCATGGTAAGAAAATCCAGATTTTCATAATCACTGGCAAAAAGAATTTTCAGCTCCGGAAGGGATCAGACAAATCCTGTTTTGTTTTCCCTCACAGAATCACGTAGAGGCCAAGGCAAGTATGAGTTTTACTACAGGCAGAGAGCTCCTTAAAGGTAGATGGCAGAGGTGGAAAAGCCATATTGACCAGAAGTGAATTGTGAGTTTTGTCATAATTTGCTAACAGTAAAGTATCAAAATTTGTAATTTATTTGTCTAAAACTATTAGACTTGAGCCTGTCCCTTTAATCGCATCTATCTCATTTGTATTTCAGTAGGTTTTCTTGAGTAGGAGAGAAGGGGATACGGTGGTGAGGAATCACGCATAACCTAAAGCTTATCTCATGGTTGCCATGTCCCACCTAATGCTGTCACAGGTGTACTGGATTAAACAGGTGATGAGTCATTGATATACAGGAGCAGAAAATATAGAAGCAAGACTGAAGCATAGTCCTCCACCCCTGTGTGGGTTTGAACGAAGGAGCTCTGGGGGTACAGGGGACAAGGCATATGATGGAACCTGTGCAATTCCGTTAGGTAGCTAAGATTTGAGCGTAAGAAACTATCAAAAAATTCAAGGAACACATCGCCCACTGATAAATCGGTAATGCCATTACAGTTTAGGGAACGGAAAGATGACTGTGTTAACTTCTGTTAATTTTTTTAGTCTGAACATGGATATATGTAAAAAAAAATCTGAGACTGTTGAAATATAGGACTTAGTAAGTCCAGTGTTGTCTAGGTCTGATTCTTCAGAGATAACTACTGACCATACTTGATGTATATTCTTGTAGTGAATATGAGTTGTGCATAAATTTTCCTATATATATTTGTGCTTTTTTGAATTTTCTAAAAGAGCTTTTGAGGTAGATGGGACTTACTCTCATTCTCAAAAAAAAAAAAAAAGTGTTTAGATTAGCAGGAAAAAGTGGGGAAGACTTCCTAGGTCAGAAGACATGAGGAAAATCCCTGAGGAGAAGAAGTCAGACCTTCGGAGGTGATAGTAAGAACTAGGGTTTCAGGGTGGATCTGTGTGCGCTTGGTAGTGGTTGTACGTTTGGATGAATAAGATGGAGTCACTTGGGGGGCACCTGGGTGGCGCAGTCGGTTAAGCATCCGACTTCAGCCAGGTCACGATCTCACGGTCCGTGAGTTTGAGCCCCGCGTCGGGCTCTGGGCTGATGGCTCGGAGCCTGGAGCCTGTTTCCGATTCTGTGTCTCCCTCTCTCTCTGTCCCTCCCCCGTTCATGCCCTGTCTCTCTCTGTCCCAAAAATAAAATAAACGTTGAAAAAAAAAAATTAAAAAAAAAAAATTAACTTTAAAAAAAAAAAAAAAAAAAAAGATGGAGTCACTTGATGGAGTCAACATCCCAGATCACCAGACTTGCATTTTCACTTTTCACAGAGTTGTTATAGGCCCATTAGCCAAAAAAACCCAAGAAAACAAAAAACAAAAAAACTTGATACAACTGGCATACTAGAAAGATAAGACTGATGGTGATATGTAGAAAAAAATGCTACATGGGGGAGGAAATGTTGTAGGAGGTTATTGGAATAATATGAGTGATAGATTATGAAGGAATTTAATTTTAGGGGTTATGGTGGTGGTCATGTTAATGAAGGGAAAAAAAATCTAAAAGCCATTTTGTAGTCAACAGAGCAGGGTGACTAATTTGGATTTCACAGAATGAAGGGAAAGAAGAGGGCAAAAGGATCCAGAGCACTAAAGGGATGTGATACTATGGAAGGACATGGGAGACCGTTTGGGCAGAAAGATACTTTGAGATGCTGTGAGACCTTGTGGCAGTAGCACAGCTGTCCCAGGGGCAAGGGGCCCGTATGCATTAGAAGTAAGATTCGTGTTGTGGGGGCAGGGGCAGGAACCAGAAGAAGGATGATCCTCTAAAAGAGGCAGAGGAGAACTTCAGAGAGGCAGAAAGAGAACCACAAAAGTATACATTTGGGAAGACCGTGATTAAGGCCCCTTATAGCAACACTGTGAATTGAAAAAGGGCACTGGGGTGGCTCATTTGGTTAAGTGACCCACTCTTGATTCCGGCTCAGGTCCTGATCTTGCAGTTCATGAGATAGAGTCCTGCATCCGGCTCTGTGCTGACAGTGTGGAGCCTACTTGGGGTTCTCTCTTCCTCTCCCTCTGCCCCTTATCTCTCTCTCTCTCTCTCTCTCTCTCTCTCTCTCTCTCCTCTCTCAAAAATAAATAAACATTAAAAAAGCTATGAAAAACATATAGGCAGAGGCCATTTGAAGAAATTAGACAGGTCATTAATTTTTATTTGAGGATTAGAAAATATTGACAAGCAAAAAGAAAAAATAATTCCCAAATCCCACAACCCAGAGATGACTATATTTACTTAATTACCATTTACATTTAGGTATTTCCACTTTTTTCCAATGGGTGTATGCATAAGTCAAAAATAGCGTTCTGTGTTTGATTATATATGACAAAAATGGGCTCAAAATTTAAAATTTATTTTACACATTGAAGTATTGCATACAACAAAATAACTGGCAATCTTATGTCAGAAAGCAAGAAGCCTATCAAAGACTAATGGGGTTATGTCTAAAGGACATAAGAACTAACATGAAAGCTCTCTCATTGGCTAAAAATGTGACATTTTGATAATCAATTAGAATAACTATTGTAGCCATTGAAAACCATTGACTCATGAGTTCTTAATAATATAAAAAAAAAAAAGTGGGACAGTTCTTGCATGGGATCTCTCATGTGGGTGCTGTTAAGTAGCATTTGGGACTGGAGTCCTCTAAAGGCTCAACTGGGTTGAAACAGACTCATTCCAGTGTCTGGCAATTGATGCTGGCTCTCTGCTGGGACCTCAGCAGGGCTGTCGCCTACAGTGCCTGTTTGTGGCCCCTCCTGCGGCCCCTCTGCAAAGCTTCTCATGACTGAGCTTCAGAAGACCCAGGATGTTACTTCCACTGCATTCTGGTGGTCACGTGAGTTTTCTAGGGCAGGCTAGATTCAAGGGGAGGAAAATAAGACCCCACCTCTTCATATGAGGAGCACTGTGCACATCTAGGAAGGGAAGGAAGTGATGGCAGCCATCTTTGGAGACTGTCACCGTCTTATTTGTCAATGTTGGATGACATTATCTTCTTGTTACGATAAGCATTTAACTCTCACATCTCTCTTTCCTTTCCCGTCTTCCTTTCAGTGTTGTTAAAGGAATTTTAGTTTCTAAGTTCCTCTGAAAACTTCCATTTCTGGTTCTGTAGCACCTCTTGATACTTTTTAAGGTGAGGGTATTAGTGCTCCTATGCTACTTTTTGTGTCTCTAACCACTACTTCACTTCTCAGTTTGTCATTTGTACTTGGTGGGGGTGGGGGGTTGTATTGTCAAGATTTTGAACCAAGTTTTCCTTTACATCTGTTTGATCCGACACAGAGAAAATCAATATGAAAATTATGACAATCAATTATGACAATCATATTAAAATAGTGGACTGCACAAACAAGATTACATTTCCTGTCTAATTTTTGTTTAGAGTTTCCAATGCTTCCCTTTTTTCTTGCGACATATTCTTGGCCTTTATCATATATTTGAGTTGTTCCATACTCTCAAGGATAGCATCACATCTCTGTGATCATTTTTTCCCAGATACCTGCCCTTGGAACCCTCCATTCTCCACTTCAGTCTGAACAGACTGCTCTCTAGGTCTGCTGCCCAGTGTCCTGGGCTTCCTGCCATGACTTTCCTGGTTTGGGGCCACTGTTTCCTGGATCCCATGTCTGTCTTTCTTGGTTCACTCACTCATTGTGCTGCAGCATAACTTCAAATGATTTCCTAAGGAAGAGTGTGAAGGAGGTAAATTCTCTAAGTTTTTTGTAAGTTCTGAAAATGTGTTTTATTCTCAGGCCATCTGGTTGGATCATTAGCTCTATTGGCAGCATGTGGATATATAATCATATTTAACCAATTCCCTATTGTTATACGTTTGTTCTGAGCTTCACTATTGTATATAACTTGAGTGAACATCCTTATATCTTTTCATATTTGTGCCATACACAATTATTTTCTTTTTTTTTTAAATTTTTTTTTTAACGTTTATTTATTTTTGGGACAGAGAGAGACAGAGCATGAACGGGGGAGGGGCAGAGAGAGAGGGAGACACAGAATCGGAAGCAGGCTCCAGGCTCTGAGCCATCAGCCCAGAGCCCGACGCGGGGCTCGAACTCACGGACCGCGAGATCGTGACCTGAGCCGAAGTCGGACACTCAACCGACTGAGCCACCCAGGCGCCCCCACAATTATTTTCAAAGAATAATTCTGTAGAGAGGAAATCCTGGGCAAGTGGGATGTACATTTTTAAGTATATGGACATGTTCTGCTAAAATTCTCTTTGGAAAGGTTACCCTGCACCTTCAAAAAGATGTTTGTACATGTTTGACTTTACTGGCTAATGTGTAGAGATTATTGTGTGTAAACTTTTTTTTTTTTTCACCAAGAGATTGGTTGGTTTTTGTTGTTTGTTCTCTTTGTTCTTGTTGTCTGAAGACTGCCAGTTAATAAGGTTCAGGAACTCTGAAGGGGGTAGACCAGAATTTTCTGAGCAAATTGGAAATGATACCTGGAAAGAAGGTAGACATGAATGGTCTTTAAATATTTCAAGGGTTATCATGTGAAGAAGAGATTTTGGATTACCATGATCAGAAGTAGGACTGGTAGATGGAAGTCAGAGAGGGTGCATTAGAGTTCTGAAACTTATGAATAGCACTCCCAGGAAGGAGCAGGCAGCTTTAGGAGATGCTACACTTCTCACCATGGAGTTGTGCAGGCTGAAGGGCAAATTGGAAGAGCTTTGGTAGATGGGATTTAAAAATCGGTTGGTAATAGAACGAGGCCATCTTCAGAGTCCATTTCAACCCTACCACATTATGATGGTAAGAAACATAAAGTTGTCCTGAACAGAGTGAAATTTGAGTTGAGTGAAATATAGTTGTGAGGTGGAAAGTTGGTGTCACCTATTTGGTAGATAAAACTGTTCCCCCGTGGAAGTATTTATTTTTCTTTTCAAACTGGATGTTTTTTTCCTGCAACAATTAGAAAGTAAGATTGACGACTTTTTGAGAAGTGATGTGTGGACATAATTTTTGTTTTATCTTGAAATAGCAATAGTGAACCAACATTTAGTCCTCACTAATTGTGATGGCGACCTGTCATTCTTATTATCATCCCTTTCTGCTCATCGTTTCAGGCTGGGCCCTTGGTCCTGTGAAGTCACTCAAATATCAGTGAGGTGGAGACTTCTACATAGACAGGATGGCATAGGCCCTTTTAGGACTTGTTCTTAAACTTAATCAGTCTTCTGTACAATCAGGATATGAAAAATTACTGGGTTCAGTTTCACCTTTAACTGCAAAATTTTTTCCACTATTTTACTTTTTATTTATTTATTATTATTATTTTTTTTAGAGAGTGGGAGAGCAGGGGAAAGGGGCCGAGAGAGAGAGCATGTTAAACAGGCTCCACACTCCGCATGGAGCCCAACATCGGGCTTCTTCACACAACCCTGGGTTCATAACCTGAGCTGAAATCAAGAGTCGAATGCTCAACTGACTGAGCCCCCCGAGATGCTCCTTTTTTCCACTTTTTGAGTGCCTTTTCTATTTTCATATTTTTCTTGGTTGCTATTAGTACGTATCTTGTTCTCACATCAGTTCTGTCAAAAAAGATGGTATTATGCCCATTTTACAAATGGAGAAACTTAAATTTATTTATTTAAAAAAAATTTTTTAACGTTTATTCATTTTTGAGAGACAGAAGAAGACACGGCACAAGCAGGGGAGGGGCAGAGAGAGAGGGAGACACAGAATCCGAAGCAGGCTCCAGGCTCTGAGCTGTCAGCACAGAGCCGACACAGGGCTCCAACTCACAAACCATGAGATCATGACCTGAGCTGATGTCGGATGCTTAACTGGATCTCGGTGCCCTGAGAAACTGAAATTTAGGTCAGCTTGGCCAGAGGTCACCCAGGAGTGCTAGGGTTCAAATCCTGGCCTCCATGCCACAGGCTTGTGATCCTGTCCTAACATCCCTGCCTCCCCAGACTTACTTGCTTAATTATCATAATGAATTGCCCAAATAGAATAAGAGTTTGAAAGATTCTAGCAGTCAGCTGGCCAATAAATATTTATGGAAATTCTGCCATCAGCAGCAGGATATAGTGGTTCATAGACACTTCCATTTCTCAGTTAATTCTGTCATTCCACTGTTTCATAAAATGGGGAAGATGAGGACGGTGGGAGGGGCAGCCATACACTCCTAATAGCAGCTCTTTAAAAAGTATTCACCATATTTATAGAGATATGGAAATGGGGTTAGAGAAGTTCAGTAATAGCCACAAATCATGCAGTTAAGAAAGGGCTTCTTAGTTTGCTGGCATGCCCATACATAACCAGCTTCTAGCCATTTTCCTTCTGATCCATAGCTGTCATGCAGGTCTCAAATTCTCCTACCTCTTTTTTTTTTTTTTTCAATTGAAGTATACTTAAACAATATCCTATTAGTTTCAGGCTTACATTATCATGATTTTATGCTTTTATACATTGCCAAGTGATCTCCATGTTAAGTCTAGTACCATCTATCACCATATAAAATTATTATAATATTACTGACTATATTCTCCTTGCTGTACATTATATCTTTATGACCTACTTATAACTGGAAGTTTGTACCTCTTAACACCCTTCCCTTTCCATTCTGTTAGGCTTCTGACACCCCCCCCCAACACCCCTCTCCTCTGCCAATCATTAGTTTGTTCTTTGTATCTAGAATCTGTTTCTTTTCCCTTTTGTTTATTCATGTGTTTTTTTAGATTCCACATATAAGTGAAATCATATGGTATTTGTTTCTTTGTCTGACTTATTTAATGTAGCCTAAAACCCTCCAGGTCCAGCCCATTCTTGTTCTCAAATATGGCAAGATTTCATTCTTTTTGATGGCTAATATTCCATTGTATATACGTACCACATCTTCTTTGTCCATTCATCTATTGATGGGCACTTCAGTTGCTTCCATAGCTTAGCTGTTGTAAATAATGTGATGAATATAGGGGTGCGTTGGTGTTCTTGTTTTTTTTTTTTCAGGTAAATACCGAGAAGTGGAATTGCTGGATCATATGATAGTTTTATTCTTAATTTTTTGAGGACCCTCTATTGTTTTCCACAGTGGCTGCATCAGGTTATATTCCCACCGACAGTGCATGAGGGTCCCCTTTTCTCCATACTTTTGCCAGCACTTACTTTTTGTCTTTGATATTAGCCAATGTGATGGGTGTGAGTTTCTTCCCCACCTCTTACTTGCCAACCCACTTTTTTCTGTCTTGTTTCACTAATCTAAATGTATCAAGTTTTGGAGATTAAATATCAAGACTTTTTTTTATCATAACACATTTCTCGTGACCTCTAATTCTTTTCTACTGATCTCTTTACAAAATTAAAATCTGGATATTTTTCTCCTTTTCTTTTACAATGGAACACTAATATTCTCATCAGAGTGCTCACCCACTCAGATATAGGTTTGCAGGACTCTTAGGAATTGGTTTTGGAGGTGATTCTCCTTGCTTCACACTGAGGAGTAGGCGAGGTTCAACTCAGGAAATATGCACCAGGCACTGTACTAGGCTTTATGGATACAACAATAAACGAGACACAAGGAATATAGATAATTTGCAAGGGTGTAAGTACTTTAACAGACAGGCAGAGAAATCTGTTGAAACACCTGACCTAGCTCAGGATTCAGGAGTCAGGAAAATATTTCTAGATGGATGCAGCTGGTCTACCTTGCTAATGCTGTAGGATCTGATGGGGGGTTTGTAAATCTTCACTAATTACAATTTCAGAGAAGTATGGAGCTAGTTTCCTAAGGGCTTCGAGATTCCTAGATCATCTGTAAGCTAGGATGGTAGTTCTCTAACTTTAGTCAATATTGGAATCACCTGGAGGGCCTATTAGAAATATATTGCTCATCTGACCTCCACGGTTACTAATTCAGTAGGTCTGCAATGGGGCCCAAGAAAATGTACATCTAGCAAATTTCCAGGTGTTGGTGATGCTGCTAGTCTGGGGACCACACTTTGAGAACGACTGTGTTAGATATGAGAGAACCATTTTCTTTGGGAAGAGGGAAGAGAAATTAGAAGAAAAGCCAGGATGCTATGCCCATTTCTTTTATAAACTCAAGAGGTTTTTTTCAGTGTGGAGATACTGCATTTTGGCTAAATTTAGATGAAAGCAACATATCAAATTGACTATTTTTACTAGTAACTTTTAGTATTTAAAGACTATTATAGAGTCCAGTTTTATCTGATACTAATTTGACACTTTGGTTAAAAGTTACTTTTATAACCACTTGAAAGGAGTTCGAAGAAATCTTCTAAACTCTCAAAAAAGTCTTAGACATAGTATAGTTAATAAGTTTGTATTTTTAAAATTCACTAGAAAGCAATGTTTACAATTGTTTCTTAAAATTTAAGAGTAAGGCGATTGCTACTATTTCAATATTTTGCATGACTTTGGACTGTCTGCTTAAAAATATTTTAGAAATCACAAACAAAAACTTAAAAAATTTCAGTATTGCATTTCATATTTGGATAAAATGATTTATTTGAAAGATATAGTAAGTAATTTAGCAAGGCTTTGGCTGACCTTAGGAATATATTAACTCATATCTTATAGCAATTTGGTATGTCATATTCTCTAAACATTGGGTATAGTTACCTAGAATGCCACACATTTTAAAAAAACTAAACAAAAGAAGATTGTTAGGAAAAGTAGATTGGAAAAAGAGCTACCTTTAACTGAGGGAGAAAGGCAATGTTATAGATGGGAAAATTTATCTTTAAAAACAAAAGTGAGTGTTAAGTACGTGAAGTTATTATGATAGAGGATTATACTAATCAACTATTTCTGAAATTTTTCTGTCTGGTTCAAGTAAGAATCTCACTAAAGTAACTCTTTTCTTTGCATTTGTTGCCTCCCCAAGGGTCATGTTCTAGTTGTGCACTATTTTCAAAGCTCTTCTCCCTTCCCCTAGTCACTGAAGAATTTAACTATGGGAGAAGAGGAAAGCAGAACATTTCAGCTTTTTAATTTTACCAGGATGGTCTCCAACTAAACACAATTACTTATTTTTCTGACCTTTTCTTAACTGAAATATTCCAATCACTTCCTTTGGAAACACTCACCTAAACTTTAAATAAATCACCAAAACTAAAAAATAAGTCCATAAAACATCCAGGAACTTGGAATATGAAAGGCAATTTGCTTCCTATTACTTGAAAGTGCTTCTTTGTGCTGGATGAGTTAGAGAGGTCAGACATTTACTCTTTATTCATTCCTCTTTCTCGGAGCTAGGAATGTGATTTTAATTATGTATTAAAATGAAAAAGTTTACCTACCATTTGGGATTCATTATAATAAAATTCATAATAAAGAAGGGAGTGGCCTGCCCAAGTCCATCCTGGTTTTACTGTTTTACTACTGAAAATCCCGTATCCTGTGAAGTCTTTCCCTTTGATGCAAAAAAATTGTGGCACCCACGATTTGCAGTTCATAATAATGGATCATTTATTGTCGCATTACACTGAATGATACCATGGAAGTGTGTTGTAATCATGAGCATTAACAGTCATCTTTGCCCTTTGGAAGATCAGATGAGAATGAGAACACTATGATACCAACACCAGAATGCCCCCAAAGTTCACCAATAAAGAAGGTTATAGTTATTATATATGGAAATATGTATAATATATATTATTATATACATTAGTATATAATGATGTTATGGGTGGATGGAAAGACACATGGGTTAGGGTATTAGATAACCAAAAGAGACTAGACTGTACAATATGCAGAAAAGAATTTAGGATTGGGCATTGTTACGGATTGAATTGTATCCTACCCCCAAATTCTTATGTTGAGGATCTGAGCCCTAGTACCACTGAATGTGACTTTATTTGCAAATAGGGTCATTACAGATGTTTTTGGTTAAGTGAACATGAGGTCATAGGTGAATAGGATGGGTCCTTTAATCCAACATGACTGGTATCCTTATAAAAAGGGCAAGTTTGGACACATACATGCACGTAGGGAAAATGCCATGTGAAGATTGGAGTTGGGATGCCTAGAAGCCAAGGAACTGCAAGAAACTAGGAGAGAAGCCTGGAGCAGATCCTTCCCTAGAACCTCCAGAAGGAGCATGGGCCTGCCAACACCTTGATCTGAGACTTCTAGCCTCCAGAACTGTAAGACAATACGTTTCTGTTGTTTAAGCCACCCATCCTGTGGTACTTTGTTATGGCACCCCCAGCAATCTAATACAGGCCTGCTAGAGATGGGGATGGAAAAGCGCCTAAAGAGACTGCATCTCACAAGTCTGAAATGAGACAGACAAGTACATCTAAATGGAGCTGTACGTTTTTCATCTTCCAAAAAGACACTGACGCTCAGTTGAAATAATAGCAGGCATAAAACTTGGACATACCACATGGATATACACATTTTATTGTTCCCTTGACTGTTCTACGAAACTGAGTAAAGTTACATTTCCTGATCCAGAGGTTGCAACGAAAACATCCTGTCGGCGAAAAAGGGGTAAATTCTAATAACAGATGTGTTGGTTTCTCACAGTAGAGAGAGCTTACTCTGTTGGATATTCCCAATAATCGTGCTTTCTTTCCTCTAGCAGATGTTGCATGGAATCACAGCAATAAAAACTCTTAGCTCCTGGGATTTGAAAAATGGAGTTTCAAGTTGAATTTTTGACTCCTATGAAGATTATAAAGAAACCACATGAAATAACAATTGTTGATGTGTTGTTCAAAGACGAATTAGATTTTGCTCAATACGTCTGCACATTTGGCAGACAGTGCAAATGTAAACGTGGCAAATTCCATTCGGTCTATACACTTCTCACCAAAGAAAATGAAAAGATACTACCTGTGAAACACCTTCCACACCTCGCGTAGAACAGTGCCACAAAGAGATGTGATTTGCTTACCTCTGATGTTGAGGCTTTCATAATGAAAGTTCTTTCCCACCTTTAGCTTCCTCAAGACCTGAAGAACCAATGAGAGTTTTGACTTCACAGAAATGGAGGGAGATGGCTTCCATAGACCTGTGCCTATAAGATAGCTACAATTATTGCCAGCATGCGTTGGCCAGCCGTAAAATCACATGTGTAGAGTGTGAGGCAAAGAGAATGTCCTTCTGTAATTTGGAAATAAATCGAGGATGAGAAAACAGAAAAATATTACATTAAATAATCAGATATTTATGTACTGTTTCTTTAAAACTGATGACTGCTGAGGAACCTGTAAGCATCTAGAAAAGGATGAACTATTAGCACCTCTGTTAGTTAATGTAGTCTGAGGGTTGTGACAAGCATACAATGGAAGAATGGCTCATTTGGGGAAATAAAACTGCTTCTGAACTCAAAAGCATTACCAGGAAATGGTAGCCACATTGAACAGGATTTTCTTCACTAGAACTGTAACTTATTTGGAATCCATTTTGTATGCTTTCCAGTATTGAAAAAGGATGGATAGTTTAGAAGTGGATAGTTTATATGATGAATTTGTACATGCAAAAGACCTTAGAGACAAATAGCTGGTCTATCAAAACAAGCCTATAGATACAAAGTGGATGGACCTTTTCAGAGAGCTAGGAACTTAATTCTTGTAACTCCAAAAAGCCTGTTGCTAGTAAAAGTCTCAAGTATTTTATGCTCACACCTTTGTTAAGAAAATATTTAGGTTGAGGTCACCCTATTGGAGTGATACTGTAATGTGGATTCCTAAGAGCAGAGCTACAAGTCAAAGTAATTTTATGTTAGACTGTATTTCATTCTTGAAAAAAAAATATGTGTGTGTGCGTGTATGTGTGTGTGTGTGTGTACTTGCTTGTGTACACGCGCACACACACACACACACACACGCACGCACACACACACCAAAGGCTGTAGGCAGTTAAGAGAAGTAATACTGGAAAAAGAAAAAGAAAAATCTGTATTGTGGATAAGAAGATGTCACTATTATTTTTTATTAAATATAGGTAACAACTATTTAATTAGTCCCATTGTATTTACATTCTCCTTTTACAAAGTCTCGGATTTATGTCTCTTAAAAATATATAATAATGTAGCCTCCTAAATTTAAATATCCAAAAGAAAGTTAAAAGGGCAAAAGGAAACCTAAAAATATTACAGTTTCACGCATTTTATTTGTTAAATTAGTCCTATTTTTAATTACGACTAATTACCACTCTTAACTAATCTTGTTTGTTTAAATAAAAGCTTTTATTGTAACAGAAAAGTAAATAATACAGAAAAATATATAATTTCAAATAAACACCGATTCTTTATATTTCCGTGATAAAGTCGTGACACATGTATATAGTTATTTCTCCTATGTTGTCATGTGTGCTTGGACTGGTATGGCTGTACTCACCTTGCCCACTGCCTTTGCCCCTTTGTCCCTCCTCCTTCCATTTCTCCTCATCACACGTTTCAGTTTCCCTAAGGCCAGTGAGTTTGAGATTATAAAAAGTTCTAGATTAGTCTTGGAAAAGCTAAGTCTTGAAACCAGCTCTGAATTTTTAATCTCTAAAATAATTTCCGTGGAGAAGAACTGAAAACCCTTCAAATAAAAAGGGTTTTTTTGTTTTTTGTTTTTGCTTTATATTCCCATTTGGAAAGCAGCATGTATATAGCTTTTAGGACTGAAGTTCCACGTATACCTAATGTTTTGGGGGCAGGTAGGATTATTTCTTTTTATGTACAATCATAATTCTGATTTAACTGGAAGTGGTGGAATGACTCTATTTACCTAGTAACAGTTTTTAAATTACATGATATTTTTGGAATGTATACGTTTGGTGTTCTTTCTAATGCTTATTAACTCTGCTCTACTTTTCGTATTATTAAATTCATACAGTGTACTAGGTATTATGTTTCTAAATTCAGAAAGGTCCTGAAAGTATGGGTTTTAGCTGTAGGATCTTCCGATTGACAAATATTTTTGCAGGTCAAATGTGATAGATCAGTTTTAGCATGTGTTGTTACATTTGGCAGATAAGCATCGGCTCACAGTCTCACGTGTTGTTAATTAGGATATGAAGTACACTTTTGAGATTTTAAGGTGCTTTCATTAATAGATATAAGAATGAGTTTCTATTAGGTATTTAATTGCTCTAAAATTCCTCAAGTGCTGAAATTCACGCTACTTTGGTAATTATTTCTACAGCAATTTGAGGATGCCGTTACTGATGGCTATTTGCAGAATTCATTAATTCAACATGAGACAACAGCTTAAAATCTGTTTTTATAAATGAACATAAGTGTATACAATATGCTGTCTTTTAAAAATAATGTAGAATTCTAGTGACATTTCTAATTTCTCATGAAGAAAATTAGGAGACTTGGTCTGTTTTGACGTTGATTGTTATTTTATGCTGAGAAGTTATTGAATGTTCCTTTAATATTTGGAAATTTTGATAAGAATGGCCTCCCTGACATTGTATTTTATGTTTATCATCCAGAAGGATGGAGTGCTGGCATACATTGGGAATTTTCGCCTGCTTGCAGAACTTTCCAGCCCTTTTGTGAATCAGCGGTAGGTTATTGATATCATTATTTTACACTTATGCTGTTTACCTTTAGTTTGGGGAAATTTTTTTCCAAGATCCTAAAGCTACTAAATAAAAATGAGAATATGTGATATGAACTGTTATCACCATTCTGCAAATGAGGAAAGTAAACGTTGGAGGGGTTGGAGAAACTTGTCCAAGATCCCCTAGCTAGAAAGTGGTGGTCCTAGCTTTTGAACAGAGCTCTCTCAGAAAGGTGATGATGCTTTATTATACTTGGGTTCATCTTGGGTCCTGTTCATATTCTTTTTTTTTTTTTTTTAAGTTTATTTACTTTGAGAGAGAGCATGTGTGAGCACTTGTGTGCATGCGTGCGAGCAGGGAAGTGGCAGAGAGAGCATGGTGGGGGGGGGGGAGAGAGAGAATCCCAAGCAAGTCCAAACTGTCAGTGGGGAGCCCTATGTAGGGCTCAACGCAGGGTTCAAACTCGAGAACCATGAGATTATGACCTGAGCCCAAATCAAGAGTCAGATGCTTAACCGACTAAGTCACCCAGGTGCCTTTCCTGTTCATATTCTTGACACCAACTGACTCCTGTTCCCAAATTCTGATATTGACATTACCTTAGTTCCTCATTTAAGAAAAACAGTGTTCTAATTTTAGATTTACAGAAAAGCTGCAAAGATAGCACAGGAACTCTTATATCCTCCTCACCTAGTTTTTCCTATTGCCCATGTCTTCTATTACCCTGGGACATTTGTCAAAACTGAGAAACCGATATTGATACATCACTCTTAAGTGACCTACAGACTTTGTCGGATTACACCAGTTTTTCCATTAGTGTTTTCTTTTTTGTTCTAGGATTCAATCCAGACTGCCACACTGCATTTAGTTGTCATGTCTTCCTGGTCTCCTGTCGTCTGTAACAGTTCTGAGTCTTTCCCTATTTTTCTGACTTTGACAGTGTTAAGAAGTACTGTCCAGTTATTCTATAAAGAGTCCTCCAGTCTGGATTTTTCTGTTTTTCTTATGACTAGATGGAGGTTATGGGGTTTGGGGAGGAATTCCATGGAGGCAGAGTGCCCTTGTCATCACATCGTATCAGGAGGTACATGCGTCCACATGACATCAGTGGGGATTTGAACTTTCATCACATGGTTGAGGTGGTATTTGCCAGGTTTCTCCACTGTGAAGTTTTTTCTTTTCCTTACTCTGTTCTTTAAGAGCAAGATACAAAATGTAGCCCACTCTCAAGGGAGAGAAGGAATTAAGCTCCACCTCATGGAGGGAGGTAGTTACTCATATTTGCCAATGGATTTGTAATGAGGCTTTATTACCCTTATCCTGTCATTTAACGAGGTCTACTGATGTTTTTTTCTGTGCAGTGTTGGCTGTTCCTTTCACTCCATATCCATGGTCCTAGTTGGGGACCTTCGGGATGTCAATGGTTCACTTACTGCCATAGCCTTCCAACTGACTTCCCTTGTTTCAGATTCACCCTCTCTTCAATCCTTTCCTCACAGTGCTGCTGACGTAGTGTTCCCTGTGTTCCATTTTCTATACCTTATTTTCTTCCACAAACTGAATCCTGTTTAGACTCTTCTCTTTGACATTCATTGCAGCATGCTCCCTGTGTCTCCAGCCTTATTTCTTACTACTCATTAGAGTCAGGTTTGAACACTTACTGTCTCATGCACCTCTGGGTTATTCTGACATTTCTTTCTTTATTCACATCATCCATTTACCCTCCATCTTTGAAAAATTTACCTATCTTTAAAATCTTAGGTCAAAGTCCCAAGCCAGGGGAGGCTCCCATGATTGCATGTAGCCTTTTGTGACGTAGCATAGAGATAACCCAGAGAATTGAAACTGTCAAATCAGACTCATGTGAGTTAGAGAATATATCCGGTATTAAACCTTACTAATAATCTCAAGGATCCTGATACATCAAAATGGCTCCCTGGGTCCTTTTTGCATTGGGCACACTGGAAGTTATCTATGAGGGCCATAAACAATATGCATAGTTTATATTGCGGACATAGAAGGAGCTTTCTTGGTTATGACACATCTCCATATAATACTCAGATAATTACATAACTTATGTAACATTCCCCAGAGGGTCAGGCCCCATAAATCTGTACATTTTAGGTTTGTTTGCCATAAGCAATCCTAGAGTAGGTTAAGTCCTAAAAGCATTCGTGGATGAGACTCTCCAGCAACACATACCATTAGTCTATTTATTGGGAGGCCTGTCATTAGTATGCTTACCAAGCAATTAGCCTGATCTTTTTTTCTTGCCAAAGGTGGTGGGGGAAGGGGGAGGAGTGGTCCTTCCACCCCCAAAACAGGAAAGAATGGGTTATAGATCTGCTGCTTAACCTTTTCTTTCCCAAGTGCTTATACACCATCTTATTTTGTATGCCACTGTTTCGGATGGTGTAATCTTTTCTTAACATTTACTTATTTTTGAGAGAGAGAGGGAACACGAGCAGGAGAGGGGCAGAGAGAGAGGGAGACACAGAATCTGAAGCAGGCGCCAGGCTCTGAGCTGTCAGCACAGAGCCCGACGTGGGGCTCCAACCCATGAATCGTGAGATCGTGACCTGAGCCAAAGTTGGACGCTTAACCGACTGAGCCACCCAGGCACCCCTATGTAATCTTATTTTTTGAGGAAGATAATCAGTTCCTTGGGCTCTGCCATTTAATTTTTTTAAATAATAATTCTTCTGCAATCCTCAAAGACTGAAATCATGGAAGTATAGAGCAAAGAGCACGTTCTTTGAAGTCAAAAGACCCACATTCAGACCCAAGCTCTCCCACTTACCATTGGACATGAGTGGAAGACTATTTAATCTCTCTAAGCCTGGCTTCTTACCTATAAAACAGGGATAACGATGCCTATAGGCCTCACAGTTTGTTGTGAGATTCAATGAGATTTCGTGCTTGCCGTTTGGTATATGTTCAATAAGTTCTAAATGACGTACATATTCAGTATGCTAAACTGGAAGTGCATAGTCTATACTTACTTTCTCTACTTTTTTGTATCTTTTTTGCTCTTTAACTCATTAAAGTTAGGCTTTCTCCTCTGTCATTCTGCTGGAACCGCTTCATTAGAGGCACCAGTGACTTCTAGTTGCAAAATCTAGTGAACACCCTTGGTGCCTGTCTTGTGTCTCTCTGTGGACTCGATGCTATTCCTCACCTCCTTCTAAGGCCCAACTCCCTTTGCTTTCATGACACTGCACTCATCTGGTCCTTGTATTTCTCTGACCATCCTCTCTCACTCTTCTTAGTAAGAGACAGTTCCATACATGCTGGTGTTCCCTGAGGCTCTCTTCTGGGCCCACTGATCTTCCTCTGGGGTGGCCCAGTGCTTCTCCCTGGGGTGAGGTCTATTTTCAAGGCAGCAGCAATTACCTGTTTGCTCATTTTGGCATAATGAGCAATGTGTGAGTTTTAAAATCAGATACACTCAAGTTGCAATTCAACCTTGCCGCTTACCTGCCCTGACCTTGGGTAAGTTATTTAACATCCCTGTACTACAGTTGTTTTCTCCTTAAAAAGAACATATTTAATACTACGCACTTCTTTGTGTCTTAGTCAAGTGTTTTCTCCTCCCAGGTGGCACATCAAATTCAACATGTCTAAAATAGAATGCAACATATTTCCCTCTGTAGTCTCATATCCTCTCGTTCAGCATGTGGCCCAGCCATTCTTGGTCACTCCCGCTCGGTATGTGGGAATCACCTTTGACTGTTCTCCCTTACCCACATTTGGGTCCATCACCAGGTCTTACCAGAAAACCTCCTAAATATTTCTTGCCTTGGCCACTGACTCTCCATCTCTACTGTCAGTGCCCTTGATCATCATCTCTTGCCTAAGCTACTGTACTAGTACTCTAACCCTGTACTACCCAGTAGGGTAACCACAAGCCACATGTAACTATTTAATATTTAAATTAAGTTAAAAATTCAGTTCTCAGTCTAACTTGTAACATTTCAAATGCTTCACAGCCCCATGTGGCTAGTGTCTACTGAATTGGGTAGCACATCCATAGACCATTTTCGTTACTGCAGAAAGCTTTTTAGGACAGTGCTGTTCTAGACTGCAGGTTGGCAAACTAAGGCTCGAGGGCCGAACCCATTGCTGTTCTTTTGCAAATGAAGTTTTATTGGGGCACAGCTCTGTTCACTTGTTTACATGACTGCTGACACACTGCAACAGCAAAGTTGATTGTGACAGAGACCATACAGCTTCCAAAACCTCTTACTTTATGTCTACTCTCTCTTTGTGGAGGAAGTTTTGCTGATCCCTGCTCTAGATCGTCTACCTGTCTCCGGTCCTGTTCCCCGTTTGTCTCTCTTCTCTATCAGTATCTTCCATGATGATCCCCCTAAAACCCAAAAACGAACAGGCAGCTTCCCTGGTTGAATCCCCTCAGTGGCTCCTGCTGCATTACAGGATAAGATGTGGGCTCTTCAATGTGATACAAAATTTTCCAAGAATAGCTGTCTTCTCTCTTTCCACCACATTTTTCCCTCCAAAATCTCCTCTCATTCCAACTTGTCCATATGCTGAAAAGGTCTCCTGGCTCATCCTTCAAGACTCAGCCTGAGGATTATTTCCATCACTGAATCCCATCTCTTTTGGGTTGAGCTGGGTGTCCCTCACCTGTGCTTCCGCAATAGTGACATACATTTACCCCATTAGGATTAGTGTATTTTATGATAATGTTCTCTCTCTCTCTGTCTCTCTCTCTCTCTCTCTCTCTGTTTCTTCTGGTTCATCTCTGTGTTCATTAGATCAAGGGTGCAATTTTGTTCAACTTTGCATGGTCCAGCACTCCAACATTGTCTGGCACATAGTAGCCATTTAATTGCTTTTTGAAAAAATGACCCCTGGGAAGTGATCAGTTAAACTTTAGCATCTCTTGAATGTGATTCAGATTATGAGACTTTGAAGCAGGAGAAAATTAACTGACGCTTAAAGGAATTTCAATTTGTTTTTGTTTGAAACTCTCTGAGAACTCATAAAATTAGAGATAGCTTAATTCTACACCTTTATCTAAAATCTTTGAGTCTTTAGTAAATTAAGAAAGGGAGAAGTGTGTTTGGAATGTGAACAAGAAATGGTATCACGGAAGAGCAAGCAGATAGTAACAAAATCAAGCGCAGCCACTTAAGCTCTCTTAGAGTTTTCTGTTGGTTAATTGTTTTCTTTAGAGTTTGTGGTATTTTTATGTTTTCTCTATTTTGGAGCTTTGTATAATTTAAGAAGACACATGGGATGCATGTGGTGGCTTCTAGAGGCAAGAGGACTAAAATAAAGCTTAGACACCTGGGCTTCAGTTAAATTTCTGCTGCTGAGTTATACCCGTGCATCAGGTTTCTTTTTATAAAAACTAATTCAGTGGCGGTAACTTCTTTCTTCCCTAAATGCAATGAACTGTCATGAGGACATATTTATGCATTGCATTGATATTAAAATCCAATATCTTATAAGAACTTTGTACATATGCTCCTTGATATGTGAATTCAGTACTTACTAAATACCTCCTCAGTACCCAAATGTCCCAGTCCCTGCCTTCCAGACACCACTGGTGTCTAGTGGTGTGTCTGTGTTTGAGAAAATAAGACTTAAAAATAGAAAATAATGAGCTAGTAAAACAAGACATTATGTGAAAAAAAAAAGTGCTGGTATTAATGCTATAAAACAGCTGTTCTCAAACTTGTAGATCTCATAAATTATTGAGGACTTGAATGAACTTTTATTTCCTGTGGGCTTATATCTATTGATATTTGCCAGATTGGAACTTCAGACTGCGACATTAAAAATATTTATTAATTCATTTAATAGTAACAATAATATTTTATGTCAACATAATGTGTTTTTTGTATGAAAAATAACTGCATTGCCAAAATGAAAACAATCCTAGAGGGAACAGTGTCCCGGGTGTACATTTTTGCAGATCTTTCTGGTGTCTGGCATGATGGTATTTAGCTGGATTCTCAGGGCTGGCTCTTGTTTTCAGTCTGTTGTGAAATGTTGTTTTGGTAGAAGCACATGAAAAAAAACAAAAAACAAAAAACCCTGGCCTCTCAGAGTTAATAATGTAGTAGGAAAAGGTAGAAACACTTTAGTAGCCTTTTCACATAATTGTGGATATTCTTCTTGAACATTACACCAAAATATACCAAGAGGTAGTTTCTTAAAGGTTAGTTAAATGTAGAATCTGAAACCATATCAACAAACTTTCTATACATAGTTACATTCAAGTCCATTGGTCTTTCTTGCGCTTTGAATCTTTTGCACATGCCTAATTATGTAACATCATGCCTTGGTCATTTGGCCGTTTGGGTCGCTGAGTTATGTAGGTCTTCCAAATGTTGGTACGTTTATTAGTAATATTAAAAAAAGTCACATTAGTATCACCACTGATCTCGTTTAAAAAGTCTAAGTATTGGGAGGCTACCAAATTCATAGTGGCAGATAAAAATTTTCCAAAATTCTGATTTTCATTTGAAAGTTCAAATTCTGTTATTGGCAACAAATACAAGCTTCTTCTCTCGATGTGACAAACTCACTTTTCATTTTTGAGAAAACGCCTGCCAAATACCCGAGTTGAAATAACCATAGTTTTTCAGGGTTTTTTTTTTTTCAAGTACAAATGATGGTCCATGGAAAAAGCATGTAGTTTAGCTCACAATTCAAATCATCATCCAAGGGTATTTCCTCCAGACAACTATTATACTTCGTAGCAGACGTGTGTTGTATATACTTCCCATTTTATCACACAGAATATTAAAACGATATACTCAAAGGCCATGATGCAATGAAATTATTATTCTTCATTAGGGGCATTCTTAAGTGAAACTGGCTTTACCCCCCCCCCCCTTTTTTTTTAACTTTGTCCTTTTTTTTCTTTTTTTTTTTTTACTCCCTTGTTTTGTTTTAAACTGCAAGAGTCTGGCAGGAGAGAATACAATGTCTACTAGTACCATTTTGTGCCAATGTCATGATTTGCACTAAGATCCCAGGTTTATCTACCAGTGCTTTGCACCGTCGTTATAGAAATCAACCCAAGGAGCAAGGTGGATAATATTTTAATATTATTATGAAAATAGTTTTCCCCTGTACCCCCTCCAAAAAGTCTCAGAGGTCCAGGGACCACATTTTAAGATCTATCATTGATTGATATTTGCCATGCAAGTCTTCACCTGAGAAGGTGGGAGCTATCTTTAAAATGTTTTGGGATGATTTTAGAAGTGGGTGGGGAGGGGAGGCCCTCCATTCAAGCAGGAAGAAATGAACACGAGTTTTTAAAAAGTGAGATAAACATGCCATGTGAAAGAGAAACCCAGACTTGTGGGATTAAAGAGTATGCCTTAGGAAGAGGATGGATAGGCATAGAGGGTATTGAGTGTCAGAGAGAGCTGATTGAACTTGATCCAGTGGACAGTGAGAATGTAGTCTAGCAGAGGAAGACATTCTGAAAATAGCCCTGAGTTAATTGTAGTTTTTGGTATTTGTAGGATAGATTGGAAGATTGGAGGCAAAATGTAGAGTTAGGAGGTTAGCAGACAGCTCTTAGTTTTGTGAATGAATGGTGTGATTTCATTAGTCCTGAAAATAAATAGGAGTCCAAATTAGGCTGTGGGGATAGAGAAAAGACAATGAAATAGAGATTTTCAGGGAAGAAAAGGGGATTTTGGCAATGGATGAGAAATTAGAGGTAGATAAAAGGGATGAGTTTAAGATCACTTAATTATATACCTTTGAGGAATTGACCCACGAAAAGAGACAGGGTATGAGGAAGACTGGGGGCGGGGAAGGTGGTGGATTTGGCCTGGAGATGTCAGATAAGAGGACAAACAGAGCATCTGAGTGGAAATGTAGTGAGAGGTACAGAGAGGAATTTTGGGATGATCAGGTAGAGGTGACATTTGAAACCATGAGAAAAGATGGCATTTAAATGATGAGTGTCTAGAATTGAAGCATAAGATAAGGAAGACTACATATAATGAAGGAATAGTTTAGAAGGGGAAGGAGAGCCAAAATAATATTGGGGTGTGGGGCAACTTCTCTAAAATTAAGTTCCTGAACCCCTAAAATTTCAGGATTAATATTAAATACTAGTGTTTACATGCCTGAAAGAATTACATTTGCAACCAGGATATAACCAGGGTCAGCTCACTGCCCAGTCTCTGTGTAGAGTCCCAGAAACAGTACAGCATCCAAAACCTTTTTGGAGTTTTTCCAAGGGTGTCAACAAAGATCGTTTGTTACTCACAGAAACACTTCTTAAAATTCTCTTCGCTCCTCTTGAACTCACAATATCTCCGAGACCCTGCAGTTTTCCCAAGGCTCATTCAAACTTCTGATCCTTAACTCCCAACTCCAGAAACTCCCCGAACCATTGCTGTGTGGAGGGATTGATTCTATGATCCCATCCTCTTTCCTCACGTTTTTTCTTTCTCTATCTGCAAAGAACCTTCCTGCTCTTTCCAGATGTGAATTACACCAAATAATACCTTGTTTTTACATGATTTGTAGTTAGTACCACACTCTGCACAGTTAATTCCCAGGACTTAATTAAAAGATTCAATTTTCTTTAGAAGGGCAGTGGAGGAAGAAGTGCTAAATGACCAAAGACAGATTTTTCTCTGTGGGGTTGGGTGAAGATTATAAACGCCTACAATTTGCTATCTTTTCTGTACACCTGTCTTAGTAATAACTGTGGATGGTGGGTAAAAGAGTGTTTTCCCTCTGTTCTTTCTTCTCACATGCATGTCTTCCTTCTTCTTCCTGCCCGTTTCCCTTTCAGCTTCAATACATATGTTCACAAACTGTTAGCCTTTATTTGATGGAATGAAAGTGTGTTCGAATTAGGGAAGAAGTAGATGCCAACAAAATAAGTGGTCCTTGTGATGTGAGAGAGGAAGATAAGAGTATATAAATATTATTTCACCTTGTATTAATATAGGAGCTCTTCCCTTTAAAAGAGACTGACTTAAAGACCAGGCACTAGTCACATGGAAAAATTGGCAGACGATGAATATCGTTGGTGATTGCATAGTAAAGCCAAAGGACAAATTCCATAAGTCTGGATTTTTACATAATCACCCTTCCACACAATCAAAAATTTGGAAAGTACACGAAGTGCTTGGAGAACAGGAAGTAGTCTGGACCAAATATAGGACTTATGAAAAGAGAAAAGGCTAGAATCAAGGGAGACCAGTTAGGTCAATGTAGTCATCGAGGTAAGACATACTGAGGACCAAAAATTATAATGGCAGCAGCGGGAATGGAATGAATCAGGAAGGGATAAGGAAGACTTTTAGCAAATAAAATAGACAGGGCTTGGTTACAGACTGTGGAAATAGTCTAGGGTGACTGCAAGTTTCTGATTGGGATGACTAAGTCATTGGTGACACCGTTGTTGAAGATTGGGAAGATCAGTAGGTATAAACTTCCAGTTATAAAATGAGTGGGGATGTAAGGTACAGTGTGAGGAATACAATCAATAATGTATCAGCTTTGTATGATGACAAACATTAACTAGACTTACTGTGGTGATCAATTCTGGTGTATACAAATGTGGAACCACTATGTTGTATACCTGAAACTAATATACTATGTTATGTCAACTATACTTCAGTTTCATCGATCAATAAAATCTACAAACCACGCACACGCACGCACACACGCACACACACATGCACACGCATTTTTCACAGAAAGACCTGAATTTGAACAAAGAAAAAGCAGACATTGGGATGCTTGTGACACACGAACACACAAACTGTACTGAAAAGATGGCCCCTGCACTCTTTCTAGTCTTATCTAGCTGTCTGAAATATGGCCATTTAATTATACAAAACAGTTTTGTATGGCTCAGTGTTATATGAAAGCTTGCTTGTGCAAATTCCTTAATTTTTATATTAGAATGGCATTTATTCATGAAAATAAAAATGTTTCCATGTATCAAAAACAAACAAACAAACAAATGATTGGGAGGGTCAGAAGAGAAACAGGCAGTTTTTGTGGTGGTGGTAATGTAGAGGAGGGGTTGCCAGGCAGGGAGTAAGGTATTGATTCTTGGCATGTTGAGTTTTAGGCATATTTGAGAATTTGTGATTTGTAAATGCTCACCAAAAATTAGGTGAAAATGTTCAACAGTAACTTAGAAATATGCAACTACAAGTAGTCTGTGTGAGAGAACTTGAAGTCAAAGATTTGTGCTAGGGTGGTGAGCCTCTGAGAGTGGATGAAATGACCTTGGTAGCACATATAGAAGGGAATGGTGTTTGGGAGACACACATATTTAAAAAATTTTTTTGTTTAATGTGTATATTTTGAGACAGGGAGAGACAGAGCACAAGCAGGGGAGGGGCAGAGAGAGAGGGAGACAGAATCCAAAGCAGGCTCCAGGCTTTGAGCTGTCAGCACAGAGCCCAGTATGGCTCTAACTCACGAATCATAAGATCATGACCTGAGCTGAAGTCAGACGCTTAACTGACTGAGCCACCCATGCGCCCCTGGGGGCACACATATTTAAGGGACAGGCAGAAGAAGTGGAGACTGAGAAGTGTGATTATAGGGAATGAAGAGGAAATAGTATCATGGAAGTCAGGAGAGACAGAAGTGTGATGGTTGGCAGTGTCATATGCTGTAGAAAGGCCACCTGAGATGAAGGCTAAGATGAGCCCACTGTCTTGGGCCTGGGGAAGCCGCTGGTGACCAGTTCCTTTGCAGGGGAATGTGATCATATTGTACTGGGCTGTGAAGTATCACAAAAATGTCTGTGAATATACTGTTGACTTCTCTTTCAAAAAGTTGATAGGGAAGACAAGCAGAGGAGAGACTTTTGGATTAGAATTGAGCATGTTGGTGAGAAAGAAGAAAGGATTGATCTAGATGGAACAGAGGAAGGGGAGAATTGATGGACTAAAGTCCCAGAAGGTGGAGTGGGGTCCTGAGAATGGCAAAGAAGTCTACATCTGAGTATAAAGGTAAAGGTGCCCGAAAAGAAGTTTCGAGACCCTGAGGTCAGAGTTTAGGGAATTCATGCTTGATGGAACCTTAATACCTCAGTAGTTAGAAGAGGCCAGTTCCTCTGCAGAGACTAAGAGGTAGAAAGGAATGAGGAAGAGAAGTGACTTGAGTGCTGACACAGAGGTTGGAAGCACTTTATGGAGAGTGTAGAGTTAAGTAAAGGGACTAAAGCAAACTTGAGAATTCAACAGAAGCCCAGCTCTCTTTAAATTATAGTTGTGCCTGCCATTTCCCTTAATATCCATATGGGTGAGGAGGGGCGCCTGGCTGGCTCAGTCAGTTAAATGTCCAACTTCGGCTCAGGTCATGATCTCACAGTTTGTGGGTCCGAACCCTGCGTTCGGCTCTGTGCTGACAGCCCAGAGCCTGGAACCTGCTTCAGATTCTCTCTCAGCCCCTCCCCTGCTCATGCTCTGACCGTCCTTCTCTCAAAAATAAACATTTAAAAAAATATATGTGGGTGAGGAATAGTTATTTATTGAGTTCTTAATACGGCAGGGGGAGATTCTTACTGTGTGTTGTAACAGCTTCCTAGCAGAAAGGAGGTCCTGTCGTCGTCCCCAGGTTTGTAGAGCTAGACCTGAGGCATAGAGGTCAATAACAGGAAAGCCTGTGCAGGCGTTAAGTGGCAGAGGCAGGCTCTGAGCCCTGGCAGCCTGTCTGCAGACCACAGCACCCACCTGCGGTGTACGTGATGTGCCTGGGAAAGCTGGTGTGATGAGCTTTTGGAGGTAGGCAACAAAGGTGGGATGGGTGAAGTGGCGAGAGACCTGAGGGCGCTGATAGGTCTTCTGAAGCCAACCAAGGTCAGGGAGGTAGGAACGGAAGTAATCAAAGTCTGAAGGCTGATACTGAGGGACTTGAGAGTCAGGAGGTCAAAGAATGGCTTTAGGTGGAAATGGGCAAAGTGAAATGTGGGATGCTAAGGGTTGTGATGACAGAGGTCATTTGAGTGATCCCAAGGCCACCGTATAGTCGAAGAGGTGAATGGCTGAGGGTAACGGGAAATCCTTGGAGTAGAGGAGACTGTAGGATGGAAGATCTGGATTAGAACAAAAGATTTTGACTTGACTGCTTCAGTGACGCTTTTCCCATTTGTGATATTTTATTAATTTGACCATTGCTGCCTAAATAGTTTCTCTTTTAATTGTCTTGAATAATTGAGCTTCTCTCTTGTCACCCTACGTACACTTAGAAATTGTAACATACCTCTTATCCTACCAATTACTCCTACTTGATCTTTTGATCTCTCTTAGTAAAATATTTTAAGGTTTTCTTAACTGTTAAACTTTAGCTACCGAGGTTGAGCAGTTTCTAGCTTAGTCGTAACTAATTCAGCCAAGTTAAATATTAAGATACATGGACATATTTTACTATAGTTACAACTTAATCTCTAAAATAATGAGGTAAAATTAGGCAAGATCTTTTTTTTAAGGAGAAAAAAGTAGAATAGAGAAAGTACTGCAATTTTAAAAAGAAGCTTTATTTAAGAATAATTTTAGGGGTGCCTGGGTGGCTCATTTGGTTAAGCGTCCGACTTCAGCTCAGGTCATGATCTCACAGTTCATGAGTTCGAGCTCCATGTCGGGCTCTGTGCTGACAACTCAGAGCCCTGGAGCCTGCTTCAGATTCTGTGTCTCCCCCTCTCTCTGCCCCTCCCCTGTTCGTGCTCGGTCTCTCAAAAATGAACAAACATTGAAAAAAATAATTTTAGACGTCTCCAAAAGTTGCAAGGATGTTACAGAAGGTTCCCAAAGACTCCTCTCTGTTGTGATGGTTTCTCAGACTTTGGTTGTTTTTTGAGGAGTCCCGGTCAGGTGTTTTGTAGAGTAGTTCTCAATTTGGATTTGTCTCATGTTTTCCTCATCATTAGACTCGGGTTATGGGTTTTTGGAGGAAGACCGTGTAAGTAAAGTGCCATTCTCACGACAGCGTGCCAGGCCTGAACACTATAAACATGACTTATCACTGTTGATGTTCACCTTGCTCACCTGGCTGAAGTAGAGTTTGTCACATTTCTGTTTTAAAGTTACTCTTACTACATCACCTGCCTTCTATACTGAACTCTGGAAGGGAGTCCCTGTGAATAGCAGTGGGGAGTTATGTTTCAACTCGTTGAGGTTACAATATCTACATAAATCATTTGTAATTATTCTGTACAGGATATTTATCTTTTCTCCTCCAATCATTAATTCCTTCATTTGTTTATATTACTATGGATCCATGAATATTTATTTTATACATCAGGTTTTTTTTTTTAAATACAATACCACATTATTTATTCATTGTTTACTTTGTTCAGAATGTTACAGCTTTTGCCATTGAATTCTTTCACTTGGCTTCTGTGGCCCTTTGATATAACCTTATCATTTTGCTTTTGAGCACTTTCTTACTTTCTGGTAGTAAAAAATATTCTAGATCCATATTGTATGTATGTTTGCATTCATTTTTTTGTGTGGACATAAATCAGTTGGGAAAAGTACCTAAGAGTGTGATTGCTGGGTTGTATGCTATGAATATGTTTAGCATTGTAACTGCCATATTGTTTTCCGAAGTGGCTTTACCATTTTATTCTCACCAGCAATGCTTGAGGGTTCCTGTTGTTCCATATCCTTGCCAGCAATCGGGATTTTCAGATTTTGGGATCTTAATTACGTTTATAAATATGCAGTAGTATCTCATTGTTTTAATTTACAGTTTTCTAATGACCAATGATGTTGAACATCTTATCATATTCTTATTTTCCTTTTGTGTATCTTCCCTGATGAGGTGTTTAAGGTCTTTGGCCCATGTTTTAATTGGGTTGTTGCCTTATGGTTGAGTTGTAAGTGTTCTTTTCATACATTGGGTATATTATCCTGTATGTATTTTGAAATATTCTCTTCCAGTGTATGGGTGACTTTCACAGTGACTTTCACAGAGCAAGTTTTTAACTTTAGTAAAGTCCAACTTATCAACATTTTTTCCCCACGGTTTATGCTTTTGGTGTTATATCTAAAGTACTATCGCCAAACCTCAGATCATGCAGATTTTTTTCTGGGTTTTCTTCTAGAAGTTTCATAGTTTTTCATTTTACATTTATGTCTGTGGTTCATTTTGAGTTATTTTTTGTGCAAAGTGTGAGGTCTCTGTGTAGGTTCATCTTTCTGCATCTGAACATCCATTTGTTCCAGCTGTTTGTTGGAAAAATGATCCTTTCTCCATTGAATTACCTTTACACCATAGCCAAAAGTCAGCTCAGTATATTTCTGTGGGTCTATTTCCAAGCTAACACTGTTGATCTTTCACCAATGCCATGCTGTCTTGATAACTGTAGCTTTATATAGCAAGTCAGTCTTGAAAGTGGGTAGTATGAGTCTGCCAACTTTCTTCCTTTTCGGTATTGTGTTGGCTATTCTAGGCCCTTTGCCTCTCCATATAAATCTTAGGGGGATGTTCACTGAATTTTAAAAACTGGAAACTAAAATTAAAATGGTTAATCCTCAGCGATGCAGAGTAAATGTGATGCTTTTAAAAATTTTTTCCAGGTGGTTCTTTGAAGCTCTGAAGTATCCTAAGTTTTCCAAGGCTAACGTCATCAATGGAATTCTCATGACAGTGGTGTTCTTCATCGTGCGGATTGTCTCGATGCCTCCTTTTTATAGCTACATTTATTCTGTGTTAGGAACAGAAGCCTACATAAGGCTTGGATTTTTAACCCAATGCTCCTGGATCTCTACTTGTATTGTTTTGGATGTGATGAATGTCATGTGGATGATCAAAATTACAAAAGGTTGCGTCAAAGTCATCTCTCTCATCAGACAAGAGAAAGCCAAAAGTAGTCTTCAGAATGGAAAACTTGACTAAAAGTTGGCTATTGATAAGCATACTTTATTACTACCCGCATTATATCTACTGATAGGATGAATTCTCGGCATGTTCTTGTGCTTCTTATTAATTATACTTGTTATCGAGGGTTTCAGTGCTTTCTTTTTTTTTAACCTTTAGAAAAGAGAAACTAAAACTTAGCTTTTAGTCCAAAATTTCGTTTCTGATTTTCTTCTGCATTATAAGCATGGATAAAATCTTAAAGGTTCAAATAAAAAAATTATAAATATAGTGGCGAATCGTTCCAGAAATCTGTTAACCTGCATTGGTATTTTTCTCTGTGAAAAGATGACTATTCTAATTTGATGCGCTTGTTTTGTGTCACCAGGTTTTCTGAAAGAATGGAAACTGCTTTTAAATTTGTAAATAGTTCTCAACCTTTCGTTGTACTGCGCTCATTTTGTGCTATGGCTGTCAATACCTGTGGAGGGTTTAATTTCTGAATTGTTGAGCTGTTCTTTTTCTTAGGCTATTAGTAATAATGTATTTTTTTGTTTAGATATTCTATCATCTATTAATGGTGAAGTATTTTGCTTGCTTTGGGAATATTTAATTAGTTCAGTCATGGAAAATACTTCTTTCATTTTTCGATTTTTCAGACCTCACTTTATTATTTCTATTTTTAACATTTTATCAAAGTACTGCTTTTTTATTTGTAGTAAGGCTTAAGACAGATCTTTCAGAGCTCCTTGAGAGATGAATTCCTCTTTCTAAAAATGCATGTTGTAGATGACTATTTAGGCTAATAAGAGGAATCATTAAGAAAAAAGCTTTAACACTGCTGTCTCGGTTTCCCTGGCACTTTTTCCATGAAAAAAAAATATGATTTCTATTTGCAAAACCTCCCCTAAGTTCAGAACCCAACATCATCAGCACCAAAGTGTTATGCAGTATGTATATATCATGCTCCTAAGGTAGGCCTCTCCTTGATGAGACCAAAACTCTAAAAAATCAGTATTCACATTTTACTCACAGTTCACACCCATGCTTGCTTAGTCAATATTTTGAGTGCTTTGACTTTCTATCTTTCCTAAAGTACAGGGGAAAAAAAATAGTTAATTTAATCCAAGTATTCTGATCATCAATATTCTTGTCTTATGCGATAATACATGACTAGGGACTCTGGTTTTTTGTTTTTTGGGTTTTGTGTGTGTGTGTGTGTGTGTGTGTGTGTGTGTGTGTGTGTGTAAGTATATGTTTGCTTTTTCTTTGATTCTTGCAACCCAAATATAGAATTATATAGTTATCTATTATTGCCTTTATTTTTCTCAAGTACTTGACTTTAATGATTGTTCTTACGTAAGAAAAAAAGAAATTTAACCAGTGACAGATACTTGAATTTAATTGAACCCAAACCAAAAGATCGAATCCACTCAGTTTCTCAGTTGGTAGAAGAATGATTCTCTTTTCATTGTTCATGTTATGATGAATCAACTTTGATTTAATTTGACTTGATTTGATTTGATTTGATTTGATCTGGCTGTCTAATGCAGATAGAGCCTGATAAGTTTTAGACCATTTAAAGAAGGTAATTGAAATCTCAGTCAGTGAGAAAATCAAATTGATCAGCTTATACTAGGTATACTTATTTTTGAATGACTTAAAGTAATGTAAAGTATAGGTATTTGCTTTTAAAGCTACTGATATTACATTCATAATTTGTTACCAAATTTTGTGCCTTCCACATCATAGGCACTTAAATGTGTATTGGTGGTTTAGAGAGGGTAGGAAAGCACATGGTTTTATCTTGTTCTTTTCTTGCTCTTTTGCAAGAAAACTAACTTTTTAAAAGGAACACATTTATATTAGAAAACTATTTTGGAAATCAATTCCTTTAGAAAGAAGCAAAACTTGAAATAAATATTTTTGACTCTTTGGATATTTCTATAGTTTCTGAACAGATTTTAAACCCACCACAAAATGAAGTCAGTATAAAGCAATATATTGCAATGTATTGTAATATAAAACTCACTGCTCAGTGAGTTTCCATATAGTAGTTTGGGTTTTTATGCTTGCTACTTCATGCTTAAAACTTCATTTTTACTTTCATTGACAGTACTTTTCATCAGTATAGCTGCTCAGTGAGCAAGTGTGTTTAAAATAGCAATGCTTTGAACTAAAGTTTGTCATTCCCTTGGTCAGCAATTCTTATTTTATGCTGGCTGCATGACAGCTAATTCAACATCCAGATTCAATACCCAAAAGTAGAAGCTCCATGTTTCCTCTCACAACGCACATGAAATGGAAGAGACACTGCAAACTGCCATGCTACTTTAAATCAGATTTTCATAGGAACTATACTTCGCTCTTCTAGGATTGTGTCCACCTACCTAAGATACAAGGCGTTAAAGACAGAACATATCATTTATTGAACGATGAATTTTTCATTTATTAAATGACAAACTTTTGCTAGACATTTTACATATTAAATATTTTGACTACATGGATTAATTTAAATGATTCTATTAGGCGTTCTGATATTTAACAACTCTATTAAAATATTTGTAGAACATAAAAGCAAATTGGTATAAATTTTTAAGCAACTCTATTTTTATAGAAAAAGATTAGTGACAACCTGTAACTATAAAGATGTTCTTTGAACATGTAGTAGTCTAAAAAAATAAACGATTCTTACAAAATTTTGGAAATGAATGAAAATCAGCATGCAAGATCATAGATTCTGCATCTGATATTTGGGAGAATTTAAAAATTATGAGTTTGAGTTCATAGAGTTTGCATTCTTGTGTCGAAAATCTTTCTAGTGAGTATTGTTTGCATTTATTTAAAACTCAAAATGGAGTTACATATGAGTAAAAAAAAATAACTCCTGCATCAGTTGTGTCTTGATACCTTATAGTGAGTTAAGATGCAATTTTTATTCCACCTGTTTTATTCCACCTGTTTGGTTTTGTTGTTTCATGGGCTAGCACTGTGTTAAGAGAAATAATAATGTCTTCACCATTCCTAAGGGTGACTGATATACTGTGGATGCCCCAGAACTATTGTAAAGGTCTAGTTTTAAAAACTGCCCAGTATATGGGTGTTTGAATCAAATCCTTTTCTAAATTTTAATCTACTTGATTCAATCGTTTGCTAAACTATCAGTTTTTAAATTGGATACTTTCTTTGAGGTGTATCCGGTGTTTGGAGAACCGTCCCTTCACGGGCATGAAGGGCCAGCTTTATGCGTTACACCATTTGTCATCCTGCGTTAGAAACAGTCTTATGGAGATGTCTAGGGGAGAGTTGTAATATTCATGTTCTGTTTTGCTTTTGAGGGAAATAAACATGTTCCAAAAGACACTATTAAAATAAACGTTTGAACAAATTTCTGTTTCTAGGTTACTCTTAACTCCAATACATAAATATACATATGAATTGGCTTATCAGTGGTTTACTCTGTTGCTTGAAATGGAAAAGTCCATGTCATTGTTGACATCATCACTTATATTCATGGAAGACTATGCATTTATATGTTTTGAATTCCAGAAGAAGCAAACTCGTAGAATTTTATCAGAAATGTGGCACAGTGTTTCTCCGCAGTTATGAACCAGCACAGCAGTGAGACCCCTCCTGTGTCTGGAGACCGTGGGCACACGCACAAACCACCCAGCCTTACCCACAGCTGGTTGACGACAGGCACACTAAAGCTACCGAAAGTGAGTTTTGACACGAAACATACGTAGTACGTGTGAGAACAGTGGGAAGCCAGCAGGACCTGGAGTTGGAGACACCACGACTTATTTTCCCTTAAAAGTCATGATGCTCCTCCATCATGTAGAAGTTTCTTTCTGAATCCTCCCAGCCCTTCCATCTCCTCCTCTTAACACCCTGACGATTTTATCGGCACCTCCATCTCTTATGCCAACACCTTTCAATGTCAACTCTTGAGGCTTCCCCATGCCCTTAAGCTTCCCAGCCTATTGTGGCAAATTTCAAAGTATTCAAGCATGTTCTTCTGGGGCGGGGGGTGGGGGCGAAGCATTACAGTAAGTTTAAGTGGGAATCAGACAAACCATAATTGCTAAGAGGCTATCGGAAGCCATTTAGTACTTAATAACACTTGTTACAAGATGAGACAAGGCTAATGAGACTATAGTTTTATTGAGAAACATCTGTAGTCTCTTTCTTAAACTGGCTCAGCAGGAAGAGCTTTAGAATACGTTTCAGCTGGGGAGTCATTGCAGGCATGCACATTATCTAAATGCTCTTCCTTAGACCCTATGACTGGAAGAGGAGGAACTGAGGTGTCTGGCAGCGTTACTGAGTCCTGCTCTTTAGTTGACCAAATTTAGTTATGGTCGTGTATCCTTTAAAAACAAGCTGACCAGCAAGTGGATTACTCAGCATATTTTACAAGTGCAACACCCAAGGACTTGAGCCCTGTCCCTTTCCAGCCTAGACTTCCAACTGCCTCTATATAGCCTTGGTAGTAAGTTGTACCTGTATTTGAAGATATTTTGGATAACAATGAAGAACTGAAGGCTAGCTGCTAAAGATTGGGTTGTTTGCATTGAAAATGTTTACACTGATTCCCTTGAGCAATAGACAATTTTGATATCAGGCCCTATATATAAGACCAAAAACAATGAGAAATATTTCTAAATCTTAAAGATAGAAATACAATACCTCTGGCTAAAAACTCGTTAATTATCATCCGTATATGTTTTTCTTTATATCTTTACATAATTCTTTCTGTAATTAAGCACGCGTTAGGTGTTTGCTGCTTCTTGGTTAATGAAGCCTGAAAATATAACTGTAAATAAAATATGCTATATTTTTTCTGTTTCTTGCTTGGTTTGCTTCTAGTGTGGTCATATCTGCTTTTTACTTAAGGAATTTTTGCACAGATAATATTCTCTTACTGACTTGTAACTAGGATGGTTATGAGGTTTTTCTGGTAATTATTAGAATTTGTAAAAGTAACCTTTAGACATAGATTTCGTTTGAAAAAGTTACTCGAAAATTGCAGCAAATATGATAGCCATAGTGATATATACAATTTTTTTTCTGGGAATATATACAACATTACTACTTAATTGTTAGAACGATTTTGGAAGTCTTTCAAAATACATTTAACACTTTGAGAACACGCCTTCTAATTTATTTCCATAAGGCTGAATGAAGAACTTTGTTTTCTTTACAAAATGTGAGACTTGGTAATTTACACATCAGTGTTCTTCAGATTTATCAGCATTTAAAATAGCAATTTAGTATTCTTTACTTTCGTCTCTGGTTGTGCTTAATTTGGAGGGGATTACTTAATATCTCTAGGTAATTCCCTTAACATTTTCAAATGTTTGTATACTTTATATGTGTGCCAATTTAAGGTATATGCAACTTCTAAGCAATAATCTGCATGTTATACAAGGTTGGCATTCCTTTATCATGACAATTTTATTTGATATGAATTTTAAGAATGTGTATAAAATCAATATCCTATATATAAATCATCCCACCTCCCAAGGAAAACCTTCAGATTTTCTTGTGTTAGAACACTAATGTGGTGCGAAGCTTTGTATTTTGTGAGAGAAAATTAATAAAACCACAGTTATTTAGTGCAAAAGTTCGAGTCTGCAAAGTGTACACTTTAATAGTAATTAATGAATACATTGATGAGAAAAATTACTTTCCTCCAACCCAATCCTCTCTTCTAGCTCTTGAATCCTAAAGCTCCTATTTATTCTTCACGATGCTTATAGGACTTGTTCACTCTGCTCCCTCCCTTCTCTCCCTGAGGTCCCCACCTTGGAACAACCCAGAAGGCCCAGCAGACAGCATAGTCATGCTTGTTGATGGAAGGAATGGCGCTATCTAATCAATAGGCTCTTTTAGATTAGGTAAAACTTTGGCAGTTATGTTTTTAATCTCCCTCCCCATGTCCTTTAGGCCTCTCATGCGGTCTCAAGTGTTTTTTGCCAAATGTCTTGGCTGAAATTCCTCCCTTCTCAAATTGCCCCTGGCCTTAATCTTGCATCTTGGTCCGAGAATATCCAGTAGATCAGGAAGCAGAGAGCTAATTGAATAGAATACTGAAGTGGTTTGGCCTTTGGAAAGAGTATCATGAGTCATGCTTCAGAACATGCCTAAAATGTTGTGTCAAGACTGGCAAAGGAACAGCTGAATTTCAAAATTAAAATAGCAGCCACAGCTGTTAGTGGAGATAGGCCACAGGTAAAATTACAAGGACTGAAAACCCCTCGAAGCAAGTGTAAATGGGTGCTCTCTCTCTCACACCTCAGGCGGTCTCAAAGATGAGCCACCCTTTATTTCCTGTTCCTTAGTCTTTACCAAAGTGAACTTACTGCTTTCCCTCCCTGTCACGGGTCTTAGACATGCACAAAATAAGCAAGTTGGCAAATTTGCAATTTCCCCCCATTCTAGTAACTGATAATCTGTTCCTAGATGCTCCTCACAAATCACTCTTCGCAGCTGCTTGAGTAGCCCATGGTTGCTTATGGCACAGTGCTACTAGGCTTGGAGCCTGACTCCCACCTTGGCGAAATAGCCCCTTCCTCTGTTCATCTGCCTCCCGCTAAATTCTTCCACGTCTAGTCTTGTCTTCTTACCCAATTATACCACTCCAGAAATTACCCGGGCAGTACTTTCAAAGAGGACTTGTAGGGAGAAATGAAATGTAATATGGATGATGGGCTGCATTTCTAGGGAGTATAAAGTTCAGGGATAGATGGAAATTTGGAAAGAATGACAGAAAAAGAGAGGTAAACTTCAGGAAATAGGAAAAACAAAGTAATAAAATGCTATGCAGGTAAGCTTTGCATTTTGGGTGACACGAACTTCTCAAAAGTGACTACGGTGAAATTCATGTACACGTTACAAGAATTTTTGTCTTTTCTTCATTAAATTGCAATATGAACATTCATTGTATATGCCTTTTTTCCTTCAGAATTTTATTTAAGTCCCAATTAGGTAACATGCAGTGTAATATTGGTTTCTGGTGTAGAATTTAGTGACTCATCACTTCCATACAACACCCAGTGCTCATCACAATTGCCCTCCTTCATCCCCATCACCTGTTTCACCCATCCCCCCACCCACCTCCACTCCGGTAACCATCTGGTTTGTTTCTTAAATTCCATTTATGAGTGAAATCCTATGGTATTTGTCTTTGTGTATGCATATACATGCAGGTATGGTGTGTGTGCATGAATCTATCATCTTTCCATCTTAGCAGTGTGTCACCCACTGCTGACAGATGTCTCTTTTTTTAAAATTTTTTTTAACATTTATTTTTTTGAGAGACAGAGTATGAGCGGTAGAGGGGCAGAGAGAGAGGGAGTCACAGATTTGAAAGCAGGCTCCAGGCTCTGAGCTGTCAGCACACAGCCCAACATGGGGCTCGAACTCATGAATGCAAGATCATGACCTGAGCTGAAGTCAGATGTTTAACTTGACTGAGCCACCCGGGTGCCCCTGACGGATGTCTCCATGCAGAGGCAGGACTGAGCAGGCATCCCAGTGGAACAGTGATTCTGGTGGACTGCCTGAGCCCACAGCAGACCCTGAGTCCTGGTCTGTTGTAGTTACCAAAAAACCCAACTATGCCCAATGATTAAGCTTTGTGGAATAATTTGTGTTGTCAGGTTCATCATGAGAGGTTTTAGAAGATGAAATGTGCAGTTTCAAAAGTATACTGCGCTGTGTACAGAAAGGATGTCTGAATGGATGTGGCATAAGAGGGTAGGATTTTGCTTGAATTGTAAACTGGAAAAGAGCAATGTGCAAAGAGTGAGGTGCCCGAGAGCCCAAGGTACCGGTGAAGAAGTATCTTCATTTCTGAGAGTCTTAGTTTTGTGATCTGTAAAATCATGTTTCAAGTATCTCTGATGTTCCTTCCAACTCTCCCATCCTGTTAGTAAGAGCTTTAATTCGAAACAAAGCAATTAGAACGGAGCAAGTGTAGCTTTAAGGCTTAGTGAATGTGATTGGAACAACATCTGAGGGAGTTTCTCAGATGGGAGTACAGAGAAGTAGGCAGTAATGGAGAAATTGACTAAGCAACGGTGAAATGGTTAAGCCTGATGTGTGCCCTTGGACAAGGAAGAAAAACAAAAGGGCCAGATCTGGTAAATATTGCAAAGGGAGAACCAGAATGGTTTAGAAAAACTGAACGGAACTGACGGTTAAGGCTGTGGAGCAGGGAGGTGACAGATGCCATTGGATGTGATGTCAGAACGTGGGGAGCCGAGGACTCAGCTGGAGGATGGAGAATGACTACTGTCGGCAGCTCTTAAGGGGACACTGTGGATGAGAGGAAAGAGGGAAGTCAGGGACTGAGGCATTTTTCTATAAATGAGGAAGGGCAAGGTACAGTAGTTGGAAGAGCAGAGTGGAGCCTGGGGTGGACTTCTAACATAATGGCAATGTGAAGAATTCAATCTGGGGGAAAGAAGAAGTCTCTCAAAATGCCTCACTGTTGTAGTTTCTATTGCTTTTCTCATTTCTGAACCATGGCCTTGCCTTGACCCCTCATATCTGTGTGTTCTGTGTTCCTGACTGTCACCCATAGTCTCCCCATGGTCCTTTCAGAGCTTGGGTACAGCCTAGAGATGATACCCAGGGGCCTTATTCTCTGGGTATCATCTCTAGATCGTACTAAGGCCCCTTCTGGAGAGTCTGGCTGCAGGTCCGGTAGTTGGGGGCTGCTACAGATGGAGAGAGCTGCAGCCTTGGGGGGGGGGTGAACTGCCTGGGGGCGGTGGCTTTGGGAGGGGGGGGGGGGGGCAAGGTTCAAAGCAGGGAGCAGAAGCCGGTATAACCTGGAGCAGGCACAGGGAGGCTGCTGTGAATGTGTTAGGTCTCCAGTTTCTGTGTATGAATTGCCAGGAAGGCGACACGGAGAAGCACTCTAAAACGTTCCCTCTTGGACTGCCATACGGTCTCCTAATTGGTCTCTCCCACTACACACTCTCTTCCTGCCCATCTGTCACACACGCTACTGACTGACTCACTTTCAAACACATCCTCAATATGTGTCACAGCCCTGCTCAGAATTTCTGAATATTCTGGGAATACTCTCCTCCCAAGTCTAAACTCCTACAAGGAAATTTAAAGTTCTCCGTGATCTTGCCACACCCTATCCATCCAGGTTCCGGCACACGGGTGCCACTACCTGCACCTGCTCGGCCAGCTGCACACACCCTTGCACACTTGCTGTGCCTGTAGCCTAGAGGGCCTTGACTCTCACAAATCTGTCACCTACGTATCCTCAAGACACATGCTAAGAGAATCCGTTCCTCTTTTCTCCACTAAAAACAAAACAAACACGTCCAGATAGAGTTAAGAGGAATACACTCATTAAATCATGTTAGTATTTATTAAGCACTGGCTAGATTGCCCAGTGAGTTCCTGGAACAACCAGGATAAATAAATTCATTCTTGACTGAGCCTGGATCTCAGAACTTTCTGTCCTGGGGAAGCTTCTACGGCCATAGCCAAGCTGTTATGTTTTCTGTCAGCCTAAAGATCAAAGACATTAGTTCACCACCCCCACTGGCTGGGGCAAGTAGTAGGAGCTCAGCCCTCCTCAGACTTCTGCACAGGCTTTCATATTTTGAGTAGCACGGTGGAAGGACTTCATCTGGGAGTCTGAAAACCTGGATTCCAGTTCCGGTTCACCACCTGCTAGTGACCAGTTTGGGCAAGTGTTTTCACCTTCTTGACATTTGGTTTTCATCTGTCAGGTGATGAGTTCGGCTGGGTGAATCGAAGGGCCCTTTTCTTTCAAATTCCAACATCCTATGATAATAGTAATTGGAATCGAGGTTGGGCAGCCTATGAGCATAATTCCCATCAGCCAGCAATTCTAGAATATTGGTTTCAGTTGGATAAGTTTTTGGAGGTGGCTTGAATTCAAGTTTGATTGTGACTGTGTGCCCTTGAGTAAGGCCCCTTGTCTATGCCTCCTTCTTCCCCACTTGCAGGAGGAGATGGTATCACTTGCAATCGATGAACCTAGCCAAAAGAGGCTGAGTATAATATTTGCTGAGTGCTTCAAGATTCTTAGGGGAAAGAGATAAAGTTTTAATGATGTACTTTCCCGCTATACTTGAAGCCAAGTTGATTTTTTAAATACTCTTCCCAGTGTTAACCTTTGAAAGATGTAAACATCTTGATCATGGTATCCAAAAATGGAACCCATTTTCTTTATTTCCCACAAGAAAATATAATCGGAAAGGAAAAGAGACAACCAATGAAAATGTAAATAGTAAGTTATTTTTTCCTGTCTCACCAAAACAAAAAATCTGAATCCTCCAATTATCTTGAGAAGTCAGTCTACCACTAATAGGTCAATTACCTTGGTTGACTCAGTACTGGGTAAATCAGACTTTCCATAAGATTTCTGTGTTCTTAGTGACTCTAAGCATCATGGCCTGCTAGGGCTATTTGATGGGCTCTGTGCAGAGTGAAGTCCAGGATCAACTAGGATGGGGAAATTATTTTAACAATGTTTATCGTCTGTGACTTAGTTGGGCGGTACACTTAGTTGTTTCCTGTAACTTTATTGGTCTTCAGCTGACTGGTAATGGAATAATCTATAGTAAAGATCCACTCCAGGTTTTTACACCCTAAGACACCATGTCATGAAGAAAAGTAATGAAATAAGTAAATCTGCATTGCTCTAGGGGAAGATGCGAATGATTCCTTAGCATTCTAATGAGTAAAAATAAATACTAATTAGGATTTATGTTCTAAAGAATGGAGTGAGAAAATGAATATGTCAGTATGTTAATTTTTTTCTTTAAAAATGACTAAAATAGTTTTATTTATAACTTTGGGCCATTCTTTTTAGTAAGGCGTCTAAGCTGTGTATTAAAAATGTGAGGCACCCTGGGGTGCCTAGGGGGCTCAGTTGGTTAAGTGTCCGACTTTGGCTCAGGTCATAATCTCACAGTTCGTGAGTTCAAGCCCCACATTGGGCTGTCTGCTGTCAACACAGAGCCTGCTTTGGATCCTCTGTCTCCCTCTCTCTCTCTCTGCCCTTCCCCTGCTCGCTCTCTCTCTCTCTCAAAATCATTAAAAAAATATTAAAACTGCGAAGCCAGAAAGAAGTCTACACTCCACTGTCCATCCCTTTCGTGACTCCCCAATCATTAGCTTCGACTCTTAAATATCCTTATCCTGGATCTAACCAAATGCCTACATTTTCTATGTTTGACTCAGGCTCCAGAGACCTGCCGGAAAGCCTGTGTAATTGGAGTCATCACAAGTTCATGGTCTCAGTCATTCACTTAAAAAACACTTACACATTAGGTACCAGGTACCATGCAAGGCAGAGGGTATAAACAGTGAACAAAACTGTCGGGTCCTTCTCCACAGGGAACAGAGGTAAGGAGCAGCAAAGCATATATATGTCAAGCGACTCCATGGGCCATGTCTCCTTTCCTCTTTCATCCCAGATCTAGCACAGTGTTTCACATATAGTAGGTCACACGATCAGAAAACATCTAGTCAGCACTTACTATGTGCCAGGCTCTATTTTAGGCTTTCGAGGACATCACTGAACAAGGTAGACAAGGAAGGCTCTGCCTGCTTAGAACTTACATTCTAGCCACTGGAGAACAGCAGTAAACAAGCCCGAAAAAAAAGAAATTACAAGGTAATTTCAGGCAATGCTAGGTGCTGTGAAAGAAATAAAAGACAGTGGGGATTGGGAGGCATTTTAGAAAGGCCATTTTGTGGAGATGACCCTTGTACTAAGACCAAGTGTTGTGATGAGCAGTCCGGGCAGAGGAAATAGCCAGTGCAAAGTCCCCGAGGTGGGGATGCTTTGGTGTGTTTCATTAAAGGAAGTCGCTGTGACTGGAGTATGGTTAGTGAGGGGGAGGAGAGAGATAAGATGTGGTCTGAGAGGTAAGCACGCACCAGATCATACTGGGCCATTAGGCCATTGTAAGGTGTTTGGCTTCTCATCATGCTTAGATGAAGCATTCCAGGTTGGAAGCAGTCCAGGGGAGAAATATTGCGGCTTACATGCAGGCTTTCGCACATTTGTTAGCACAATACCCAAGAAGACATATATTCTATGTTATGACTCTGTACGTAAACACATATGCATAAACAACAAGTTCATGAGACGGTCCCCTTACCATGAGTGATGTGCTCTGAGATTTTCTTTTCGATTTCACTGTAAAAGAAGAAATACTGGTTGTCACCCACTAAACTGATTTCATAACTCATCAATGGGTTGCAACTCGTGATTTTTGTAAAATACTAGTTCAAACTAAAGTGCTGACAGTAGAGATGGAGAGAAATGAACAGATTCGGGGTATATTTTAGAAGTAGGGTTGACAGCGGTTATTGACAGACTTGTGGGGAGGTAAGGAAAAAAAGCATGATAAATGATGATTCCCTATGATTTTGGCTTGAACAAATGGGAGGATGGCTCTATATCCTGAGATGGGGAAGACCAAGGAAGGAATATGTTTGAAGGGAGGGGTAGAGGGGAAATCAAGAAATCTTTAAACACTTTGAAAAATTCTGATTACAAATGTTCATATACATATAGAATATGTGTAATATTAATTGCACAAATCACAAACCAACAATAAAAAATCTTTTCATGTAGACTCTTAAAAATGCTTCTAAAATGTTCATTTTATTTTGATGATAGAAGTAAAGCCTGGTTACTAAAATAAAAGAGAAAGAAATGGGATCCATGGTATGGCCGCATAAAAATGACCACGATTGGTTTTTTTAATGTAGGAAAGTTTGTTTTTTAAAAATGTTTATTTATTTATTTTTGAGAGAGAGAGAGAGAGCACACAGAGGCATGCCTACATGCTTGAGCAGAGGAGGGGGAGAGAGAGAATCCCAAGCAGGCTCCACACTGTCAAGCGCAGAGCCTGACACAGGGTTCCAGCCCACAAACCATGAGATCATGACCTGAGCCAAGATCAAGAGTCAGATGCTTCTAACCAATTGAGCCCCCCAGGCCCCCCCCCCCATGATGAATGTTTTAAATGTTTCCTTAATGTAACTTTTTCTATGCATTTTTTTGTCATCACCTAGGCTTTTATACAGGTAATTGTTTAGGATTGGAATTATGTAAGTAGTTTAGAGCTAATCAGTGGATTTGGAAACAGTGAGGTTCATGGTCATTGATGCTTAATAAGTAGCTCTATTTTGTAATAATAGGTGATTTTAATGGGAAACCCAGTTATTTAATCCACTATTTCTCAAACTTTAAATATCTACACACATGATCACATCATATTTTCTCATCACTTTCATATATGTGCCCAGATTGGGACATATATACTCCATATACTCTCCAACATCCAGGATTTAAAATTTTCTTCAAATATAAAATAATAACTAAACATCCTTGTCCAAACTACATGTGTCATTTCTGGCCTCCTTCACTCTTCATTCTGATGCATCTCTTTAAAATCTCTATACATTGAAACTTACTCCATGACCCCATTCCTTAATGACCAGGGCTTTCATCAAGCCCGATTGGTCTTTACATACAGCAAAGCTTATTTCATGGTTCTGATAACTGTTAGATACTGTGTCTATAGTAATCTCAAATCCATAAAAATACATACTCTTATATTTCATCACTTACTAGTCACTCTTTTGAAGCATTGTCTTGGGCTTTATATAAACAAATATGAGGAAGAACATGGTCCTTGCTTCAAGGAGTTTATAAATCCAGTCTCCTCATTAGACAACTTTTTTTTAAAAATATAAAGTATATCTTTTTAAAGTTTATTTACTTATTTTTTTGAGAGGGGGTGAGGAGAGGGACAGAGAGAGAGAGAGAGAGAGAGAGAGAGAGAGAATCCTAACCAGGCTCTTGCTGTCAGCACAGAGCCCAATGTGGGGCTTGATCTCATGAACCACAAGATTATGACCTGAAACAAAATCAAGAGTCAGGCACTTAACCAACTGAGCCACCCAGGCACTCCATCAAATAACTTTTAAAAAATAAACTTTTAATTTTAGAACAATTTTAATTTATTGAAATATTGTGAAGATAGTACAGTGCCCACGTATCCCAAACCCAGTTTCCCCTTTTATTATCATTTGTAACTATGGTACATAGTTTTACAGTCAGTTTGAATCATACCATTTATAGAATTTTGAATTCTCAACTTTTCACTTTACAGTAGATCATAAGTATTGTTTCCACTTAAAGTGAATATTAGTGCTAGCCAGGTACTCTAGATTTTCCCTGTGCCACTCACCTCATTCATCAGATGAGGAAGTGGAGGTTAAGACCAGAGTATGAAGTAAAACCACAGCTGAAGGCGCCCATCCCCAGGTCCATGAGTATAACATGGCTGCTTCTCACCTACCAGTGAGAAGATGTGAGGATGTAGGGAATAGTCCTTCATGCAGTCGTTCAACCACCCAGTGCTCACTGAATGCCCCCTGTATATCAGAGTTTATTCAGTTGGTACGGAAACAGCAATACAGCTGTTCACTCCCTACTTTCCCTACTCTCCAGTAATTTATAAATGTTTTTGAGTTGAGATCACAGAATAAAAGGACATTGAGTTCCTGCTTTCCTTCGGTGAAGCGGGAAGGGCAAAATGTACTGGGTAGAGACAGCTGAACATAATTTCAGAGGGTTGTTGTGGTAGGCTGATGATGGCCCTCCAAAGATGTCTATGTCCTAATCCCTGTAGTCTGTGAATGTTACTTTACATAGCGAAAGGGCTTTTGTGGATGTGATTAAGTTAAGGATCTTGATTATACAGGATTCTCCAGATGGGTCCAATGTAATCACAAGAGTTCTTATAATACAGATGGTCCCTGACTCACAGTGGTTCAACTTCCAATGGTGTGAAAGCAATATGCATTCCGTAGAAACTGTGCTTTGAATTCTGAATTTTGATCTTTTCCCAGGCTAGCAGAATGCGGTGTGATGCTCTCTTGAGAGGCGGGCAGCGGCAGCCCCAGTTCCCAGTCAGCCACGTGATCACGAGGGTAAACAACCAAAACCATTTTGTGCCCATTCGGTCATTCTGTTTCTCATTTTTATAGTAGTCGATAAATTACATGAGTATTCACAACTTTATTATAAAATAGGCTTTGTGTGAGATGACTTTACTCAACTGTAATGTTGGTGTTCTGAGCACATTGAGGGTAGGCCTGGCTGAGATACGATGTGTGGTAGGTTAGGAGTATTAAATGCATTTTTGTCTTAGGTTATTTTCAATTTCTGATGGGTTTTTCAGGATGTAACTTCATCCTAAATTGAGGAAGATCTGTATAGGGAAGGAGGCAGGGGGAGGTGACAAGAGGTGCCCATGGCAGGGATGGGATTACCGGCTGGAGACTCTGAGACGGAGAACATGGGCAGCCTCTAGAGGCTGGAAAAGGCAAGAAACAGTTTTTCCTAGAGCCTCCAGAAGGAATGCAGTCTTGTCCGTGGTTTGCTTTTAGTTCCTTAAGACCCATTCTGGACTTCTGACCTCCAGACCTATGAGGGAACAAATTTGTGTTGCCTTAAGCCACCAAATTGGTGATAATTTGTTACAGCAGCAATAGAAACTAGTGCAGCTGGTAAGCTGACTACTTTTTAGAAAAAGAAGAAAGTATTCCTAAAATATTGTAGGATTATAGAATGTTTGCCTCTAAGGTTCAACACTGCTCTATCTAATCCAATAGCTTCATTTTTTAGAAGAAAATAATGATGAAAAGGAAAGTATTGGACAAACTCTTCCCTATTCAAACTGATTATAATACTTAGGGTTTGAAACCATATATGTAGCAACATGATTCATAATAGCCCTGAACTGGAAACAACTCAAATTTCATCAATAATAGAATGGAAAACCCATTGCTATCTATTCCCACAATAGAATACTACACGGCAACGACAAAGTATGAACACAATTACAAGGAATAATATGGATGAATCACATGAACTCATGTTATTGTTGAGTGAAAGAAGACAGATACAGAGGTAATACCATATAATTGCATTTACATAAATTTCTAAAACAGGCAAAACTAATCTATGATGTTAACAGTTACCTTGGAGAGGGATGGGGGCTGGGTAATTATAGGGAGGGGGCAGGATGGAGGCTTCTGGGATCTGGCCGTGTTCCGTCTCTTGATCTCAGTGCTGGATACATGAGTGAGTTCATTTGGTAAAATTCAGGTGATTTGTGCAAACTTCTGGATGCTATACAGCAATAAAAAGTTTACTTAAAATAAAACCATGTAAATGTGTGCTCCCAATGGTTGTTTTAACAGTTGTGTGATATAAAAGAATATGAGCCTTTAGGGGGAAAATAATGAGCAAAATCCCCTGCTGGAGCCTTCTTGGATTCATTGCCCCAAAAGGGAACCAACACCCCTCCTTGGCTTTAGAATATTGGATTTAAAAGTTTGTTCTAAAACACTTGAAACGCTTACTTTATGCTGTAGGGAGAGCTTCTCTCTCCTTCTTCCCCCAGAACACAGTATTTTCAAGCTAATATTTTAAAATATTATTTAATTGTGGGGAAGTACTTTGGTTGGAAGGAAAGTCTTTAATAAGTTAGCGATAAATAGTGATTGTGTAATTATGGTTCTGTGGAAGAATGAGGCTTTCTGGTGTGCTTGGAATTGTATCTACCTGGGGCATCCTTTATTTTGAGCAGACTGCTGGTAGAAAGCTAAGGCTAGAGTCTGACTAAGGAGACCTTTCACACTAAATATTGAGGGAAGGTAATCTGTACAAGTCTGGTGGATTCATTTATAGAATGCCGAACAATTTAAATTTAAATACTAAATAATCTATTGATTAAATGGTTTAAATAACAAACATTTAAATAATAAACATCCTAAACAGATTCCATGGGGGAAAAATTTCCTATAATAAATATTATTTGTAAGCTGCATGGCCCTCACATAATTTTTGATTTCCTGGAAATAAACAAAAAAATTATAGCTAATGGTTGACTATCTTGGGGGAGCTTCTTGCTCTTCAGCAAACGTTGAGGAGAAGTGCAATTAAATTTAAGTAAAGCTTTACCCCGGCAGGCTAGTGCTCTGTTTATTGTGCTCTTGAGGTCACTGGAGTGTGAGCACTTCCAACATTCTCTTATCTTTGCTGAGGAGGATGAGAGCCAGCACAGCACTTAGAATTCTCAAAGCACTTCTACAAACAGGATTACTTCAGCACAAGGTTCATTATCAAATGTCATTGTGACCTCCAGCATTTCTTTAATTTTACCAAAGCCCGAAAAAGTTTGAAGGGTGCTTGTAATTTTATTTCACAATGTTGAGGGAGCTGAAATTATAAAGTGAATATTGACTTAGTACAACTTTAGTTTTGGCACCTTACTTTCTACCAAAACAAAATGAATGAAAGTTGGTGCTCAACTCTGGTGGAGAATATTAACAACAACAGCTATCAAAGGGACATAATATGTAAAAACTGCAGTGCTGATCAGGGTAGCTAAGAAAGAGAGAGTATAGATGCCCTTATTTTTTTTTAAGTCAAAGTTGGCAGCATTTTTGTGTCAAATTAAGTAAGCTATAGAAAAAGATGATTTCATGTATTACTTCATCCGTAATAGCACTTAAGTTAAAAAAATCAGTTGGGAGAAGTTTTGTAGCAACAATATGAGATCTTAGAGAACAAACAGAACAAAAAGCATATTATGGACTAGATAACATTTATGAATTTCAGTGAAAAATATTTTCCTTATCATCTCTCCATTTTTAAAGACCTCAAATACTCATTTATTAATAGCCTAGCATAAGGGAAGATTGCCTTCCTTCCTTCTTTCTACTTTTCTTCCCTTCCACAATGAGTGAGGTATAGTACCAGACTCACAGCTCTTCTCATTGTGCTTACAAAGAATCAAGGGTTTTATTCAAATGCAGATTCTCATTCTGTAGTTTGTGCAGGGTTGGTGCTGGGGTTGACTGGAATTCCTGTTTTTGGGGTTTTTTTAGGCCATTTTATTTTATTATTTTTTTAAATTTTATTATTATTTTTAATGTTTATTTATTTTTGAGAGAGAGAGAGTGTGTGTGAGCAGGGGAGGGGCAGAGAGAGAGACACACACAGAATCCAAGACAGGCTCCAGGCTCCGAGCTGTCAGCACAGAGCCGGATGCGGGGCTTGAACCCACGAACCATGAGATAGTGACCTGAGCCAACCAACTGAGTCACTCAGGCACCCCTTATTATTTTTTTAATATAATTTATTGTCAGGTTGGTTAACATAAAATGTATACAGTGTGCTCTTGGTTTTGGGGGTGGATTCCCATGATTCATCGCTTACAATTCCTGTTTCTAATAAGCTTCTAGGTGGTGCCAATGCTGTGGTACCTTAGACCACACTTTGAGTAGCAAGGATGGGGGAATGGTCCGTCCTCAAAAAGTCCATAGCATAGTGACAGCCATTTCCATTCTCCACTGTAGTTCGAAAAGTCTCAGCTTATTTTTCAGATTACGTGTGCAACCCAGATGTCAACAGAAAGCTTCTCTTCCCTCTCAAGATCTAGATAAAATTAGATCAAAACACATCACTAATTCTGTAGCCTCTGAAAAACCAAAGATTTTCCCACAATTTATGGAACGAACTCAGAGGCGAGACCTGGCCTTTCTCTCATTTCCTCAAAAAATCCACCTGAACAAAGATGTTGTCTGCAGGCTTTACCAAGATGGGAGAAAACAAAGGAGTTGACGTGACACAAGCACAAATACTCTGAAAGGAACTGTGGGCTCCTGCTTCCACAGGATGAGTCCAACATCTGAGTCTTCTCACTGTGCGAGGTGCTGTATCCGCCCTGTACTACATGGTAGCAATGTCACCCATGAGCTCATGCTTCCTAAGGGAGGCAGGGAGCTGGTAGTTGAGCTACGTATGATCACACACCCATCTGGAACTCTCCTTTAAAACAAGCCGGCCAAAATTTTCTTTTGTCCGGATAGATCCAGGAAAACCCATCGTTTAGCAGCGCTCATGGCAGAAAGGAAGAACGCACACCATGGGGAGCTGTGGGGTGTCTCCACATGATAGGATTTGGGCTTATGCTAAGTGATGTGGGGAGAACTTGAGGAAGTAGGGCTGTGCTTAGGATTGGATGTTGTCAGGAAACAGGTAATTCCATGATTGAGTATCTTAATCAATCTTACCTAAAAGGAGAGAAGAGTAGGGGTGCCTGGGTGGCTCAGTCGGTTAAGTGTCTGACTCTTGATTTCAGCTCAGGTCATGATCTCATGGTTCATGGGATCGAGTCTGGCTTCAGGCTCTGCGCTGACAGTGTGGAGCCTGCTTGGGATTCTCTCTCTCCCCCTCTCTCTGCCCCTTTCCCACTCACATGCATGCACTCTCTCAAAATAAATAAACAAACATTAAAAAAAGAGAGAGAAGACTAGATGGAGGCTAGCCTATAATTGGTAAAGAAGCAGCAGTCATTCATATCAGGCAGGATAGAAGGCTGTTTAGTAATTTCTGTGGTTTGCACAATGTTTATGTCTGTGTGCAGACATGATTACGGAGTGGCCTTTTTTTATGGTCCTTCATGGTCATGGTCACAAAGTGGCCTTGCCTGATGTTGACGTTCTATGAAATTGTTGATGTGCAACAGGAGAGCCCCAAGGCCTAGCTGACAGTACCAGGCCAATTTCCGGAGGTCAAGAGCTCCTTTTCTCTTTCTCAATACATTTCAGAAGAAAAATATAATTACCTTTGTGTTTTTTCTCAGAGTCGTATAACATGGAGATAGTAAAGTGACAGACTAGACGGAATTTTCTAGATGAAGCACATAATCTTCCAAAATGGCAATATTTGTGGGTTAGGCAGAGAGAGCAAAACCCGTGTCGCTGGTGTGACCTTTACAAATTTACAAACGTGATCACATGTTTCATTTAATAAGTTGAGTCCATGTTAGCAAGGAGTTTCCATACTCATCTTCCTCAAAAATGTCCAATAATGGCAGGTACAGATTCAACCCGAGCGTGGAGCTTTGTGGGTCCATCCTCTCCCAGGAATCAAGTGAACACTGGACTCTGATAAGTCGGTTGCCTCCGTTTGAGTCCACAGGTATCACCATTGAAGACCGGTTTTGCAGTTTGATGGACGATGTTGGGATGCCCTTGCTGGTCTGATCGATGGCTGCTGATCGCGGAAGTGCCATACACTGGGCACTAGGTTGTAGCTGGTCTTGTTTTGTTTTGTTTTTCAGCTTCTCGGTGTCTCTTTGTGGGGCTACAGTTCCCAGATGTGGGTTAGGCAGCCAGGGTGCCAGCAAGCTGGAGAGATGCCTGGCTGCAGAGTACTAGCTGAGACCTGAGACCCAAGAAGTGAATTCAGTGCCCAGGGTAGTGTCAGGACATGCCAGTTCTTCTTTTCCTTTTCCTGAGAGAAGAGATGTGAACTTCTGCATCAAGTAGCTTTGCTTTAATTTCCAGCATAGTAACATATGAGCTGTGTATCCTTAGATAAGTTAGTCTCTCTGAGCCTTTTCTCATCTGTTAAGACCAGGAGTAACAGTGGCCTTGTGCTTTCCGCTTCCTTTGTATATGGCATCTTCCTTCACATAGCAAGCCTCTCCTTTTCCTCCCCTTTCCACTTAATGGGAATCCTACCCATCCTTGAAGACCAAGTTCAGTCGCTGTTTCCTCAGTGGCTCCAACCTACTGTGATCTCTGCTCCTTTTGAGGTTTTTATAGTAAACAGATACTCAACGTACTGCTCAGTTGGCACTTATCAGTCCTTTCCTTTGTAGAACGTTATTCTTATGGAGAGAGAAAAGAGCCAAAGAGGTAGGTTTAGAATAAACTGTTTTGTTTATTTTTTCACCAACTTTCTGGTTCAGGTCTCCTCTTTCTGCATCCTTTTCTTTTTATTTTCTTAAGATTTTATTTTTAAGAAATCTCTACCCCCAATGTGGGGCTCAAATTCATGACACCGAGACCAAGAGTCCACATACTCCTCTGACTGAGCCAGCCGGGCATAACCTCCTCCTGCATTCTTGATCTCTCAGCAGTAAAACATATTGCCCTGGTACTTCTTAGATATTCCACTGTGAGTTCTCATTGTAGTTTGAATGGGGGGGTGGGGGGGGGGGAAGAGGCAAAAATGCCATTGGACGCTGCTTCTCCACCAGGTGTGTCAGGCTTCTCACTTTCCTGGCCATTCCCCTCACCTCCCACTAGATTAGGAGAGCTATAGGCTTTCCCTCTAATGACTGAGATCAGCTCCACCATTGCTGCCAAATGACAAAACGTCAGGCGAATTTCTCGCCAGTTGTTGGAACCATCTGGCTAACACGGGACCCAAGCTAAACTTAAATCTTTTCACCCCTGCTGGTCTCCAGCAAGAACTTTCTCCAAATCGCTCCTGACGCTGCAACCAATGGTGTTTTCTTGCTCCCGAATCTTTGGCCAGGCCCTGCAGCGATCTAAAATGGTCATCTGGAAGCTCTACTCCATTTCAAAGCCGATCCCCAGCCTACAAAGAGCTTATTCACTCTGGCTCTGTGTCTGGCCCTACCCCACTTCTGTCTGGGATTGTGTCATACCATTAGCTTGGAATAATTTTTTATTATTATTAAAAATGTTTTTCTACCTCTTGACCCCCTTCACCCCTTTCTCTCATCCCCCACCTCTCGCCTCTGCCAACCACCAGTCTGTTCTCTGTATTTCTGAGCTTGTTTTAGTTATTTAGTTTTTCAGATTCTACCTATAAGAAGGATCATATGGTATTTTTCTTTCTCTGCCTGACTTAACTTCACTTGGCATGATGCCCTTGAGGTTCATCCATATCATCACAAACGGCAAGATTTCATTCTTTTTTGTGGCTGAACAATATTCATTGTATGTGGATATATGCCCCAATTTCTTCATCCATTCATCAGTGTACCCTTAGGTTACTTCCATATCTTGGCTATTATAAGTGATCCTGCAGAGAACATGGTGGCGCATATATCTTTTCAAGTTGGTGCTTTTATTTTCTTCAGATAAATACCTGAAGTGGAATTACTGGATCATATGACAGTTCTATTTTTAACTTTTTGAGAAACCTGCATACTATGTTTTGTAATGGCTGCACCAACTTACATCCCCACCGACAGTGCACAAGTGTTTCCTTTTCTCTACGTCTTTGCCAACACTTGTTATTTCTTGTCTTTTTGGCAATAGCTATTCTGACAAGTGTGAAGGGCCATCTCATGGTGGTTTTGACTTGTATTTCCTTGATGATTAATAATGTTGAGCATCTTTTCATGTACTTGTTGGTCATACATGTCTTCTCTGGAAAAGTTTATTCAGATCTTCTGCCCATTTTTAATTGGATTGTGGGGTGGTTCTTTTTTTGCTATTGTTTATGAGTTCTTTGTGTGTTTATCAAATATATAATATGCAAATATTTTCTCCCATTCAATAGGTTGTCTTTTAATTTTGTTGATGGTTTCCTTTGTTGTACAAAAGCTTTTTAATTGGATGTAGTCTCCAATTTTATTTAATTTTGTAGTCTCCAAATTTATTTTTGCTTTTGTTGCTTTTGCTTGTGGTGTCACATCCAAAAAAATTATTGCCAAGATCTATGTCAGGGAGTTTACTGCCTATGTTTTCTTCTAGGAGTTTATGGTTTTAGGTCTAAAGTTCAAGTCTTTTAATCGATTTTGAGTTGATTTTTGTGTGTGGTGTAAGAAAGTGGTCCAGTTTTCCCAGAATCATTTATTGAAGACACTATCCTCTCCCCATTGTATATTCTTGGCTCCTTTGTCATAAGTTAATCAACCATATATGTATGGGTTTATTTCTGAGCTCTTTACTGTGTCTATTGATCTATGTATCTGTTTTTATGCCAATATGTTTTAATTGCTATAGCTTTGTAATATAGTTTGGAATCAAGGAGCATAATGCCTCCAGGTTTGTTCTTCTTTCCCAAGATTGTTTTGGCTATTCGGGGTCTTTTGGTTCCATACAAATTTCAAGATTATTTGTTCTATTTCCATGAACAATGCCACTGGAATGTTGATAAGGATTGCACTGAATATGTACATTGCTTTGATCAGTATGGACATTTTAACAATATTGATTCTTCCAATCCATGAGCACAGAATATCTTTCCATTTTTTTGTGTCTTCTTCAATTTCTTTCATTAGTGTCTTGTGGTTTCCAACATACAGGTCTTTCACCTTCCTGGTTAAATTTATTCCTAGGTATTTTATTCTTTTGATGCAATTGCAAATGGGATTGTTTTCTTAACTTTTCTTTTTAATAGCTCATTATTTGTGTATAGAAATGCAACTGATTTTTGTGTTATTGATTTTGTATCCTACAACTTTACTGAGTTTATTAGTTCTATCAGTGTTTTGATGGAATCTTTAGGGGTTCCTATATATAATATGTCATCTGCAAATAATGATGGTTTTACTTCTGTTTTTCCAATTTGGATGCCTTTTATTTCATTTTCTTGCCTAACTGCTCTGACTAGGACTTCCCACACTATGTTAAAATGAGGAGAGGGGGCATCCTTGTCTTATTTTTGATGTTAGAGGAAAAGCTTTAGGCTTTTCACCATTGAGTATGATATTAGCTGTGGGTTTATCATATATGGCCTTATTATGTTGAGGTACATTCCTTTTGTATTCGCTTTGTTGAGAGTTTTTATCATAAGTGGATGTTGAATTTTGATAAAATTTTCTACAGTTTTTCTACTTCCATTGAGATGATCATATGATTTTTATCTTTCATTTTGTTATTGTTATGTGTCACACTGATTTGCAGAAGATAAACCATTGTTACATCCTTGAGATAAATTACGTTGATCAGGGTCGGGTGTGTGATCCTTTTAATGCAATGCATTGTTGAATTTGGTTAGCTAATATATTATTAAGAATTTTTGTATCTATATTCATGTTCTTGTGGCATCCTTGTCTGGTTCTGGTGTCGAGGTAATGCTGGCTTCATAAAATTAGTTTGGAAGTGTTCCCTCCTCTTCTATGGAATTGACTCCTGGTTCCAGTTCATTATGGCAACATAGGAAGATCCTGAACTCACCTCCACCCACAGACACACATACGGAACAACTCCTCTTTAAAGAACCTAAAGTGTGACTGAGTGATGACTACATTTTGGGCAAATGAGAAGAAAACCACACTGAAGCAGATAAGAAAGGCTGGGACACAATCTCACCATAAATCCCTCCTCAGCATGTTGACCCACAACCAGGACAAAATTCAAAGCCTGGAAAACTCAAAACCTCTTCACTCCAAAAAACAAGGGGTTTGTACCCCATATCAGTCAATTTAACTTTTAAGATCTGCACTGGAGAAACAGAACAGTCCCCAGAACATCTAACTTTGGAAACCAGTGGGACTCATGTCTCAATATCTACAAGACTGAAGTGATATAAGAAACAGCTCTTAAAGGGCCAGCCCCGCCCAACCCAGCTCAGAGGCAGCTGATTGCACCCAGGCTTAAAGCGAAGAAGGCTCATATGAAAGCATCTGCTTGAAGGTCAGCCACCCAACTTAACACACACATGTAGGAGCCTGCTGGAGCATCCTCTGGGATGGACTCTAGCAGGTACCACCTTTGCTCTATCCCTTTGCCATGCTCCAGAGCACTCGCATCTTCTGGAAGGGAGCTTTTTTGTGGCTGCAGCCTGGGGGATGCCTTGGCTACCTGACTCTGGAAGTCAGCGGAGCTTGTGTTCTTGCTCCCATGAGATTATAATTATTGGTGTCACCCAGAAAGGAGCTCATACCCCTTTCTGGTACCCCAATTTTTGCAGCTGCCACCATGGCACTTCTATATCACCTGGCTCTGGTGGCCTGTGGGGCTTGTGCTCACAGGTCCCACAGGACTGTAATAAAGGGAGAAAGGATTCTTAAACAGTACTACCCCCAGAGCACAGCAAGACTCAGCAGACCCAGGAGCTTGGTCTTTCTGTGAAGGAGGCTTCTTAGCTAATCATCATGGCTGCAGCCTGTGGGGAAGGAGGCTTCTAATTGAACACCCATCTAGTGGCTGACTGTAATTCCTTCCAGAGACTTCAGAGGGTCAGCACTATCTTCACACTCTCCCTGTGCTGTGCTCCAGAGTGCAACTCTCTCCTGGAGGGGAGGGTTACATGCATCTGGTACCCTGGTTTTTCTGTCTGGTGCCCTGGTTCTTGTGACTGCTACCCAGGCAACACCACCTGATTTCCTGGCTTTGGTGGCTATGGGGGCTTGCATTCCCAGATTCCACAGAACTGTGGCAATCAGAGATAGTTCTTAGTAGGCTACCACCCCCAGGCCCCTGCACAGAGAGCAGAGTCTTTGTGCTGACATATATCTTCTTTTCCTGGTGCGTTCAGCTCTTGGAATCCTTGGTCAATTCTTCTTCTAGCAGACTTTGGTCACAGTTCCTTTTTGGACCCTTCACAGGTTTTTCTACACTTGAATCATGGAGATTGGAGTATGGGGCCCTGATATCTTCTCTCCAAGAAGGCCCTAGGTTTCTAACAGGGACTGAGTCATCTCCTCCCCAATGACCAGCTCAGCACACCAATGGGAGAGACAGGTTTTGTTAAGACCAAAAAAAAAAAAAAAAAAAAAAAGTCCCTTATTCCAGAATGTTGGGTGTCCACTCACCCTATATTTGCATAACTAAGAGGGTTACTCAAGTGATCCTTCTCCAGATCCAGAAGCTCAAGTTCTATCAAGTTTAAAAAGGCAAAAATAAAAATAGTAGAGGATAGATATCCTGCTATATTAGCAAAGGAGAAGAAAAGTTTAAGAGGAGAACAAGAGAGACTGTGGTAATGAAACCAGGAGTTTTATAGAGGTGAGTGATTAATAATTTCAGTCTTTATCAGGTTATATAAGTGGAGACTAAGAAGGATTTGGTCTTTGAGTCATTGTTGGGTGGACACATGATTGCACTGGTTTGAAAAATGAATGAGGGTGAAGAGACTAAGTCTGCACATTCCTTATAAGAACCTTGGCTGTGAAAAGGAAGTGAGAAGGGATGATTTTGTATGTATGTGTGTCTGTGGGGAGGTGATATTGGAGCTAGCCTTTCTCAGAATAAAGGCAGCTTCAAGGAATTCCAGCCTCACTTTTATTATCTGCTTCTTTAGGGATTTTGAGTTAACTAAGACCTGGTGTTTCTTGTTACAGGATCCCATTCAGGATACATAACATTTAGTCATCATATCCCTGTGGGCTCCTCTTGGCTATGACAATGTCTCAGAGTTTCCTAGTTTTAGATGACCTTGACAGGTGGTTTTTTTTTTTTGTTTTGTTTTTTAAACTAGGCTCCACGCCCAACGTGAGGCTTGAATTTATGCCCCTGAGATCCAGAGTCTCATGTTCTACCGACTGAGCTAGCCAGGCACTCCATGACCTTGACAGTTTTGAGGAGTACTGCCCAGGTATTTTTTGTGGAATGTCCCTTGACTGGGTTTTGTCTGGTGCTTTTCTCCTAATTAGACTGGGGTTATGGGTCTCTGAGAGGAAGACCTCAGAGTGTCATTTTAATCACATCATATCAAAGGTACATACCATCGACATGACTCATCACTAATGATGTTAAGCTTGATCACCTGGCCAAGGTAATATTTGTCAAATTTCTCCACTGTAAAGTTACTTCCCTCCCTCCCCTTCCATACTGTCCTGTTTGGATGGAAGTCACTATGCAAAGCCCCCTCTTAAGGAGTCAGGGGCCAGGTTCCACTTGCTTGAGGGTGGAGTATTTACATAAATTATTGGGAGTTTTTCTGAATAAGAACTTTGTCTCTTCTCTCCCAGATAAGTCAATTCTTAGTCCCCCTGTGAAAGACTCAATGACTTCTTGCCTTGCTTACTGAGATTAAACTCGCAGGACAAAGTTCATCCAGGAAGTTAGCTGTTTGATTCATATTTTTTAATACAGATTAACATACTGACATAGCAGAAATTGAGAGCTTTGAAGAAGAGCTTCACGAAAATAATACTGAAAGCGTTTTACTCACATATTTCTGCTAGCCGTTAACATTTCCACAGACCAAGAAAAAGTCATTTAATGGGACTGACTTAAAACTGAGTGATTTGAATAACATGAAGTTGAAATACTGTTATCAACACTTCTGTCATTTAAATTTTTTTTTTCAACGTTTTTTATTTATTTTTGGGACAGAGAGAGACAGAGCATGAACGGGGGAGGGGCAGAGAGAGAGGGAGACACAGAATCGGAAATAGGCTCCAGGCTCCGAGCCATCAGCCCAGAGCCCGACGCGGGGCTCGAACTCACGGACCGCGAGATCGTGACCTGGCTGAAGCCGGACGCTTAACCGACTGCGCCACCCAGGCGCCCCAACACTTCTGTCATTTAAAATTTTCTAGTTTCGGGGCACCTGGGTGGCTCAGTCGGTTAAGCCTCCGACTTCGGCTCAGGTCACGATCTCGCGGTCCGTGAGTTCGAGCCCCGCGTCGGGCTCTGTGCTGACAGCTCAGAGCCTGGAGCCTGTTTCAGATTCTGTGTCTCCCTCTCTCTCTGCCCCTCCCCCGTTCATGCTCCGTCTCTCTCTCTCTGTCTCAAAAATAAATAAACGTTAAAAAAAAAAAATTAAAAAAAAATTTTTCTAGTGTCTGCATACATAAGACTGTTTAAAAAATTCAAGTTACTGAGTTTCATGTCCTGATAATTAGCATTGATAATGAAAGAGAAACTACAGAGTAAAACTGGTACAGTAAGCAGCCGTACTTTATCTAGACTCTACCACTTACTAGTTGTGACCCACTGCTTCTGTAAGCAAACCTCCATTTCCTCACCTATAAGTTAGAAAAAGAATAATCCCTACATAACAAAATTTTTGAGGATTAAGTTTCTGTCTCTCTCTCTCTCTGTATATATATATATATATATATATATATATATATATA
>NW_026057585.1:24849907-25142196 GCF_023721935.1 Panthera uncia | reverse complement strand
TATATATATATATATATATATATATACACACACACACATACACACATATATATGAAATATATATATATATATATATATATTTAATTTTTTATTTAAATTCCAGTTAGTTAGGGGCACCTCTACCCCTCCTCTACTCGCACTCTCTCTCTCTCTTTCAAAAATAAGTAAACATTCCAAAAAAAAATTAAAAAACAATAAATTCCAGTAAGTTAATATACAGTGTAATATTCGTTTCAGGTATACAATATGGTGATTCAACACTTGCATACAACACTCAGTGCTCATTAAGAGAAGCACACTCCTTAATGCCCATCACCTATTTCACCCATGCCCCAACCCACATCCCCTCTGGTAACCCTCAGTTTGCTCTCTATAGTTAGTCTGTTTCTTGGTTTGCTTCTCTCTCTCTTTTTCCCTTTTCTCATTTGTTTTGTTTCTTAAATTCCACAGATGACTGAAGATAATATATTTCAAGATGTATTTGTGACCTATATTTATATATATTTATGCCTCACGTTCGTTAGATTGGTCACGGCCCAGGCTGCATTAGTGTTAAGTATGTTGAACATCTCTGCTGTCAGCTACTGGCGAGACACGCAGAGTCAGCTCCCCGCTGGCCCTCACAGCCATTAATTTATGTACTGTTGGAACTAGCGGTGTCATATGGGCCTGCCCTCACTACATGTAAATAATTAAGATGCCTTGATTCCCGGGGATCCGGAGGTGTGGAGCCAGGGATTGGTTCACCGTGATGGATTTTGAAAGGGAAACCTTGCTCTTGCAGAAGGTATTCTTGCTTTGCCTAAATCAGCAAGGCATGCTGGGAAGCCCTTCCCAGTGTAAGCACAGACAGGTGGACACACATGCCTGTACGCACACCTGAGGTTCTGTCTGTTGGTGTGAACATTGCGGGCAGTGGACATAATGAGTATTCAGTAAAGATAGTTTTGTTCTTTTCCTTGATTTCCTTTTGTTAAAATGTTACCCCAAGCAATGAACACAGGAGGGAAACCAGTCCCTGAATAATTTCCCGAGTATAAGCAAGTTAGATATCATAGAAAGCCATGAAAAATTCCAAGCCATATTTAATACTGAGTTAGGAAATAGCTGCGCCAGGTGATTAAAAGACATCACAGGGGTTTCTCCTCAAATACATTGTAAATTGAAGGCAGTTTATTGAATCAATTCCACTTCTGTTGTAAAAAATTTCCTAGTGCTTTTGGAAGAAATACTTAATAATATCAGAATTGTCCAATCACATTCCATGTTTTGTTTTTCCAAGTCAACATTTTGGCTAAAGCATTCAGTTTTTTATTTGTAAAACTGTATCGGTTACCTAAGATTGAATACACACATTTTAATAATTGTAAATCATTTACTAATATATATTTTTAAAGGTCATCATTTTGGGGAAAAAAGTAATTATCTACTCTGTTTTGGTATTAAAATTTGAAATCAATAGTGCATATGGAAAAGCAAGGACAACTCAGCCTCCTTCTTATTGCCTAACGTTAAAGATCTGACTTCCGTTTCAAGGATGTATGCCACTCTTCTGGGGTAAGAATGAGAAATCAGTGCACCATTCCAGAACTTGGCGGTTTCCCTTCCATGAGTCATGAGTCTTATGGTAAAAAAAAGTATCTTCAGATAGTTCCTGGAGATAAGGTTTTTAACATCATTTTATTCTTCGATATCATCCATTAATATGTTATAGTTAAAAAAATTCTTACCACTGAGCATAACTGTCTTAGTTTAATCTTGTTAAGCATATCACTTGAAATATTGAATCTGAATTCTACTAAAAAAAATACATATTGTCAAAGAAATTGGGGGTGGAACTGGCCATGAAAGCCACTCGATTTACTTACATATAGTGTGACTCATGCAATATCTGGATGTCTTTAATTGGTGCAGGAGCCAAGAATTTTAAAAACCAGAGAAGTTCTTAGAAATCATCTTCTAATTTGCATCTTTTTACAGTTGGGGAAATTGAGTTCTCAGAGTTAAGGAGCTTGTGGTGAAACAGAATGCTACTCTGAGAGAAACTGAGCCCTTTTGGGGTCCTGTGTTCTTTGAGCTGGATTTCCCTGCTCCCTCCTCCACCCCTCGCTGTGCTGATTAAGGCATACAGAGGTCCCCCATTATCTGCCGGCAGACACCTGAAAACGTGGGTAACACTGAACCCTGTATATACCATGTTTTTTCCCACACAGGCGTTTCTATGATAAAATTTAATTTAGACCCAGCAATTGCACTACTAGGCATTTATCCATGGGTGTGCTGTTTCGAAGGGACACATGCACCCCTATGTTTATAGCAGCACTACCAATAATAGCCAAAGTATGGAAAGACCCCAAAGGTCCATCGATGGATTAATGGATAAAGAAGATGTTGTATATGTATATATAATGGAGTATTACTTGGCAATCAAAAAGAATGAAATCTTGCCATTTGCAACTATGTGGATGGAACTGGAGGGTATTATGCCAAGTGAAATTAGTCAGAGAAAGACAAAAATCATATGACTTCACTCATATGAGGACTTTAAGAGACAGAACAGATGAACATAAGGGAAAGGAAACAAAAATAATATAAAAACAGGGAGGGGGACAAAACAGAAGAGACTCATAAATATGGAGAATAAACTGAGGGTTACTGGAGGGGTTGTGGGAGGGGGGATGGGCTAAATGGGTAAGGGGCATTAAGGAATCCACTCCTGAAATCATTGTTGCACTATATGCTAACTAATTTGGATGTAAATTTTAAAAATAAAGAATAAAATTTAAAAAATTAATTTATAAATTAGGTACAAGAAGAGATTAAAAGCAATAATGATATGGGGCACCTGAGTGGCTCAGTCAGTTAAGCTTTTGACTTCAGCTCAAGTCATGATCTCACGGTGCTTGAGTTTGAGCCCTGAGTCAGGCTCTGTGATCACAGCTCAGAGCCTGGAGCCTGCTTTGGATTCTGTGTCTCCCTCTCTCTCTGCCCCTCCCCAGCTCGTTCTCTCTCTCTCTCTCACACACACTCTCTCTCTCTCTCTCTCAAAAATAAATAAACATTAAAAAAATTTAACAAGCCAATAATGCTAGAACAATTATAATGCTATAACTGTAATAAAAGTTATGTGAATGTGGTCTCTCTCCCTCAAAATACCTTGCTGTGTGGGACTCACCCTTCCTTTGATGATGTGAGATGACCAGATGCCTGCGTGAGGACATGCGGTGAGATGAGTGACCTAGACGGGTGATGGGGTGACTACTGACCTCCTGATGATTCGTCAGAAGGAGGATCATCGCTTGTCCACAGCGGTTGACCCAGGTAAGTGAAACTGCGGGAAGCAAAACTGCAGATAAGGGAGCACTACTCTAGTTTAAGTCCAATAAGAATCAGGTGCCTCTGCGGGCTTGGGCTGTAACAGAAACATTCCTATGCGGGCTCAAGTAAGTCGGTAAGGCTCAGACTTTGGGTTGAAGGTGTGTTAGAAGGAATATTTTATTATCATTAGTAAAATGTATAAATGTATTAAAACTGTGAATTGTTACAGTAGTGTGATTTCTGTTGCAGGGGATACAATCCCAAAAAGAACCCGCTAAGCCAAAGAAAGGGTGTTAAGGATGTTAGGATTCTGGGGTATCTCACACAATCGAAGAAGAGCTGCATTGCCAAATCAAGATAAAGTTGTTTTCAAGAACAGCCTGAACAGAACTGAATGCTGCTAGACTCTCATTCTCTCTCTCTCTTTTCTTTAAGCTTCCACTTGGAAATTCTGGGGATGGTGGAGTAGGGGTGTTACTCTACAATTACAAACTGAACAGAGAACTGGTTCTGAACTCAGGTTTGGGTGCTTGTGGTTCCAAAATCAATACTTGAGAGAGAAGTGATGATGGAAAAGGAAAGGTTGTTTTATTCAGGAAGCTGGCAACTTGAGAAGATAGTGGACTTACGTTACCAAGACAATATTCCCAGTCTGGGGGAAGACAGAAGGCTTTTTTTTTTAAGTTTTATTTATTTTTGAGAAAGGGGAGAGAGGGAGCAGGGGGCGGGGGAGAGAATATCCTAAGCAGGCTCCCCACTGTCAGTGCAGAGCCCAACGTGGGGCTCGAACTCATGAACTGAACCATGAGATCATGACCTGAGTTGAAATCAGGAGTCGGAGGCACTTAACTGACTAAGCCACCCAAGCACCCCAGCCAGAGGGTTTTAAAGGGGGAAGGCATGGAAAAAGGGAGGGGGACTACTGGCAGGAGAAGCAGGTGTCCAGGCAGTGAGTTGTATGTTGACCTGACCCTGAACAGAGTTGGTGGCAGCCATGACAGCTGTCGTCAGACAAATGTAGTTAGGCCTTATTTTCTGGCAAAGTCTGGTCCTTCACTCCTCAAGGCCAGTGGTCTGCAAATCTCAAGGAAGGGAAGTTAGTTCCACTATAGACCAAGGAGTGCAAGCAAGCAAGGAGTGCATAAACTTGAAGCAACTTAACCCTTAAGACTAGTTGGAGTGCTGGGGCTCCTGGCCGGCTCAGTTGATAGAGCATGTGACTCTTGATCTCAGGGTTGTAGGTTTGAGCCCTATGTTGGGTGTAGACATTATTTTTATTAAAAAAAATTTTTTTAATGTTTATTTATTTTTGACACAGAGAGACAGACAGAGCATGAGCGGGAGAGGGGCAGAGAGAGAGGGAGACACAGAATCGGAAGCAGGCTCCAGGCTCCGAGCTGTCAGCACAAAGCCCAACGCGGGGCTCGAACTCACAGACAGAGAGATCATGACCTGAGCTGAAGTCGGACGCTCAACCGACTGAACCACCCAGGTGCCCCTGGGTGTAGAGATTACTTTTAAAAAATGACTAGATAGAGTGCTGTTATGGGGGAGAGGTAGGCGAAGAAGTTACTATACAAAGATCGAGAGCTTTGGGGGTCAATCAAAACTAAGTTCAAATTCAGCTTTGCAAATTTACCTATTTAATGGCTCTGAACAGACAGAAGTCAGTTCAGCAATAACTCTCTCTCAGACTTTTTGGGGAGAATTACATGTATTGATATACATAAGGCACTTAGCGTAACACTGGCCTATAGTAGCTACTCAATAAATAGTATTATTGTTATAGATTTAATATTCTTTCCTGCCTGCTCTTTCATCTCTCCCTGGCTGAAAAGCTAACATACAAAAGTTGCAAAGATCAGCTTTAATGGCATCTAAGATGCCATCACTTGTAAGATAAGCCATTATTTTATGCACCGTTAAAAAATAAGATATGCCGCCAACTATACTACAGCTCACGTTCTAATCACTTAGAATTTTTCTTTATACTTCTTGAGAAAGCTTTTTTAGACCTATTTAGACACATTATCAAATACCACTATTGTGCATACATAAAAAGGAAACTATAAGCAAAAAACCGGTTAAAATATTCCTGAAACTCCTTCACATTCTGTGTCTGATGACTGTGAATCAACATATCAAGTCAGAGGCATCCATGCTTGTGTTTTTCCACATGTATCATCCTTTATTCCATCAAGAGCATCAGTGAGATGCATTTCTTTTAAAGAAGTCACTTCCACTAACACTAGTGTTCTAGAGTTTTTCCCAAATTGCTAATACCATCCTGCCATTCTGCAAGTTCTGAGACTGCTGCTTTCATGATCTCGTCAGAAATCGTGGGATCAAGGAAAACATCCAAATTAATGCATGTGCAAGCCATATCGATGTCGGCTGCCTGGCCAATAGCCAATGCAAAGTGCCATCAGTGGTATTAAAATTCTCATCTTCAGAGTTGTTAAAATGTGAAAAATATGTGCATCTAAGAATTGAGGTACAAATGGTAGATAGCCCATGTCATTACAGGTCCCTCACTTAGAAAAAAATGTCTCTATAAAATTATTTGAAATAGTGAGCTTGCTCAGCACATTAAAAAATATTTGAATAATTCCTCTTTAGTCCATATAAAATGAAGGGTACTTTTATCAATCACATTTTCTTTTTTGTACACCAACAGGGAATGATAGGCTGAATTTTAGGCTAAAAACAACTTGCCCTAAGTGCAGGAGTGGTTTTCTTCAGTTCTATTAGCATCCTACTCATGGAGACAAGCTGGTGCCATAGAAGACACTCGAAACCTGCAGCTTTTTCTTGTCATGATTTGTTCTTATAAAGATCAAGCAGCAGCAAGGCTTAAAGATTTTTAAAAGAACAACTTCGTTTGGTTTTCAAGTTGAGGGCATACTCAGCTCAAATTCAGGAAAAAAAAAGAGTCTTAAAAAAGTATTATGAACTTACTAACCTGTCTTCTTCCCCCAGTACTCTTTTTTTTTTTTTAAACTGAGATATACTATATATAAAATAAAATGCATAGGTCTAAAAAGGTACAGTTAAAAGGCATAAACTCATGTAACCAGCACCCCAATCAAGAAATAGAACATTTCTGGGGCACCTGGGTGGCTCGGTCGGTTGGGTATCCTCTTGGTTTCAGCTCGGGTCATGATCTTGCAGCTTTGTGGGTTTGAGCCCCACATTGGGTGCTGCGCTGCTTGGGATTCTCTCTCTCTTCCTCTCTCTGCCCCTCCTCCACTTGTGCTGTGTCTGTCTCTCTCAAAATAAATAAATAAACTTAAAAAAGAAAAAGAAAAAAAAAAGAGAACATTTCTATCATGACAAAAAAGTTCCCTGGGCCCCTCCCCAGTCATTAGCTCTGGTCCCCTTCAACATAACATGGTCTTTTAACTTAAATCATGGTCAACAAAATATTGTTGAAAAAGAAAAGAAAAAAGAAAAGAAAAGAAAAGAAAAGAAAAGAAAGAAAGAATAGAAAAGAAAAGAAAAGAAAAACTTAAGCGATCATGAGTTATAGGGTAAAAAATCTCAGTTTAGTAACTTAATTTTAATTACTACATCTATGTTGTTATATACAACTAGCCTGTCTTCAGGTGACTTTGTTATTTTTTAAATGATTAATATTAACTGAGTAGTAAATAAAATACATACCCTAGTCACACACACAGGTGGAAATATGATATATTTTTAGCCAGGCTGGATCAGGCACCATGTAGTGTCCCATTTCAGTTCAGGACATAAACACTATATAGTTTTACCTACCCTATGAATTCCAGACAGCCCAGCAGTCTCAAAGCTTTATATTGTATATTAGCTGTGATAATTACTTTAAAATTTATTTTTTATTTGCATATGATAAAGTGAAGTGTCAACTGTGGGGAACTATTACTCAAACATAGAATTACTATAAAGGTGATAATATACTTCTCCCGTTCACTTTCCTGTATGAAACTGTTGGGTATTAGTAGGAATAATCCACTCTTTATTGCCCGTTACCTCATCACTCTGAATGTGATCCCAGTAAAGACACAGGTAATAATCTGCTTGCCTAATCGTTGATGTGTATTTACATGCTCAAGGGCTAATAAAATCTGGTGGGAATTGGAGTAGAAGTAATAAGAAAAAATGAACTACAGTCTATTTACTTTGACACTCTAACTCTGGGTTCACTCATTCTTGGTTTATTCCACAAATATTGCATGCCTTTTAATGCCAGCCACTGTGCCAATGTTGGAGATACAACCAAAGATGGAATAGCCAGACCAGAATCGAAGACAATTTTGGACAGAGTCAGGGCTCATAAGTTGTCCACCCAGCAAAGAGTCAATCACTGTCCAGAGAGCTAGGACAAGCACAGTGTCTATTACTCATCTCATGAAAGTCATACCCTACTGGAGTTACAGACACGTGAGCAATTACAATGCAGTCTCGCAAGTGTGTAAATACGATAAGTGGTGGGCCCTCAACTCAGACTCAGAGGGAGAGGTGCAATTCAGATGTAAAGAATGAGTAAGAATTTACCAGGCAAAGAGGTGGGAAAGTATCTTATGAGAAAGAGAGAGGAGACAGGACAAAGTATTTGGTAATATGATCCCAATAGTGGGAACCCTGGCTATGCTTCTCCTTAAAGTGTAAAGTTCCTTTTAAAACTAAAGAAGCTATCAGTGAAGAAATTACTGGCCAATTAAGGTTTCAAACAGCAATGAGAATCACATAAATATAGCAGGATTTTTATCTGAAACAATAGACCAAGTATTCCAGCTCAACCTTCCTATTCTAAGATCGTTTTTGTATTTCTAAGGGAGACCCTTAAAAGGGTCCCTTCCAAGTGATAAAGGTGCCACAAAGGAATTTTTTTTCCCTGCTTTCTTGACTTGGTTTGTCTCTCCATAGAAAATAGAACAAAACAGAAAAGTGAAAACAGTAGGGAAATACAGAAACCCTACCACAAAGGGACTATTGTCTTGATCCAGATTTTGTTAGAAACACTAGCAAACCAATGCTTCTCTGTTCCAATTGCTGGGAAATACATCACTGTCATTATGAAATTCTTGAGATGCAGGCAGAGAATCTCACCTACTCCCATGATTTCAACAGACTGCAGATTACCAAATGACTTACCTCTCAAAACCTATCACCTGTACTCCACTACAACTTCTGAGAGGTCTGTGTCAAAAACCATCTCCGTGGGACCTGGCATAATACTAGGCACATCGTAATGAGCTCAATAAATGCTTACTGAATGAAAGTAAAGTTTTATCTTCCAGCCATTTTGTACTCCAACTTTCCTCCTTGTAGCCTATGTTGGAGAATGTCTAACATAATGGCCAAACCAGGACTCCTCGGCCTTCTCTGAAAGCTCTCAGTTTACCTGGCAGGACGCTTATCGCCTGGTTCCAGGAAAGGTTGGTGCCTCTCCCAAACTGGATTTGGAGCTTCTGGAGGACAGTGACTGTGTCTTATTCAGTCAGGGAATGCCTGAGAGCTCCTAAAGTCACTAGCATATAGTAGGTGTTCCATAACTCTGTTGAATAAGAAATTGTATAAAGAGTTTATACACTTTGCAGTGAGCTTATTTGTATCACGAATACTCACTGAATTCCTAATTTGCTAGGCACTCTTTTAGGCATGGAGGGTACAGAGGTGAACAAGACTGATAAGGCCCCGAGCTTCCTGGAAATCAAAATTCTCATGGAGACAGACAATCAGCGGGTCGGACTCTGTTTTTGATGTCTGGCTGCTGACAGCTTTCAAGCCCCAGACCTCCCTTTTCTCTTCTGTTCCACCTCCAGACAAGTGGGTAAGAAAGTCTGGGCACTCCCTCCCTTGTTCAGGCCACAGAAACCCCAGGGAGGCACAGGAGAATTCTAACCCCGGACCCACCCCCTAACCACAGTGAACAGCAGAGCCATTTGTCCCTGCCTTCAGTTAGGCCATTTTGAATTGCCCTGCTCTTCCCAGAAAGCCTCAGCATGTGAACAATAAACTCTTTCAGACCCTCCTGGTGCATGTGTGTCCTCATCACTTTGTACATCTGAACCACTTTGGTGGTGCTGGTGGGGCACCGATCCTGTTTTCTGTGGAGCAACCACGAGACACATGTAAACAAATAAACAAGTTGATTTCATATAATGGTAAATGTTATGGGAAAAATAAAACGAGACAATGAGACAGACAGTGAGGGGTGGTCGCGGTCAAGGGATGGAAAAAGGGTAAATTATGTGTGTGACGACTTAATCTCTTGACAAAAACTCCACTTGATGTGGTGGGGACTGCCAGCTGCCTCCCAATATTTTCCCTTTCTCCATAATAAGAAAGGAATAATAATAATAATAATAATGGTTCATTTCTTCCTCTACTTTTCGCCTGATACATGGCCTCTCAGTAAAAATGACATTTTCCAACCTCTCTTTTAGCTGGGAGTGGTCATGGAACTAGATTCCAGTCAAATAGATTGGACAGAATCCTATTCTCCTGCCCAGATATAGACTTGGTGGTTGGAGTTCCGATGGCCGCCCTGCAGCACAGCACGGCATGCACGGGGGATCAAAGCTGTGCAGGGTAGGGCCACCGAAGGGAAAGACAGTAGGTCCCTACGCTGCGGGGTACCCCAGCGCTGCCTGCCTCCCTCCTCTTGAACCTTTAAGACAAAACCACTTGTCTCTTGATAAGGGCACTGAAGTTTCAGGTTTTATGCTTTTTCTTAGGAATGAATCCTAAGCCATACATTTGTTAAACACATGTATGTGAACACACATATGAACTTTAGAACCTGTTATCTTCTTTTCTTTTCCCTTCCCTCCTATTTCCTCCCTTTTTTTTCTGTTCTTTTTTTCCTTAGGAGCAGTATACAAAACTCAAATATCTGACATATTTTCTATTGAATACATTTTAAAAATTAACTGTTATTGTAGAGAATATAAAATACACAAGAGTAGACAGAATAAAATACCGAATCCTTCTGCACCAAAACTCTGCCTCACCAATTATTAATCTATGGTCAACTCATCCACATCCACACTCTAGCTTCTCCCCATCTTCCTACATTATTTTGAAGCAAATCTCAGACCGCATATTATTTCCAAATGAAGTTTTCAGGTCTCTCTGTTGCTTAAAAAGCAGATGAAGCAATATTCTTCTTTTAGAAATAAAGCCAAATTTTAACTCATGTTCTTCTTTACTTCATAAAAAATCATCCTTTTTGTATCATCTTCTGAAGTGTTCCTATTTCCCAGCTCTTTGCTCCTCCCCCACTCCTCTTTTTCTCCCTCATTCCCTTGTCCCCTCCCTCTCTCTGTATCTAATACATCTTTTGCCTATAGGTCCCCCACTTTAAAAAAAAAAAGGAAATCCAGGTCTAATTTTCCCATAGATGTGGTTCTTTGATCTACCTCCCTCTTTCAATTTTCAACCACAGAGAATCTATTTTGCCAAAATGGCAGAGTTTCCTCATTTATAGTCCCTTTATGAGTCTGAAAGGAAGGATTTTTAAAAAGTCACATAGTCTCCAAACTACCCCCCCCCTTTTCCTCATAATAAAAACTGGCTACATTGGTAGTACAATGTGAGAAAATATAATTAATAAGAGGAATCCAGTTACAGTAATTGCCAAAGTTAAGTATTGGATGTTATTTTAACTATACAAACTCTAAAACCCTAATGGTACTGAAGACTTGTTTTTATAAATTGATAAGGCATTGTGGACCTGGGCCATGTGGATGTTTTCCCACAAAGCAAGCTGGAACTGTTTTGCTATCACTCATGCATAAGAATCAAGCGTGTTTTTCATAGGCAGAGTGTAACCAATCTTTTGGAGTAAGTACAGATTATCTGGACCTGGTAGAGCCAGATCTTGCCACAAAATGGTATAAGAGTCACTGTCAAATTCTCATGGATTTTATTTGCTCTTATTTTGTTATCTTGGTGGAAAATAAAGTTGTTGACTTTCACACTGTAACAGAACGAAAAGAGCTATGGCCAATCAACACAACTGACTCTGTGTGCTTTTGGAAACCTACAGTGTTCCCAAGCGTTACAAACATATTCCTCCACTGGGAACTTGTGGGAGGTACACCCATTGCTTTCACCTATTGATACTAAACTTCGCACCAATATGGAAATGTGGTGAAAGAACCTGTAATTGTTGCTCATTGTGTTTACCCAGCTAACCGAAGACTGAAGTCTTTGAGAACAAGGTTCGTTGCTTTCATCTCTATATTTCAAAACACTCAGCTCTTAGGGCCAGACCAGTCAACAGTCCAGGTGTGCCCAAGAACTTTTTGTGAAATAAGTAAATACAGAAAAATACAGAAATTCTTTAGACAAAACCAGTAGCACAACTTAACTGAAGTTCAGGTTCATTTAGCATGTTGGCATTTAATGCCTCTTTTGTTCTTTAAGTGGTTCTTTCTCTCTCTCTCTCTTTTTAAGTTTTTATTTTAATTCCAGTTAGTTAACTTAACAGTGTTATATTAGTTTCAAGTGTACAATCCTCTTGGTGGTTCTTAAAAGCATTTTTACTTGTCTTATAGTTATGATCATTTTCCTTACCACGTCTCATTACTTCAGTATTTAGCTTTTTTGACATGATACTAACGTTTAACCAACCTTTCCTAATACTCTTTTTTTTTTTAATGTTTATTTTTGAGAGGTGGGGAGAGGCAGAGAGAGAGGGAGACAGGATCCAAGGCAGATTCCACAAGGACAGCAGAGGGACGGATGCAAAGCTCAAACTCACAAACCACAAGATCGTGACTTGGGCCGAAGTTGGACGCTCAACTGACAACCGCCCAGGCGCCCCTCTCCTAATACTCTTAAAATTGTGTGTTCTACTTCTATGCCCAAGTGGGGTTTGACTTAAAATTTCAGATACAGAGTGAGTATTTAGATCCACACACTACTCACGATAAAGTGAATAGAAGTGTTTTCCAAGAGAAGTTAAAGGAACTATCTCCTGGGCTAGTGGTTTTAACTGGAGATGAAAGATTGAAAACTTTTCCTCCTTATGGTCTTGGGAAAACAACTATTTAGAAAAGTTGTATGTATAAATAATATTCTAGCCACCTATACACTGTTTGAGGGAGAGGAAGTGGCAGAGAGAGAGGCAGAGAAAGAGACAGTGATCTAACTAGACATTCATCCACATGTCTAGACATTCATTCCACATTTAAATATTTAGAATTTTCAGTAGCCTGTGAATACAAGAAAATTTATTACATTAAGGTAGGCTTTAGATATTTGACATGTAGCTGATATTTTCATAGTGTGAGAAATATCAAGCTGACATTATACTTTCTCTGTGATGATTATTTCCAAATGTCAGAGAGTAGAAACTTATTCATGGGATTTCAGGGCCTTAGGATAGTGTCAATTTAAAAGACATTCACATCGACTTCTTTTTTATTTAAACATGCTAAATGGAGGATGAAAAGCAGGTTAAGAAATCAACAGAGAAAGGAAGAGCAAAGAAGAAACCTATTGACAAGAAAATTTTGAATAGATTGATGTACTCTTACATAAATTTCATGGAATCCTAGCTGACAGCAGCCTTCCTGATTGTCTCCTAATATTTCTGACAACCGGAGTCTTGCTGTTCACATTACTTCACTCATATCACTTACGTTGAATTTGGGAAATTAAAAAAAAAGATATGAACTATTTGATTTTTTTATAGACCACTTTTAATAAGTCAAATAACTAATATTTGTATTTTAATACTGACATTAGACTTTAAAATTAAATAACTTAGTGATATGTTAAATTAACAATTTATTCTTTTGTTCACCAAACTCCTTAGAAACTAGTTATGAACCTACTGCACTGCTGATATTTTGGAAATAACTCAAAGAAATTTAAAAAATTATTATTAAACAAATTGGCCACCTCAGAGATAATTGTGAGTTTAAATAAACTTTCCAACTATGTGCATGGCAGTGCTCTTAATTACTTGGGGTCACGGAAATCCCATGGCAGGGCATCCTGTGAAATGCATTTCTCCCGCAGTCTATCTGGTTAGATTTCCTTTCTGTTTTTGGAAGTCAGCATCTTTCCTTTTTAAAATCCCTCTTTAGCAACAGTGGTAATGATGTTGAGGATGGTAACATGGATTCAGAATCTTAAAACCAGTCCCTTTTGTTGTGACATCTGTAGGTCAGTGACAGGAGTCACTGTGTAGCCATCTAAATTCTCTGATTTATCTTACAAAATGTTATTTCTGATACAAACAAAAATTGTGGAACTTCCAAGAGCCAGACCAGCTACGTCTTGGCATTGCAAAATTTTAAATTGTTATTTGGAAAAACAAAAGGACAAACCAAACATGCTGACTGATAGAACTATCACAGAGGATCACCGTAATCTTCTTGTTCACTAAATCAAAACTGGAACAAAAGGGATTGATAATTCTAAAACCCTACTGGTATTGCTCAAATTCTTAAACTGAGGTGCTGGATTCAAGGATGATCATTACATTATTAAGCTTTAAGAGTCACATGTTTTGTAAGCATCGAATATCACAAAATGAATAATACTGAAAAGCCAGCGATTGCTACATTTACACACTTGATTGTACCCCAAAGACCAAGGAGTCTGGGCTATCCTCTGTAAAGGCAGGAGACAAATGGGGAAGGTGAAGACGTTAAGAGGCCTATCCAGGACCACCCCAGTAACATCCGTAGAATGGCAGGACCGGCAGGTCCAGCCCTCTGCTTTTGCCGGGTTGAGAGAAAGAGGTCCCAGGAATCCAGCCCTGGTCCAGAGTCCCAGCGCCAGTTACAGCTCAGCATCTGGGGTTGTTACTGCCCCGGGGCCTTTTCCGGGAGTCCCACGCTGCCAGGGTCACTGCAAGCTTCATCGGACAGAGTCTCACCTGCTCTGTTACCTCTCATGTCCCCAACACCTACTTCAATTCTGAGCCGGACGAGGGCTCACCTCCCCGCTGGTCACTTTCCTGCTTGTTTTTATCTCCCTAATCGCCAAAGTTCCTTTCGCCCAGACTGTTCTCTACCCAGGCAGCCTAAGGCCAAGTCTGGGAGGGAATGGTGGGCGTTCAAAGCTTTAGCCTGGGCTAAATTTAGGGGATCTTGGGCTTTGCCGGGAGGCCTCCTCCCTCTGTCAGGAAAGCAACGGGTGAGCTGCACGATCGCCGCAGGCCTCCGGGAAAAGTACCCCCAGAACGACCGAGCCTCGCGTCCCAAGTCAACCAGCAGGAGCTTGTGGGCAGGACTCCTACCGCCGCCGTCCCCTCGCGGTCCAGCGCGCGGGAGAGGCGCGGGGCGCCCCCCAGTGGCTGCCCAGCCGCACCGCTCGGGGCCCATGGAGGGAGGGACGGCGGCGGCGGAAGGGGAGGGGCGGCGGCGGCGGCAGCGGCGGCGGGGTGGCCATGGTGGAGTCGGCGCGGGAAGAGCTCTCGGCCCTGGCCGCGATTTTCTGCGGGCCCGGCGAGTGGGAAGTGCTGAGCCACTCAGGTGACTACCCCGCGCCGGAGGGGCCGGGCGCCCTTCCTCCCCACCACCGCGACTGGGCTCCCTGCCCCGGGGCCCGCTCTGGGGGACCCGGCTAGTTGAAGGACGGAACGACCCGCCTCGGGACCGGAGATGTGTGGGAGCTGGCGGGAGAGTGAGGAGCCCCCCCCCGCCCCCCCCCGCCCCCCCCGCCTCCGACGTGAACAGTGGCGCGAAGCGCTCGCCGGCCCGCCCCGCCCCACTGGCATCGGCCGAGCGCCGGGCCCTGCTCCCGGAGCGCGCTCCCCCGCGCTTCCCCGGCCGCCTGTATCGACTTTAGATCTCACCTTGGAAAGAGGCCTACCCTGCCACCTTCTGCTTAAACCCGGCCGCCCCAAATTGCATTTTGTGCTTTGTAAGCTCTGCATTATTTCCTTCAGGTCATTCGCCGTGGTTTTAACTCCCATCTGGGCATTCAATGTCCCAGCTTACGGGATGGCAGGCACCCTGTGTGTTACGTAATCACAAAACTCCACGGCCCCAGGACAGTGCCAGGCATACGGTAGTCAGTAAATGTGAAATGAATTTTTGAATTCGCCCAGTGCTCTATCCAAACGTTTTCTCGGTCATGTTTCCAAGTTGATTGCTTTTTTGCTTTTTTCTAGTCCACTGAAAGGTGGCTGTCTGTTGCTCTTGGGGACTCGAACCATCAGCTCACGTGTGCTAATTCCCTGTAAACACTGACAAGGTTTCAAAGACACCGCCCGTGCCCTCTAGGAGCTTACAGTCTAGAAAGGTTCTTTTGGCTATTTGTTGATGATAGTTAAAGCTAATTCTGTCCCTGTCTGTGACTTCTGTTAAGTAAAAATCAAAACTGCAGATTATGAAAAAGTGCAGTGATGCAGATAATTTTCAGTTTTCATTTAGATTTTAAATACATTATGTACATTTTTTGGCATGGGATTCAGCCTTCTGTTATGTTTCAGCAACTATTAAAATTGCCTTTGTGGCCATAACTTGGTTGACCTTTAAGTAGGTAGTCTAAAAATGGTCTGGGTGTTGTGAGAAAGCCATGTAGGACTAAGGTTTCCTGGTATCGTCTGGTGGCCTCTTCACACAGGAAGTCAGAGCTGGGCCTTTTCGTTTATTCTTCCTTGCATCACCTGTGTTCGTGTGACCACTGCTCTGTTCCAGACACTGTGAAGCAATTCGGATAATCTAGCTTTATAATCCATATGAAGGAATTTACCTGTAGTGTTTTCTTGTCATCCCATTTCTTATTGGATAGCATTCATAATTTCTCATCATCTTACTGTCTCCATGTCTCTTTTTATTGGTAATTACTTCTGTCTGAGGCAGGCTGTTTGAGAGATCATCAGTTTTCCTAAGTTCCTTCATTATGACTCAGCTGGGAATAGCCTGGAAAAATGAACATATGGTTTCCCATCACACCTCCAAGAGGATGAAATAGTAGTGGGGCTGAGCGTAAGACGCTGCCAACAGGTCAGAAAAAACCCAAAAAAGTCAGCATAGAAAGAAAGCAGTTTCTTAATAGTGAGAACACTGTGGACCCTTTATCTGCTGTTAAATTGAGCATGACTTTCAAGCCATGCCTCCTAATTAATTTAATTCAGCGTTCTGGCATCAATAAGTAATTGAATTATAAAAGAATTCAGTGTAACAACTTAGGACATTTTGTTGCTGAAAGGTTCGTTGGAGAATAGAACAATTCAGTGACTCAAATAGGGATGTTTGATGTTCACAACTGGGAATTCAGGGTAAGGTAAGGACTTCTTTAACAGACCACAATAAACATACAGTGGGCTGCTGGCTGCCATTCTCATAGTCACTGTTAGCTTGGGTTGGAGGATATAAGCTTGATACCAGAATATTCTTAACACCATCACTTCCTTTCTGGCCTCCCCGCAAATATGCTGCTTCTTGTTGCCACTGAAATCAGGAGAACATCATGGGACATTGTGGGTGGGATTGTACTTCCTGTATGAGGTAGCCCAGGAAGGGTTAGGCTGTCAACCCGAGGGTCAACTAAAAGGCCTTGAGATTGAAGAGGCTGAATCACTGGAATCAGTTAAGTTGGCCTAATTTGTGCTGGGAATTTCAGGGAAGTTAAGCACATGGCCTCTTTACAAAGGTTATAGTAAGCTTACAGTAAGAGGCATCAGGTATAACTGTTCTCTTACGGGTACGAATTATGTAAACCCTCACACTCCTGTCTACTAGGCAGGGCTGTGGGTAGACCAAATCAGGAATATTCTGCCCTTCCCTGTACAGTGCAGTCGGGCCAGGTGCCAGATTTAATGGAGTCACCTACCATGTACCTGACACTTCAAGTGCATCGAGAAGTTCACAGATGCTCAGGCTGGCTAAGTAGCCACCTGGCACCAGAATGTATGGACCCTTGCACTGTATCATACTCCTTGATAGTAATGGGGCTGCTGCGTGAGGAAGATAATTCTCAGCAAGGATAACACTTGTGAAAGAGCAATAATGAGCACCCAGAGAAAAGAGATGGGTATGACCCAACTTTTGTTCGGAATGATTCTGAAGGGGAGTGTTGTGCATGTATATGCGTGCACACCGATCAGAGGAGAGTGATACTGTTATAAATCCTCATTTTCCTGATGAGATACTTGAGGGTCACAGATTGTATTGCTGTAGTCGGTGCTCATTATATGTGAAGTTGTATTTCTAGAAATTATCTTGCGGATCAGAAAGTTGTAAAATGGGAGGTATGTAAGACTCAATAGCATATAATATGCTTGCACGGTAGCTTCAGAGTGAATTTTTGTGTTCTGCTAACACTCACGTTCAGATTGGATTGGGCCCTCTTGCAAAATGAATCATGACTGTCACCCACTGACCCCTCTAAATCTGCTCAGCTCTGTTTCCTGCTGTTTGTCAGTACTGAGCTCACCTCTGTAAAACCAATTCAGCCTTGAACTTTACTTCTAAAGGATGGGATTGCCACTTTTAGCTTCCCTTATTTTTAGTTTCCCTTTTTCCTTTTTTCTCTAACCACATTTTAAACACCTAAAAACCCAGCTGTAACATAAAAACAAGCACAAGGGGGACGCATGCTTGTGGTGAGCTGCCTGGGAGCAAGAGGAAAGAAAACCCTGTGCAGGGAAGTATCAGAGGATACTGGGGGCCTCTTACCGGTTTTCTGAACAAAGTCTTACTCTGAGGATATTTAAAAATTGAAAAATAAAAAGCAAGTATAAGGAAAGCCAGTTGTATATGGTTTCTTAATGAGTCTAAATGAATCTTGAAGAACTTCTGTTAGATTGTTTACACTTTCCGATGTCTTCTGTTATTGGACAGCATTTACTAAGTTTCTCTTGTGTGACTATGAAGTAGGGGAAAGCCTTAAAAGTAACATTGCTGTGGAATTCGGTGTTCAGCTTTTCTAGTTTGAATTTCTGTTGTTTAGAGTGTGATTAGGTATATAATTTCTTTCATGTATTTGTAAGGAAGAATAAGGTTTGAAACCTATTTTAGTTTGCGTTTTACTTATGAAATTGATACACTTATTATAAGGCAGAGTGACTTATTTAAAAAAAAAAAAAAGACTAGGGAATTTGTTAATTCAACCAGAGGCAAGACCTACATCTTTTGGTGGGGTCTTTAGATTAAAATCGTCTTGGGACTTCGGAAAATTTTGGTTTTCTAGGGCAAGCATAAGTTTTCTAGGGCATAGGTGTTTATTGACAATGATGAATTTGTGAGTTAAACTTAATAATGAGTTTTTTGAGGCCAGGGAATGGCAGAGCTTAGCATCAGATTTAGAACATGATTATTTTTCTGTTAATCGCTGTTTCTAAGCTGTTAATAATCTTAAAGCAGATAGAGACAACTTTGTTTTTTGAATTTCTTTTTTTAACGAGAAAATCAGATTGACAGTACATGTGGTTACATGAAAAATTCTGACTTGAGAGACACCCAGTTTAGTTGCATGTACAAACCAAGGCAGATATGAAATGGAGGGGTAATATGCATACTTCTAGAGTTTTAGGAAGAAAATGAGTTTTTAAAAGAATATGTAATTTTATTATATCAGCAGAGTGGTGTATGTTATTGGGCTTTTCGTTTTCCTGCAGCGATAATATCATTTTGTGTAATTTTAGTTTGCAGCCCCAGTGTCACCAAGAAGACCAATTAGGAAGAATGTTAATCCTTTCCAGTTTTTGAAAGACTCAAAGCAATTTTTCTTCTAAACATACAACCAATAATTTTACAATTTTCTAAGACAAGTCAGGATTTCTCCCATTGCTTTTCTTTTTGCTGACTGGGACCAGAAAATTACTAGGAGAGGAAAATGAAAATTGGTAAGGATTTGAATGGCCAGCTCAAGTAGCCTTTTCATACTTTCTCCCTGGACTGCTTGTTTCTGTCAGTTGGTTATCTGCACTGGGGAGGAACCGGTGGGTACTTATATGACAGGGATTGGAGAACACTGTGGGTTTCAGAGTTTTGTCAGAAAGAGATCCTGGCTAGAACGGAAAAGCTTGCTTTATGGGTACAGGTATAGTATTAGTTTCCTGTGGCAACTGTAACAAATTTCTGAAAATGTGGTGGCTTAAAACACATATTTGCTTTTATAGTCCCAGAGGTCAGAAGCCTGAAATCACTTTCACTGGGCTAAAATCAAGTGGTCAGCAGGGCTGTGTTCCCACTGGGGACTCTGAGGGTGAATCCATTTCTTTGCCTCTTCCAGCTTCTATAGCTGCATTTCTTGCACCCCTTGGCTCATGGTCCTCCTCTGTCTTCAAAGCTGACATCATGGTATCTGGCTTCAGTGACTATATTGCCTTCTGTGGTACAATCTCCCTCTTCCTTACTCTTATAAGGACACTTGTGTTATATTTTGTGCCCGTCTCGGGTTCGTTAACCTAATCACATCTGCAAAGGCCCTTTTGCCATGTTCTGGGGATCAGAACACATGCATCGTTGGACCATTGTTCAGTCTCGCACAGGTAGCAGTGACTTCTGCACCTGTGAGACCCATGGTGACGAGCTAGCCACATAATGCTTAGAGCTGTGTAACTGTAAAATTAAAAAGTTTCTTATAACTTGTAAAATTACTTCTTGGTTGTTGTCTAAAAAGAAAATTGAGATATTCCAATGTGAAGAAAATAGTTCATTTGGTTCAACTGTAGTAATTCTGGTATGAAAGTACCACAAAATAAGTTCAAAGTACCATGGGAATCATAAGACAGATTTTAGGTGAATATTTGTTGACTGATGAATGTATGAAGATCTTCAAAAGTTAAGCTTCCCCTCGAGAGAAAAATTGGGCTCCCTAGAGGTTTTCTGGAGAGTTTATTCAGCCTAATGGTTATACGTTGCCTGTAGGTGTATTTATAATGCCCATTTCACATAGTGAAGTGTACTGATCTGACATATACGGACTCTATTTAATAATAAAATATTTAAAAATGAGGAACTGGCCGGAAGAAACAAGGGTTTTGAGAAATGTGATGGATCGTAGAGGAATGTACTAAAATTTAGAGAATTTTTCTTTATACAGTACACATTTTTCTTATGTCAACAAATTTTGGCTGTATCACTTTAATACGATCTTTATAATGGTTACCATTCGTGTTTCTGGGTGGTGTCTTAAAATAGTAGTGCTTTGCAGCTGATACTGAAGAGTCTATTAAAAACAAAAAACAAAACACGACAAAAACCTCTGTGCAGCAGATCTGTTTGGTCCTGTATGAATCAATGTCTGTCACAACAGCTTCTGTATTAATGGGATCAGATGGCTAGAAAGCCGTTTTAATGTTCCGTTTGGTTCTCTTAAGGGAGACACATTCAGGTTCCAGTTGTTGAGGCTGTGGGGCAGCAATCCAGGTATGAAAATGAGAAAGGTTTGCCTGCCTCTCTTGTGAAGGAGAATGGAACGAGGGCGTGTGGAGAAAGAAGTAGGGGTAGAGAGAGGCAAGTCGGCTTCAAAGAGATCCGTCTGCACCCAGTTCTCTTCTACTCTGCTCTTCTGATCTGTGTGCTGCTTGCCCCCTGCAGAATGAATCAGCCTGACGTTTTATCAACTTTTTGAAAAGTGGGGTGAAGTGGTGTGGAACACATCAGAGGGGTGAAGTGGAGCAAATCTGAAAGAGAGCAGAGTGTTTCATCTCCTATCCTGTGTGTGCTTCCCCCCTCCTCCTTCTGGAGCCAGAAAGGGCTGAATTGATGTCCGCCCCATTTTAGTTCATCTTGCTACCTTCATGTTGCACTGATACTAATATATTTGAAGTAAGAAAAGAGCAGGGCCGGGCAGTTACTGTATCATGCACAGTCATCGGTTTCTCTGCCCCTGCAACCACACAGCATCCCAGTGTTTGCTTTGACTTGAATTTGCCCCAAAGTGACCTTCCTTGAACGTACTGTATCACTTTTTAATTAATTACTGATTTTATATATACACAATACTGTTTCTCTGAATGTTCATATGAGTTTATTACGAGTTTCCAGAATTATAACTAGGTCTGGGTGGGAAAAAAATTTGTGATGAGAAACCCTCTGGGAAATCTGAATAAAAATGGGGCAATAGCCGGTGTAAATGCCAGAGAAGTCCTGGGTGCTGGTATGCATGAATCCATGAGTATATATGTATGGCTGAAGGAGATCATCTGTAATTCACAGCTCGCTTAGTATTATGTGTCTCTTCGCAAAATAACTCAAGTTTTCTCATGAAAAATAAGTAGATCTGGAAACACAAATTTTGACTTCTTAGTGTTCCATTCAAATCACATTATGTATAGCTAATAATTATTTTTGGGTGCTTTCCAGAGACAGATGGGACCGTGTTCAGAATTCTCACAAAAGCTGAAGGACTTATGGGTGAGGATGTACCTTTAGAATTGCTGTTCCACTTACCGGTAAATTACCCGTCGTGTCTACCTGCCATCTCGGTTCACTCGGAACACTTGACCCGGGCCCAGTCCATGACCGTGAAAGAGAAGTTACTTAAGCAAGCAGAGAACCTTTTGTCGGAACCTATGGTTCATGAGCTGGTTCTCTGGATTCAGCACAATCTCAGGCACGTCCTCAACCAACCAGAAACTGGAAGTGGCCGTGAAAAGTGTACCTTTGCAACAGGCACGACTGTGGATGATGGACTGTGGATGACTCTTTTGCATTTAGATCACATGAGAGCAAAGACCAAATATGTCCAAACTGTTGAGAAGTGGGCTTCTGATTTACAACTGACAGGAAGACTGATGTTCATGGGTAAAATAATACTGATTTTACTACAAGGAGACCGAAGCAATATCAAGGTGCCAGAAAGTTTAATGTTGAGTATGAATTTGGCTATTTTCTGCCAAAATGGTGTTAATGGATCTCTATCTTCTTAAGAGTGTCTTTAACTTCTAATTATATCTACAAACTTGTAAAGCTTGAAGAAGTAGATGATATTTGAAAAATCATTCCAGGGGCACCTGGGTGGCTCAGTCAGTTAAGCGTCTGACTTTGGCTCTGGTCTTGATCTCACAGTTCCTGGGTTCAAGCCCTGCATCAGGCTGTCTGCTGTCAGCACAGAGCCCGCTTTGGGTCCTCTGTCCCCCTTTATTTCTGCCCCTCTCCTACTCTCTCTCCCAAAAAAATAAATAAACTTAAAAAAAAAAATCATTCCGCATAACAAAAGTAAGGGGTTATAAAAAAGATCTCTGTGGTGCGTGAATGTTTGTAATTAGCTTTGAGCCTTAACTTTATAAATGTGCACGAGAAGTTTGTGCATGTTTGTATTTCATTCTTTGGCACAGCACGGTGTCTGTTTGTGGGTAGTCTGTGAAAGGTTAAACTTTTTGGCAGTTAAAAACACATTCTGACACTTTAATTTGGCTCCTCTAATACCTGGAAAGAGGCGCTGGTCCTTCCTAAGGAGGATTTAGTGTTAGTGGAAGTAGAATCGTTAGGGCTGTCAGCTTGTCACCACCCACCTAACTTTTGCTTTCCACCTGACTTGTCTCAGCAGCTGCTTTCAAAATCATCATCTTCAGATTTTCCAAGTTCGAATTCTCAACTCATCTCACCTGTTTTATGTGGTACCAGACAAGGAAAGCTGCTTATTATATTTTATATCTTGAAAGCGCTACAAATCACTTAATAGGTTTTGTGCTTTCAGATAGGTTGGGTCAAGAATACTTACAATTGAATTTATTCAAAACCGATTAAGCTTGCACAACCTATAATCTGAAAGATTTGTAAAATAACTACCTAGCTTTTTTTTAGGGTGGGCGCTTATCACAATACGTAATTGGTATTTGGTTAACCGGATGAGTGCTGGGTTTATAGCATACAGATACCACAAATAATTAAAGCTTAATCTAAATCTTGGTTTGAGGTCTGACCAAAGAGCCAGGTGTTTTAAGGTGATTTATAGTATATCTACAAAACTTGATATTTCAAGTAAACTGCTGACTGACAAAATGAATACAAATTAATTTCCGTGTTCGTATTTCCCTGAAAGTCTCAGATTTTTCTTTAAGCCAGCTCAGGAACGTTAGTCTAAGCGCAGCTGTTCTGCAGATGTTCTGCAGATTGGATCCATCAATCAATTAGCAAGTATTTATTCATTTGACTCGAACTTTGCTAATGTAGAGAAATTACACTTTTTAAAGAGTCCTTTTATTATTATTATTATTATTATTATTATTATTATTATTAGCTTTCCCTAAAATGCCACTTCATGTAAATATCTCTGTTCGATTTTCTAAGATTGCGTTTCAGGGTGGAGAATTACAGGTACATATTTATAGATGCCATGCCATTTGGAATGGCAAGTGCTGTGTGCCTGTTAACCTCCTCCAGACATGGAAGTAGTGACATTAATGGCAGTAGTTGGTACTATTAATTGTGCCATAGCTGTGTGTGGCAGCCTCTCTGAGTGCTTTGCATGTATTAACTCATTTAACCGTCACAGCTTCCCATGAGGTAGGTGCTGTTATGAGTACCATGTCATGGAGCAGGCTCTGAGGCACAGAGGGTGTAGGTGGCCAGACTGGAATCTGATCTAGTAGGCTGCATGGTCCAGATTTAAACCTGTGTAGTTTGCATCCTTCCACCAGCACATTATGCTGCCTAGTGTAGAAAGACACCATAGCCCTCTTATTGCTTGATTCAGAAAGGGGGTACTCTTTACGTAGGAAAATAAGCCTGCAGATTTATGGCTCCTTTGAAACTAGGACTTTGAGATTCAGAGTAGCATCTGTTTTTAATGTACTGATTTATCATTTAGGAATACCTGATTCTTCAGAAAACCTCCAAAGTAGATGTGGACTCAAGTGGAAAGAAATGCAAAGAGAAAATGATTAGTGTACTGTTTGAAACAAAAGTACAGACAGAACACAAAAGGTATAATTTAGTACTATTGCAGAACGAAAAGTAACTGAATCGATAATTATACTCTGACAAATCTAGGCATATTCATGAGTTTCTCTTGTATAATGCAGGTTTCTGGCATTTGAAGTCAAAGAGTATTCATCGTTGGATGAGTTACAAAAGGAATTTGAAACTGCAGGACTTAAGAAGCTTTTCTCCGAATTTGTGCTTGGGCTGGTAAAATGAAATGGAAGACAGGAATCTTTTAGTAAGATAGCAGTGGTTCTTTGTTTTGTTTTGTTTTGTGTTTCACATTGGGTTTTGGGAATGGCTAATTGAAATCCTCACAAGGGAACAATTTTAAAGTTTCTCTGAAGCAAAATGATAGCTACCATTCTAACTTCAGGAACAAAACCCAATTTTGCTTATGGAATATTAAACAGTAAAAACATCCATGTATTCTAATTTTTGCCAGCAAAGACTAGGTTCAATAGATGGAATGTTATTTGCAAGATAAATATAAGATGATGATGGTAAATGAGCCCTTGTGTTTGTATAGCAGATTTGTTTGGAACTGTGCAATTTTCTGGCTAATTTTCTTGTAATTAAATGAATTTTTTTAAAGGTTTGTTTTTGTGTTTACTTTTTCTCATGTTTACATTTTTAGCATTTGATCACGATTTTCCCCTATTCAGCTTATTATATCTAATGTTTTAAGTTGAATGTTAAGAAAAATATAACACTGATTTCTTTGTGGAAGTGCATGAATTGTTAGCTTGAATAAAATCAAAGAAGTTCTGTAGAACTTGATTTATGATCGCTTTCTTTGAGGTCCCAGATAGCACAGTACCTGCCAGTTACAGGACTAGAGAGTCTATTTAAATTAGAATTCTTTTTTGAAAAATTCACCTTCTGGTTTTACAAGGGGAAAACTTTCACACAAAATGAACTTGACTTGTTGGATGGAGGAAATGATACAGAGATACCATTAAAAAAATTTTTTTTAATGTTTATTCATTTTAGAGGGAGAGAGAGAGAATGTGAGCAGAGAAGGGGCAGAGAGAGAGGGAGACAGAGAATCTGAAGCAGGCTCCAGGCTCTGAGCTGTCAGCACAGAACCATACGCGGGGCTTGAACTCACAAACAGTGAGATCATGACCTGAGCTGAAGTCAGACGCTTAACTGACTGAACCACCGACTGCGCCCCAAGATACCATTATTTTATTTCTTAGGAAATCTGTTAAAGTATGATAATCTTAAAATATATTTACTATAGGGGGCGCCTGGGTGGCTCAGTCGGTTGGGCGGCCGACTTCGGCTCAGGTCATGATCTTGTGGTCCGTGAGTTCTAGCCCCTCGTCGGGCTCTGTGCTGACAGCTCAGAGCCTGGAGCCTGCTTCATATTCTGTGTCTCCCTCTCTCTGACCCTCCCCTGTTCATGTTCTGTCTCTCCCTGTCTCAAAAATAAATAAACGTTAAAAAAATATATATATATATATATATTTTTTTTTACTATATAGTAAAGAAGAAGAGAAGACACCAGAAAATAAAAGCTTGCATTAAAATCTCTAACAAGTGTAAGGAGCCATTTACATTTCAGAAAGGATATTTGTGTTCACAAAGCCAACTGTACTTCTGAAATAAGGGGCCAAGTGATGGAGGAAAGGCCACACAAATCCCTCTCCCTGCGATCTATGAAGTACAGTGATGTAATTATAAAATCCTAGCCGATGGGAGGCATAAGCGAGGGCACGTTCGAGCATGCCGGTAGTGTTCCTTGACAGCGTTGCTCTGGCATCGTGGTGGTTCAGTCTGATTGTCTCACTTTTCAGGCACCCTTACAATTAAGTTATTCCTACCTAATGATCATTTTATGGGGTTCCAGCGAAGGGGGATTTTCGGTTCATTTTATCTCATTCAAGGATATCTGTGATTTTTTTTCCTGGAGAACTGGTAAATGTTGTAGGTTGTTCTATGGGAACGGTATGGCAAGGAGACACTAGGCTACTGATATGCTAAACTGAAAATAGGCTTGAAAATTTGGGACTGGACGTTATCACCACTTTCTTTGACTTAACTAAACGAGGGGATTAAAAGTTACTGCCATCAAGGTTGTAGCAGTAGCAATAGTAGGAGGCTGGGTCTGAATTTTATCACAAGAGAACTGCGAGTGCTTCATTTTGCCTTGACTCTTCTGTGCTCAAGTGTTTGCCACACCATGATTTAATTTATGGTTCTCCTTCAAACTCTCATCTTCAGATTTGACCTTCCACCCCTAGAGAAGAGCTTGAATCAGGCAAAATTGAATGTTGGTAATGACTTTCTCCAAATTAATTACATTTCTATTTGCTAAAATGTTTTAAAAGTATTGGTTTTGATTTTTTTTTTTTGTGGATGTTCACATCTAAGTCTTTCACAAATGTATACACATTGGAATGCAAAACTAACCTTGACGGTGTTAGAGATTTATATGAATTTAATTTGATGATCTCTGAATAAAAGGAAACTTAAAATGTGCAAAAAGTCTGTAAGAGTCTCTGGTATTTTCTTAACTGGAGGAAGATGTTTTTTTTATCTTTTTATATTTTTATTTTCTTAACTAGAGGAAGATTTTACTAAAACCCTGATGCTTTCTTTTCAGCTTGAGGTACTTCTGAAAAGCTAATTAGGACTTCCAGAAGATAGAAGATGGGGGGCCAAGGGCTGGGACCCCTCAAGGACTGCACTGTGAGAGTAAGTACTAGTTGTCCTAGTACTATAGCTAAAGTTGGTGGGTTCTGTTAGGTCCAGAATGTCTTAAGCTTTGAATTTGGATTAGGGTGGTCCATGATTCTAATGCCCCATATCCTCTAAGTCTTCTTTGGAATCAGATAACATTATCCTAGGTGTCAAATTTATAAGTAATTTTAAAATTCAGTATTTAGCAGATAATCAGAGATAATTGGACTCATGAAGAGACAAGATACTATTAATGAGAAACAACAGAAATAATAGACAATAGAAATAGAACCACAGGGATTCTACATGCTAGAGTTATTAGACCTAGATCACGAAACAGGCTTAGTATGTTCCAGGAGATAAAAGCCAAACTTGGAACTGGAATTAGAAAATGTAAAAGGTGACATGCTATATTTATATTTGAAAAACAACAAAACAAAAAACAAATAGAAATTCTAGAACTGAAAAATATTAAGAATTCAAGAATGGTTCATTAAAGTGCAGTTAGGAACCCAGAAACCAGCCTAGGTATTTCAAACAGTGAATCTAAAACAGGAATTGGTTAGAAGACCAAAAGAGCAAAAAGGAGAGGGAGTGGAGCTAGGTGACAGAGAAGAAAAAAAGAGGGGAGGGCGATCTACTCAGCGTTTAGAAATTATGAAACATTTACCTTCTGCTGCACTTTAAAGACTATTGTAGTTGGTCCCAGAGCTACCGCTGCTGATAGGTACTATCTCTGGTCTATTGGAGTTGCCACTTGCTGCCACTGCAGCAAATGCCAACAGCCATCACAGTGCTGGAACCTGTACCACTAGCAGAGTTCCCAGCAGTGCCTCCTATTGAGCAAACTCAACAGGAATCCACCTGGTAAAGAAGTCTGGGAAATGTCATTTGAATAACCCGACCCCAGGAGAACCACAAAATGTAGGAGGATGGATGTGTGTGTGTGTGTGAAGGGAGAGACCTGTGTGCCTATAGTAAGTAACCAGCACAGCCTTCCCTTTTAGCTTTTAAGCATTCACACCTACTCCCTACCCACATTTAAACTTCTGTACAAGTACAGGTTTATGCTTCTATCAGATTTAACTATTTTTTTCTGTACAAATGAAGACTTTTAACTTTCCCCCCAAAAGTGGAGAAATAAGGTCCCATCAGTTACTATTAGACTCACTGGTGTTAATTCTTTTTTTTTTTTTTTTTTGACGTTTAATTCTGTATTTTGAGAGAGCATGGGGGAGGGGCAGAGGGAGAGAGATGTGGGGCTTGAACTCACAAACCGTGAGATCATGACTTGAGCCGAAGTCAGATGCTTAACCGACTGAGCCACCCAGGCGCCCCTGGTGTTAATTCTTGTTCAGTCACAATCCCACCTGGATGTTCTGTAACCTGAAGATAAACTGTAAAGTTCATCACTACCAACCTTTCTTATATAACTTGAGAGAAGGAAAGGGAAAAACTTGAGGAAAGTGGGAAGGAAAGACAGTTAATATATACAAAGATACACAGAACAAGCAATGAAGCAAATTTGCATGAGTACTTTGATACTTGTTTCTATAACTGATCTTGAAGCTGTAGCTGATATTTATAACTTCTCCTTCTACTCCATTTTTCTTTGCTCTTGGTCAGCACTTTCTCTAGTTAAGGCTCTCTATCTAGTAGGGTAGCCAACTCTTCATTTTGGAAGGATCTACGTTTTCAGGAGTTGGGTTGCTTATTAACTTTGAGTATTGAACAAAAAATATTAAGAGGTATTCCCTGGGCTCTTGACATAGTTCTTGTCAACCCCATGGTGTAGCAGTAGCCCAGTTTTCCTGTAGTAATCTGGATCAATCACCCCTGCCATTTTGCGAACCTCTTTCTTTGCTTGTTCATTTAGTGTTCTAAGGAGCCTAATATATTCAGGTGTCAGTCTCACCTTCTAATTCATTTGAACCATTTTGTGTGGCTGGTAGAAACATTCCTTCCATGAGAACTAAGACTGCCAAACCAGCATAGCCCAAGTTTACAGAGTTGGGAATAAAAATTTTGTGAGTGGATTATATGTATAATACAGAAATCCATCTTATTTTAATTCCTTGATTTCTGGACCCATGTATTCTGGCAGTGGGAGAAATAATATCTTATATTGATCACGGATTCAAAGTACATCTTTGTATTGTATGATAGCACCTCAACTTTCAGAGTCTTGTCTTCTAGCTAGCCAGATAACTGACTCTTTTGTAGGTCATTATATTATTCTATCAAGCTAGCCACTTCTGGGCGATTTGGCACATGGAAGGCCTATACGTTTCATAGTCATGAGCCCATTGCTACATTTCTTTTGTTGTGAAATGAATTTTTCACTTCAAAATTATATTGTGCTCTCACAACGTCTATAATATTGTGGTTGGTAGTATTATAGAAAGGAACTTCTGATTTATAACTGAAATAAGTATTTCTCTGAGGACAAATTGCTGGCCCTTCCACTAGAGAAGAGATCCAATGTAATTAACTAGTCATGAGGCAGTAGTGTCTCCCAGGATATGAGGCCCTACTGGTGGCTCAGCATTGATCTCTGTTCATAGCAGGTTAGGCACTCAGCAGTGATAACAGCAAGATCAATATTGGGGAGAGAAATTTTATGTTGCTGAGCCCATGTATAACTTCTATCCCTGCTGCCATATTTGCTTTGTATTAGAGCCCACTGAGCAAGCACGGGGGTGCTAGGGAAAGAGGATGACTGAAGTCTACAGAATGAGTTAGCCTGTCCATTTAATCAGTGAAGGCTTTCTCTGCAGTGGTTGTCCTTTTATAAACATCACATGGGACGTAAATATTCTCATATTTTATGCTCATCCTGAGGGGTCCATTCATATATATCTGCCTCAGATCTCTGTCATTAGTCTTCTGATCTAGTTCTTTCAAAGTGACTGATTTCCCTGGCCAATCCATTAGCCAGTGCCCATGATATACTATAGATCTACACCATGGACATTTCTTTTTTAATTTTTTTTATTTTTTAATGTTTATTTATTTTTGAGAGAGAGAGAGAGAGAGAGAGAGAGAGAGAGAGAGGCAGGCTGCAAGCAGGGGGAGGAGCAGAGAGAGAGGAAGACACAGAATCAGAAGCAGGCTCCAGGCTCTGAGCTGTCCGCACAGATCCTGACGTGGGGCTCAAAACCACAAACTGTGAGATCATGACCTGAGCTGAAGTTGGACGCTCAACCGACTGAGCCACCCAGGCGCCCCACCATGGACATTTCTTTACCTAGGTAAAGTATATAACCAGAAGTACAACTCAGAGATTTACCCACTGAAAAGGTTTTTTCTCTTCACTTTCACCTCTCCAAGACACTTTAGACTGGAATGGTAATTGCTGAAGAACCATCCTCAGAAAGCCTGAGTTCGTTCTTCCTCGGCTAACAAGTTATGGGTACTCCCCGTGATGCTCGAGGCATGATCCTGGAAGAAGCAGCTATGTAGTGGTTTCTGTGGTCATCTGAGTCACTTGGTCATGCAGCTTGCCTGTACCTTCAGGACCTGCTGGAGCCTGCTCTTGGACACATCACTTCATTGTACATACCCATATTTATGACTTCATGGATGAAATAATATCCAGTTCATGACAGGTAGCTCAGGTCACATAGTCAGTTGGTGTCCCACAGTCAAGTGTTCAGTGTCAATGAAGAACCAGGAGCAAGCTAGGAGCTCTTTTTCAAGAGAAGGATAACTATATGTAAAAGAGCATGGCTTTGATATAAAACCTTAAGTTCTATTGTACTCTGACTACATTGGGCTCCATTGCGTCATCTGGGCTGCAAGGCCCACACAGCAAGACAGCTTATACTCAGTTTGGATCTGCAGCCTTTTCTTGCTCTGGGCCCCACTCAAAACAGGCAACTCCAAGGGTTAATCATCAAATGGGGCAGAAAATCACATTAAAATATAAAATATATTGCCTCCAGAATCCAAACATGCCTAGGAAGCATTGTATGTTAGTGGTAGGAGTGTAAGGTGAAGCAACTTGGGATATTCTGGGATATGCCTCAGAACACTGGACCCCTAAAAACTTTACCATGCTGGTGAGCTTCTGAATTTTCATGGGCTTTTATCTCCCTCTTTTTGGTAAGGCATTTAGAGTACTTGCTACTTTCTGTTTGCCAGGTCCAATCAGCATCATGTTCAGAGGGATGTTAAAATGAACGAAGAAGTCCTTGAATACTGAATTATGACACAGAGCCAGAGAGCTGACATAGTCCTAAAGTAAGATATGGTCCTGAAGTGAAAGTGTCAGGCTGTACTTGCCAGGTAAAAACAAACTACTTCTAGTGGTCTTTACAAATTGATACCAAGGAAAAGTATTTGCCAGATCCAGAGCTAGATACCACGTACCCAGGGCTATGTTGATTTGCTGCAGGATAAGACTACATCTGGAATAGCAATTATAATTGGAGTCATTACCTACCCAAATTTGATATTCTGCAGCCATTCTCTGAGACCCATCTGCTTCCGCCAAGCCCAATTGTTGAGTTAAATGAGGATGTTCCAGGAATCATGCTTGGAAAGGACAGAACAAGGTCCTGGAACAACTGAGTGTCTGCATTGGAAAAAAAAAAATTAAATTTTGCCCCTACTTCACAACCAAGATGAATTCCAGATGTATTAGAGGCCAAAATGTGAAAGGCAAAAATACTTTAGAAGAAAATACAGTAGCATATTTTCTTCACCTTCAGATCCTGGTGTTAAACAGGACACAAAAGCAAAATCTTGACGGGAAAAATTAGTAAGTTGGACTCCACTAAAATTAAAAACGTATGTTCATCAAAAGATACCATTAAAGATAATGGAAAGGCATGCCACAGAATGGGGAAAGGCATTTAACATTTTATTGATACAGGTCTCATTTCCAGAATATTAATAAGAAATAGGCAACCGGATAGAAAAATGGGCAAAGGAATCTTGAATAGGTACTTCACAACTGAAACTATCCAAATGGCCAAAAACAGTATGCAAAGGTACTCAATGCCATTGGTAATTGGTGGGGGGGGGGGGGGGAAGCAAAAAAAACCACGATGATACCCCCAGCCCCCCCCTGGAAGAATTTATTTCTTTGTTTCATATTGAAAGACTTTTAAAATGTTTTTTATTTATTTTGAGAGAGACAGAGAGGGAGAGGGAGAAAACCCAAGCAGGGGAGGGGCAGAATGAGAGGGAGAGAGAGAAAATCCCAAGCAGGCTTCCCTGTGTCAGTGCAGAACCCGTAGCAGGGCTCTATCCCACGAAATGTGAGATCATGACCTGAGCTGAGATCATGACCTGAGCTGAAATCGAGTCTGCCACCTAACCGACAGAGCCACCCAGGTGCCCCCACTAGAAGAATTTACAAGATGATTAATAATAAGAGTTGACTAAGAAGTGGAGCAAGGTCCATACTGATGCACCCTTGGCGGGAGTATAAATCCACCCAGGTACTTTGAGCGAACAGTTTGATCTAATCTAGAAAAACTGACAATTGCATACCCTATAACCCAGCATTTCTGCTGCTAGGTATGTACCCTCCAGAAACATGTGCATAAATGTGTGAGGTTACCTATACAAGAATGTCCATAACAGTATTATTTTTCATAGCCCAAATGTGGCAACCCAAAACCTCCACCAACACGGAACGGACAAGTACATTGTGGTGTAGTCATGCAATGGAATCCTATAAGCAAACTAAGTGACTGAAGTATGGCCACATAGAGCAACATGGATTCATCTTAAAAAGGCAATACTGAACAAATGAAGTGAACACAAAAGAATACGTACCATATGATTCTAAATGTTCAAAAGCAGGCACAGTGGCACTAAATTACAGATGCATTCTTGGCTTTTATTATATGGCTTACAGTTACCTGTGGGGGGAAAGGATGGGGTTGTGGTTGGTGTTGCACGTGACGATTATTTTTGGGGGGTGGGGATGAGGGTGGAGGAGGGAGAGCGATGGCTACGCTCTACTTCCTGACCAGGTGCTGGTTTCTCAGACATTTCAGTTGTAGTAATTCATTAAGCTGGATATTTAATGTGTTATTTCTACTTTTTTTTTTCTCTTGTGAAAGTAGGCCTGGCTTTTAAAAATGCCGGTTATTACAATATATTTCGTAAATAAGAAAAATATTGAAAGTGATTCTTAAATCTTTGTAATTAATGGCAACTTCTCCCATCATAAAGGCTCAGCCACATTCAAAAATTGGAAGGGAGGCACAGAAGAATAGGCTATTTTAAGTAGAGTGGTTAGGGAAATCTTCTCTAAGGGGGTGACATTTGAACCAGTGCCTGAATGAAAGAGACCGACCAGAGAAAAGTAGGCAGTGGAGAGTTCCAGGCAGCAGGCCCTGTAAGTGTAGCAAACACGAACCTGAAGGAACATAGCCTGTTTGAAGTAGACTCAACTGGCTGAGGTTTCTGTGCCAGAAGCTGTACATCCGCCTCTCTTAGCATGCCAAATGGCCTCCGTCTTCCCTCAGTGATGCTAGCTTTATGAGACTTTCGCTTGTCAGCACTATTTTTGACCCTTCAATTTGCTGTTTTCCACTTACTTTTATACAAAAGGGAAAATGTAGCATTCAAATAATTGTACAAATACAGCGATAGAAGATGAAGATGTTAACAGTTCTGGCATTGTCGCACAATAGCTTCATTTGTCTATCTGTCAGTTGATGCACCCAAGTCTGGATTTGATAAATGAAAAACTACATTTAAAGTTTCACTACTATAGATTGCAGAGGGCACAAAAATGAGTTTGAAATAAGGAGACTAAAAACAGGGGCAATGCCCCCGTATTATGAAAAATAGACAAAAATGTCTGAGGATTGCAAACCTGCCATTGATGTATAAAAATTCTCAAGAGATGAGAAAAGCTGGGGAATGGAATCTTCTTCTCTGGTCACTTTGTCATTTCAGCTACTCTAATGCCTCAGTTTGCTTACCACCATTTGGTTTTTGACTAGATTTTTTTTTCCCCCAAACAGGCTGGATCATAGGTTTCAATTGCTTCAGATCATCTGAAGTGATGTTGCTTTATTTTTTCTATACCCTCTTGTATTAGTTAGGGTTCTTCAGAGAAACAGAACCAACAGGGTATGTATTTATTTATTTTACAGAATTGGCTCAAGTGATTATGGAGGCTGGTAAACCAAACATTTACAGAGTGGGCCTGCAGGCTGGAGGTTCAGTAAGAGCCGATGTTGTAGTTTAGGTCCAAGGCTGCCTGTGTGGAGCCCTGGGGAAAAAGCCAGTGAAGGCAGTCATTGTGCTGGTAGAATTCTTGCTTGGGGGAGGTCAGGCTTTTGTTCTATTTGTGTTTTCAACTCATTGGGTGAGGTCCACCCACATTTTGGTGGGCAATCTGCTTTCTCGGGGTCCACCGATTAAAATGCAAACCTCACCCTGAAACACCCTCACAGGACCATCCAGAATGATGTTTGACCAAATATGTGGGCAAAGTGGCACAGCCAAGTTGACATACACAGTTAGCCCTCACACCTCTCAGGAAGTTGCCATCCGTAGCTTTGCTTTTAGAGGGGAGGAATGTGGCTTTCAGTTCCTAGCTGCTTCACTCATTGCTGTCTCTTACTGTATCTGTGTCCGTTGGCTACAAAACATTAGATACTGATATGAATCTGTAGTCGTACTGGTAAGAAAGATACTGTTAACAAAACAAGTTAACAGCCTGACAAACTATAGTTTTCTTTGGCCTGACTGGCTCCTTTTGAGTCAGAACTGGCCACAATAATAAATTCCACAAAAAGTTGCATTTCTACTAGCCCAGGAGTATAAAAAACATAGACTCAAAGACATGTATTGATTTTTTTTTAAAAAGTGAACTCACTTGCTTTGGGACAACTTTCAAGAGCTCTAAACTTGTGTTTGCTTAGTACATTGCTGGCAACAGACACCCTGAAGTGTTATTAGGAGAAAATTCCAGAATTGTGCTCCTTCTGTGTGAACGCCAGCCTAGTTCTTTTCTGATGTGTCTGACAATCCTGCTTCTCCATCACTGGGGGACAGTTAGTCTCTGCTAATCTTCAGCAGTAGACCTTTCATGCAACCAGGAAAGCTATGTTGTAAAGTGCTAGTGGTTTCCAAATTTCTATGCATGGAGTTTTTCACTTCTTTATTACTTGAGAATTTCATCCATTTGCAGAGCTTTCATTATCCCCTCCGTGTAGCCCAGGCTCAAGTTTACACCTCTCAGGTCCTGACCTCTTTCCTGAGCTCTACACACCCATTTCTAATTCTGCCTGACATTACTTACAATCTAGATTTTGGATTGTACAATCTACACAACTGTATACATCAAATCTAGTATGATTAAAACAAACAATTGCATTTTTCTTGTTGTTGATATTGTTACCGAAACTGTCACTGGGCTCCTAGGATTAACCTTGGATGTTTGCATTGACTTCTTCCTCACTTTCTTGCATCCAATTAGCTGTCACGTCGAGTTTCTACTGATTCTTAGATTCTCCCATCTTTTCCATTCTCGTGGGTACACCGTATGCCAAGTTCTTATTTTTTTCTGGCCAGGACTATTGGAAGTCTCCAATCTAGTATTCTCATCTCTGTTCTCCCTCTGTCCCATCCTATCCATTGCTACAGTTAATATTCCCTCATATAAACCTTGAGGTCAGATATGTTTCAGAACCACAGATTTTTCTTTTTGATTGTTGAAGCTTTAGAAAGGTAACACGGAGGGGCGTCTGGGTGGCTCAGTTGGTTAAGCATCCGACTTCGACTCAGGTCATGATCTTGCTGTTTGTGGGTTTGAGCCCTGCATAGGGCTCTGTGCTGACAGCTCAGCACCTGGGGTCTGCCTTGGATTCTGTGTCTCCCTCTCTCTCCCTCTCCCCTGCTCATGCTCTTTCTCTCAAAAATAAACAAACATTAAAATTTTTTTAAAAAAAGAAAGGTAATATAGAGAAGATACTTCATATTACAAAATCTCCCTAATGGAGTCTGGAGAAGCATCCTATAGTCCAACCTTGTTTTTCTGCAGTGAAATGTATGAGTATTCACTTTAAGGAAGATAAATAAAAAGTATCACTGGTTTTGTATTGTTCGTGTTAAACTTTAATGCCAAAGGAGTTTAGATAAGACTGGCTTTTGTTTCCAAGTAAACTAGCAAAAAAGAACCAAAATAACATCCCATCATTTTGATCTTTAGGACTTTTGGTTTTGGAACTGTGGGGAAGACGTGGTAGATGTGGACTAGGTAAATCTTCCTCACGTAACCATATCACTCCCATTTCCTGCTGGGTTCGTTGTAAACTCTACACTCTGCCATTTCAAATGCCTTCTCGATTTGGCCACAAGCCATTATTTTCTGCTTTTATCTTCCACTCATCTACATATTGTTTTGATCTACCTCAACTGGTTAAATACTTCTTATTGTTTCTTCTACATATGCTCAGGTTCATCCTTTTTCCTGTAATGTCCTTGCCTCTTGTCCATTCTTCTGCCAACTAACTATCTATTGACATTTTTCTCTGTTTTCAGAATGTTTCCCTCCATAAACAGTTTGATCCCCATTCTGGGATCAATAATTGATCTTTGGTCTGAATTCTTTTAGCAAGCTTCAGTTTTCCTGTATGCAAAATGAGAATCATATCACTGTCTTACCTCTCAGACTTGTCACTGGATTAAATCCTGCACAAATGCACCTAGCACAGTGTGAGACCCATTGTGGAACTCAACTGGGGCTAGTCCTTTTTCTTCTCTTCCTCCTTCCTTGCTTTTACTTAGAATACTCTGTAGTTTATGTTATTGTTTTAAATATACTTTTAATTTCCCCACTACTAGATCAGAAGTTTTTTTTTTCTTAAGTTCATTTATTTATTTTGAGAGAGATAGAGACAGAGTGTGTGGGGGAAGGTCAGAGAGAATGGGAGAGAGAGAAACCCGAGGAGGTTCTACACTGCCAGTGCAGAGCTCTATGCGGGGCTTGAACCCATGAAACTGTGAGATCATGACCTAAGCTGAAACTAAGAGCTGGATGCTTAACTACTGAGCCACCCAGGTGCCCCACTATATCAGAAGATTTTTGAGGGTAGAACTTTGCTTATTAGAAGCTTAGCACTTACTGAGTTATGGGAAACGAATATGAATGGTGTTACTAGAGACATTTCAACCCCTCCTTTGAATTCTGGACAGCCTGATTTCTGTGCCTATGAATGTACATTCAAAAACTCAAAACCAAATCAAACCTATGATCACAAGACCCATCTTGATGTTTAGTGTCATAATTTCTGTTTCAGTGGAATTCTGAATGTCCAGAGGCCTTATAATGGAGACTGCCCACCCAGGATCTTGGCAAGCCTCACGGCCTAGAGGGGCACATTCTTTCACGTACACTAATAGCCAACCACTGGGCGGCCTTGCCAGAAACCAGTGGGCGGGGCGACTAACACAGTTCTTCCGCATTGGTGAGATGTGGTGCTCACTTGCATGGGAGAACGCAGATTCTGTTCCTGTGCCATTTTCTGGGGGCTCCCTGGAGTAGCCCTGGGCCCCCTCTGGGAGCAGGAGGTCTGAACATGACCATCGCTTTCGTGCACTGCTCCTTTCAGGTTGGTTCTTCTTATCTCCAGGCTCTGCTGTCTCTCTCCCAAAACACCTCCTCTAAAGCCCCTTTCATCCCTAGCCTCCAAGAGTAGTATATCCCCTGGAGAGAGAGAAAAGCTAGTGTTGGTAGAGATCACTAGGTGTTTTCCTAATTTCCATTCTAACCTTCTTTCTTAGTAAATTTTCTTAGTAATTTTCTAAGTAATTTCTTTCTTTTTTTAAATTCTAATGTTATTTTTTAAATTTACATCCAAATTAGTTAGCATATAGTGCAACAATGATTTCAGGAGTAGATTCCTTAATGCCCCTTACTCATTTAGCCCATCCCCCCTCCCACAACCCCTCCAGTAACCCTCTGTTTGTTCTCCATATTTAAGAGTCTCTTATGTTTTGTCCCCCTCCCTGTTTTTATATTATTTTTGTTTCCCTTCCCTTTTGTTCATCTGTTCCGAGTCTTAATGCCCTCATATGAGTGAAGTCATATGATATTTGTCTTTCTCTGACTAATTTCGCTTAGCATAATACCCTCTAGTTCCATCCACATAGTTGCAAATGGCAAGATTTCACTCTTTTTGATTGCTGAGTAATACTCCTTTGTATATATACCACACCTTCTTTATCCATTCATCCGTCGATGGACATTTGGGCTCTTTCCATACTTTAGCTGTTGTTGATAGTGCTTCTATAAACATAGGGGTGCATGTGCCCCTTCAAAACAGCATACCTGTATCCCTTGGATAGATACCTAGTAGTGCAGTTTCTGGGTCATAGGGTAGCTCTATTTTTAATTTTTTGAGGAACCTCCATAGTGTTTGCCAGAGTGGCTGCACCAGTTTGCATTCCCACCAGCAGTGCAAAAGAGATCCTCTTTCTCTGCATCCTCGCCAACATCTGTTGTTGCCTGAGTTGTTAATGTTAGCTATTCTGACAGGTGTAAGGTGGTATCTCATTGTGGTTTGGATTTGTATTTCCCTGATGATGAATGATGTTGAGCATTTGTTTCTTGTGTCAGTTTGCCATCTGGATGTCTTCTTTGGAGAAGTGTGTATTCATGCCTTTTGCCCATTTCTTCACTGGATTATTTGTTTTTTGGGTGTTGCGTTTGATAAGTTCTTTATAGGTTTTGGATACTAACCCTTTATCTGATATATCACTTGCAAATATCTTCTCCCATTCTGTCGGTTGCCTTTTAGTTTTGCTGAGTGTTTCCGTCGCTGTGCAGAAGTTTTGCTTATCTCAATGAGGTCCCTGTAGTTCATTTTTGCTTTTGTTTCTCTTGCCTCTGGAGACATGTTGAGTAAGAAGTTGCTGTGGCCAAAATCAAAGAGGTTTTTGCCTGCTTTCTCCTCAAGGATTTTGATGGCTTCTTGTGTTAAGTTTAGGTCTTTCATCCATTTTGGGTTGATTTTTGTGTATGGTGTAAGAAAGTGGTCCAGGCTCATTCTTCTGCATGTCGCTGTCCAGTTTTCCCAGCACCACTTGCTGAAGAGACTGTCTTTATTCCATCGGATAGGTATTCTTCCCTGCTTTGTCAATGATTAGTTGGCCATAAGTTTGTGGGTCCATTTCTAGGTTCTGTATTCTGTTCCATTGATCTGAGTGTCTGTTTTTGTGCCAGTACCATACTGTCTTGATGATTACAGCTTTGTAATACAGCTTGAAGTCTGGGATTGTGATGCCTACTGCTTTGGTTTTCTTTTTCAAGATTGCTTTGGCTATTCGGGGTCTTTTCTGGTTCCATACAAATTTTAGGATTGTTTTTCCTAGTTCTGTGAAGACTGCTGGTGTTATTTTGATAGGAATTGCATTGAATATGTAGATTGTTTTGGGTAGTATCAACATTTTAACAATATTAATTCTTCTAATTCGTAAGCATGGAACACTTTTCCATTTTTTGTGTGTCTTCTTCAACTTCTTTCATAAGCTTTCTATAGTTTTCAGTGTATAGATTTTTCACCTCCTTGGTTAGGTTTATTCCTAGGTATTTTATCATGTTTGGTGCAATCATAAATGGTGCAATTCCTTGATTTTTCTTTCTGTTGCTTCATTATTGGTGTATAGAAATGCAACCAATTTCTGTGTATTGATTTTATATCCTACCACATTGCTGAATTCATGGATCAGTTCTAGCAGTTTTTTGGTGGAATTGTTTGAGTTTTCCATATAGGGTATCATGTCTTCTGCAAAGACTGAAAGTTTGACTTCCTCCTTGCCAACTTGGATGCCTTTTATTCCTTTGTGTTGTCTGATTGCTGAGGTTAGGACTTCCAGTACTATGTTGAAAACAGTGGCAAGAGTGGAAATCCCTGTAGTGTTCCTGACCTTAGGGGGAAAGCTCTCAGTTTTTCCCAATTGAGGATGATATTAGCAGTGGGTCTCTCGTTTATGGCTTTTATGATCTTGAGGTATGATCCTTCTATCCCTACTTTCTTGAGGGTTTTTATCAAGAAAGGATGCTATATTTTGTCAAATGCTTACTCTGCATCTATTGAGAGGATCATGTGGTTCTTGTCCTTTCTTTTATTGATGTGATGTATCACATTGATTGTTTTGCAGGTATTGAACCAGCCCTGCATCCCAGTTATAAATCCCACTTGGTCGTGGTGAAGGATTCTTTTAATATATTGTTGGATCTGGTTGGCTAGTATCTTGTTGAGAATTGTTGCATTCATGTTCATCAGGGATATTGGTCTGTAGTTCTCTTTTTTAGTGGGTTCTTTGTCTGGTTTTGGAATCAAGGTAATGCTGGCCTCATAAAATGAGTTGGAAGTTTTCCTTCAATTTCTATTTTTTGAAACAGCTTTGAAAGAATAAGTGTTAACTCTTCCTTAAATATTTGGTAGAATTCCCCTGGAAAGCCCTCCGGCCTTGGACTCTTGTTTTTTGGGGAGATTTTTTATTACAAATTCGATTTCTTTACTGGTTATGGGTCTGTTCACATTTTCTATTTCTTCCTGTTTCAGTTTTGGCAATTTATATGTTTCTAGGAATTTGTCCATTTCTTCCAGACTTCCCATTTTATTGGCATATAATTGCTCATAATATTCTCTTATCATTGTTTTTATTTCTGCTGTGTTGGTTGTGATCTCTCCACTTTCATTCTTGATTTTATTTATTTGAACCCTTTCCTTTTTCTTTTTGATCAAACTGGCTAGTGGTTTATCAATTTTGTTAATTCTTTCAAAGAACCAGCTTCTGGTTTTATTGATCTGTTCTCCTGGTTTTGTTTTCTTTTTGTTTTGTTTTGTTTTGTTTTTTGGTTTCAGTAGCATTGATTTCTGCTCTAATCTTTATTATTTTCTGTCTTCTGCTGGTTTTGGTTTTATTTGCTGTTTTTTGTTCAGTTCTTTAAGGTGTAAGGTTAGGTTGTGTATCTGAGACCTTTCTTCCTTCTTCAGGAAGGCCTGGATTGCTATATATTTCCCTGTTATGACTGCCTTTGCTGCGTCCCAGAAGTTTTAGGCTGTGGTGTTATCATTTCATTGGCTTCCCTGTACTTTTTAATTTCCTCTTTAACTTCTTGGTTAGCCCATTCGTTCTTTAGTAGAAAGGTCTTTAGTCTCCAAGTATTTGTTATCTTTCCACATTTTTTCTTGTGGTTGATTTTGAGTTTCATAGCATTGTGGTCTGGAAATATGCATAATATGATTTTGACCTGTTTGTACTTGTTGAGGGCTGATTTGTGTCCCAGTATGTGATCTATTCTGGAGAACTTTCTGTGTGCACTGGAGAAGAATGTGATTCCGCTGCTTTAGGATGAAATGTTCTGAATATATCTGTTAAGCCCATCTGGTCCCATGTGTCATTCATAGCCATTGTTTCCTTGTTGATTTTCTGTTTAGATGATCTGTCCATTGTTGTAAGTGGGGTGTTGAAGTCCCCTACTATTATGGTATTATTATCAATGAGTTTCTTTATGTTTGAGATTAATTGATTTATATATTTGGGTTTCTCCACATTTGGAGCATAAATATTTACAATTGTTAGGTCTTCTTGGTGGATAGACCCCTTAATTACGGTATAATGCTCTTCTTCATCTCTTACTACAGTCTTTATTTTAAAGTCTAGATTGTCTGATATAAGTATGGCTACTCTGGCTTTCTTATCTACCATTAGCATGATAGATGGTTCTCCATCCCCTTACCTTCAAAGTGAAGGTGTCTTTAGGCCTAAAGTGGGTCTCTTGTAAACAGCATATAGATGGATCTTGTTTTCTTATCCATTCTGTTACCCTGTGTCTTTTGATTGGAGCATTTAGTCCATTGACATTTAGAGTGAGTATTGAAAGATATGAATTTGGTGCCATTATGTCGCCTGTAGAGTTGGAGTTTCTGGTGGTGTTCTCTGGTCCTTTCTAGTCTTTGTTGCTTTTGGTCTTTTTTTCCCCCCCATCTTTTCTCCCCTCAGAGAGTCCCCTTTAAAATTTGTTACAGGGGTGGTTTAGTGTTCATGAACTCCTTTAATTTTTGTTTGTCTGGGGAACTTTTAATCTCTCCTTCTATTTTGAATGACAGCACTGCTGGATAATGAACTCTTGGCTGCATATTTTTCTGATTCAGCTTATTGAATATATCCTGCTACTCTTTCCTGGCCTGCCAAGTTTGTGTGGATAGGTCTGCTGCAAACCTGATCTATCTTCCCTTGTAGGTTAAGGACTTTTTTTCCCTTGCTGCTTTCATGATTCTTTCCTTTCCTGAGTATTTTGTGAATTTGACTATGATATGCCTTCTTGATGGTCAGTTTTTGTTGAATCTAATGGGAGTACTTTGTGCTGCCTGGAATTTGATGTCTGTATCTTTCCCCATGTTAGGACTAAGTTTTCCACTATGATTTCCTCCCATAACCCTTCTACTCCTTTTTCTCTCTCTTCATCTTCTGGGACCCCTATGATTCTGATGTTCATTTTTAATGAGTCACTGATTTCTCTAATTCTTAAATCGTGCTCTTTTGCCTTAGTCTCCCTCTTTTTGTCTGCTTCATTATTCTTCATAAGTTTGACCTCTGTATCGCTGATTTGCTGCTCTGCCTTATCCATCCTTGTTGCTGTTGCATCCATTTGAGATTGCAGCTCAGTTATAGCATTTTTTAATTCATCCTGACTAGCTTTTACTTTTATCTCTGCAGAAAGGGATTCTAATCTATTTTCAACCCAGCTAGTATTCTTATTATCATGATTCTAAATTCTGGTTCAGATATCTTGCTTGTATCTGTGTTGATTAATTCCCTGGCTGTCATTTCCCCCTGCTCTTTCTTTTGGGGTGAATTCTTTTGTTTCCTCATTTTGAAGGAAGAAAATGAATTAGTAAGGTAAAAAAATAAAATTAAAAAATTAAAAACTACATATATACACAAAACAAATCAAAAGATGATGCTAGATCCTAAGTGTGTTTTGGTCTGGTTGTTGAAAGGAGCTTGGTAGATCAGAGAAAAAAGGGAAAGATAAGAAAAGGAAAAAAAAGGAAAATGTTTGAAAATTTGAAAAAAATGAATACAGTGAAGTAGAATAAAATGAAATGATGTAAGTAAAATAGCGTTTGAAAAATTTACAAAAAAACAAAAATATAGTAGAAAAAACATTAAAGAAAACTATTGTAATAAAAATTGGAAATACAAATATTTTTTTCTCATTCTATAATCAAGAAAAAGAAAAGAAAAAGAAAAAAAATTGAATAGATGGACCAGCAAACAAACTGAAATACAATTGAAATTATATCTGTTTCCCCTAGAAGTGAAACTATGAAGCACTTTATAGTCCATAAATTAAGCAGGCGGAGAGACTTGCAGTGTTCCTGAAGAGCGAGCTTGGCCCAGTTGGGCAGGGCTTAGTGTAACAGCTCTGTTCTCACTAGATGGTGCTGCTTAGCTTACTGGTGTCGATTGTTGTGGCACTTGTAGGTGCGTATGCGCATATGCGGGAGGGGTAAAAATGGCATCACCCAGCTACCCAGACTCTAGTATCAGAATTCTGTCCTCCCTGACCAGCAATTGTGCACCCCTCCTTCGTCTCTGGCTTTTGTTCATTCCCCACTTTTACACTGTCCGTGACTAAGCAGTCAGGTTGCTGGGCGGTCCTTCCCTCCTGTGTTTTATCTCAGATGCAGCTGTGTTTCCCAACCCCTCACTTCTGAGGGACTGCAGCTTTGGCCCGCTCAGATCCTCTGGGGGAGGGTCTCATTGAGCAATGGCTGGGTGCCCACCCACCCCAGGGACATTCATGGGACCGTGCTGCTGCTGATGCCCAGAGACTGCAGCTAGGTGCCAGCCCGCCCCAGAAAATGTTCATGCAATCATGTAGTAGCAATGTTTCAGGGATTATAGTAAGTCACAACACACATCTGGCACCAGGCTTCCCCCTTAACGTCTTTGTTCTGGCACCAGTAAATGTGGTTGTTCTCCAGAGTCCACTGGGACCTTTGCCTGTGGGGTGACCGCACAGCCTCTACCAAATGTCCTCCCAACAGGAAAACTGCCTCTCCTTGTTTGGCCCGAGGACCCCTTAGACCTTGCTCTCTGCTCCTGGGAATTTGCCTTCCCACCAGAGCACTGCCAGGTATTAAGCTGCGGAATTTCAGACTCTGCACTCCCCCTGTTTATAGAGTCATAATGGAATTTAAACCCTGTCCTTTCTCCTTTCTCCCTTTTTTTCCCCCAGTCCCTGTGGCTGTTTACACTTTTCCACTTTCTCTTCAGCTGCTTTTTGGGGGGTCCCATACTCTCCCCCCTGTCTCCATCCTCTCTCTGCAAGTAAAAACAGCACCCTGTCCTCCACGGCTTCTCTCTCTCCCAGTTCACCTCTCCTCACCGCGTACCTGCTGTGTTCTGTGGTTCAGGTTGTGCAGATTGTGTTAATCCTCAAATCAGTTTTCTAGGTGTGCAGGAAGGTTTAGTGTTGATCTGTCTGTATTTCATGGACAAGAGATGCAAAGAAAACTTTCATGCTATTCCTCCATCTTGGCCTCTCCTCCTACAAAGATGGTTTAATCCAATTGCCCCCCCCCCCCACACACACACCTTTTTAAAAGCAGAATACTGAAGTAAGTAATTTATCTTAGAGCGTTCATACATCTGGTAGCAAAACCAGGACTAAGACATAGATCTGTAAATCTTTGGAAGAGAATTATATTAGTTCCTTAGTCCAATATATAATGCAAGGAGACCTCAAGGAGCCAAGCAAACAATTGTCCAGTAACTACAGTCTCCAGGGAAATATCCGCTCCATTCTGTTCTGGCACTTTCGAGAGGAGAGAGAATCTCCTTTATTCTTGATTTGTAAAATTATCCCTAAATATATACTCATAGTTACTTCACAGAGTTTCTTCACAAATGAAAGCTGTTTTCCTATGATTGCAATTGTTTATGTATGGATAGAACATACATGACCCAATGCCTGAAACTTGTTTCATACATACTGTATGTTTTAAACAGCTAAATGATTCTTTTTAGTCAGGGGTAAGCACTCTGAATATCACAGAGTCTTATATTTATTTTTTAAAAAGCCTTAAAAACATCTTACAATAATGGGCATATAATAAAAATCTTTTACATTGAATTTGGGTATTTCACCTTCTCTAGAAAAGTAAATTCTGAGACTTGGACAGAAATGTAGAGTTTTAGTTCAACTCCCCACCCAGTGCAGGAATTTTTAAAAGTTGTAACTCTGACAGATATCCAACTTCTGCTTGAAAACCTCCAGAGACTGGTATCATCCTTAAGAGGCAGCTGTTATTGTTACTGGATGGCACAAGTGGATAAAAAGTTCCTTCTTGCATTGCATCAGAGTCTGCCTTCCTTAACTTCCAGCTTTTTATCCTAGTTCTGGCCTCTGGAGCAACACAGAATTAGTATACGATTCTCTCTATGACAGCCCTTCAAATATTTGAAAGCAGATATTATACCTTTTCTTATTCTTTCCTTCCCAAGTTGCTTGAATAATTTATCAAAAATTACAGCTTCTCCCATTCACCTGGACATTTGCCTTTCATTACATTCTAAGTGGTCAAAGTCCCTCTTAAAATATGGCACCCGGAATTGAATTCTATATTATAGATGTGGTTTAACTAGCTAGAAATCCAATAGAACTGTCATGGGTAGTGATCTGTGGGTAGTAATTTCTCATGGAAGCCTCCTAAGTTCCTTAAAGGAAGGTGGCTTGTATGAAAACACTTGGTAAACTGTAAAGTGCTTTATAAATGAAAAGCTTTGGTACATTCCATTTAAAAATACAAAAAATAATCAAGGAATTTTTCCCTGCCATTAACAACATTGATTTCAACCTTTGGGTCTATAGAGTTAGCAAAAAGGCTGGTATTTTTTCCTTGGCAAAAGTGTAAAAGCAATTTTAAAAACTCAGCCATTATGTTGTAGTACTGGTTAAACAAGTTTTAAATAATGAAGTCTTTTTGGAACATGTGATAAATGCATTAAAAGCATATGATAAATGCCATTTTTAACCCATGCATACTTATTTAATAAGAAAAAGGCAGAATCTCCTATTGATGAGGCATTTAGTAAGTAGAACCATTTTCACATTTAAAGTACAGTTGCAAATATGTAATCTGTATTTCTTCCATTTTAAAATATAAATTTTAAACTTTAATTCTAAACATTTCTTATTTTAATTTTGAGTAAAGTGGGAATATGGTTTAATATTGTAATCTGACCATTCATTCTCAATTGCTTATTGAGTGTTGATTATGTGTTAAGGACTTGAAAAAGACATTAATAAATTGTTTATCCTTCTTTCTTCACTAACTCTACCAGAGTTTTGGAAAAATAACTTTTTACCTACAGTGCTTGGCATGAATTTATATCTTGAACATTCTGACCAAGGGTTTAATGTGCTGCTAAGTGGAATAATCTCAAAACTAGCTGGAGCAGTTATGTACAGTTGGTACATATAAATGTGTATAAATGTAAATGCAAAATATAAATGTGAAACCCAAATGGGACAAAGGTATTGATGGGGGGCCCAACACACTTCCTGGCACATGAATTCTTAATCATTATTGGCCTCATGAATACTGACTATTAGGGAAGAATTACTCCTAATCTGGTAGTGAGCCTGGTGTGACAGCTGGAGGTTGAGTCCTGTAGATTGATGTCCCATTGCTCAAATGAGTGAGACACATTAGAGACTACACTGTATTTTAAGACCTCATATCTCTTTTGTGGGAACATTATTTCTTGGTTAAGAGAAATTACTACATTTTCTAAAACATGACAATGTTGTGGTGGTTATAGTTTGATTTGCAACATATGTCATGTACTCTAAAAAGAGCATAAATTATTTAAAACTACATAAATACTCAGATTAAAAATCCGTTACTCTGTACAGTCCAAACTGGAATGAAATTTATTAGAGAAAATAACCCAGTAAATCACTTCCAAGGATTATAGTTTTCTGATGTTTATTTAGAAAAATAAGGGAGAAATCAGAATTCTGGAAAATCATCCATATGTTGGTACACTTTAAAAAAAATTGTATAAACTTCTTTTTTCTTGTGTCAAACCCTGGTTAGTGGGGCTATGTAAATTGGAGTGGGACTGCTTTGTAAACTTGGATTGGGGTCACATCATTTACATTTATATTACTAGGTCCACAATTTCTTTCTATTGGATTTTCTTTCTTTTTAATAATTAAAAAAACTATACAAATAGGTAAACCTTTGTAGAGAAAGATTGTGTTCTGTTTATATTTTGTACGCTTAGTGTTCCAAATCTAGGTATTATTTGGTTAAACATACAATTTATACCTATACATAGACTGAAGAAATATAAATATTCTAATAACATATAGTTATTATTGTTTTTGGCTATACGGATATATGGGCTTTTATATCAATATTAGTGTTATCTACTCTTTATAGTATTTTCCTCCAGCAAAGAACTGTCACTTGGCTGAGAAGGAAAAAAAAAAAAAAGCTTGCTTATAAAATGAGGCCATTTTGCATATTAATTAGGAGGTCTTTGAACTTGAAGAATAAAATCCGTTAATGCTTTGGGTATGGAACAATTATGCATTCAAGGACTTTGATTTTATGCTAATAATGCGACAAGCTTTACATTTTTCTTTGTTTTGTTTGCATTTCCTGAAGATAATTTAATGCAAATAATCCAGCCATATACAGCACAGAGCGTGTCGGATGGTTTCCCTATAGTTAAGATTGTATCAGCACTCCCATTATAAATCTCTATTACCCATGGTTTATAATTTAATTGAAAAAACCACTGCAGGCAGAAACTCAACACTTAGGGTTTCAGGCTAAAAGCAATATTTCTCTTTTAAAAATTGCCTCCTCTCTTTAATTTCATAGTTAATGGAAATGTAAGAAGGATCATCCTGGAGCTGATTTTGAACAAAGCCAAACAGATCATTGTCTCTAACTAAAATAATTTCTAAATAAAAGTGGTTGATATCTTATCATTTGCCTAATACTACAACATTTAACCAAACGAGAAAAGACAACAATGGAATCTGCTTATCCTTTCTCCATGCAAAAAATACACGCAAGGAAGGCAAGAAAATTCTGTAAGACCAGCTATCTATAAAAATATATGTTAGACAATACGGTGTGAGGCATTAACGTCTTTACTCGATTTTGGAGCATACACTTCACTCCTTTGAAGTGGATCGGGGTGAAGCCTTGTCGAGTCTGCTTTTTGTCAGAGTAAGATCGGAAGAGGGCGCAGAGTGGAGAGACGCAAGAGCGCTGGTGCTCCGCAGTGCTTTACTTTGCCACGTAAACCTTATCTTAAGTTTACGCTTCAATTATCTTGACGGGATTCGGGGGTTAATTAACAGGCACAACCGTTTCAACCTGCTTACACAGTAGAAATGAAAAGATCAGTTTTTAGACACATGGTGGTTTTGTCATCAGCTTTTGAACCCAAATCCTGTCGTGTAGAAAGAAAGGTTAACCTGCCAGGTAATATGCAACCTCCAATCAAGATTTCACCATAGTTTTATCAACCCGATGAGACAAAGAAACTGTGAGTTAGTTAGAACAACATGTTCTCTATTTCCTGCAACCCATCAACTTTTTCCTGTTGAATTCCTACTGGTAATGCTGCATGTGAAATATATGCCATGATTACTTAACCCTAAGCAGACATCAGAAACTTGCTTAAAGATAGTCTGGCTCTGTCCACGCAATGTATTGTGTTTCTAAATCAGTTGCATTTACGATCCTAAGGGTGATTATCAAGGACAGTAGTAGAAACTCACATCTTACAGTGCTTAGCAGTTCATAAAGGGCTTCAGTATACCTAATATACACAACTGCTCAGAAGTAGAGAAGGCAGACGCTAGGAGATTAAGTGGTGGTTGGTTAGCATTCACATTCTGTCTTGCCTACGACTCTCTCTTCTGTGGCCTAGTGGCTCGTTAGTTCTCTTAGGGGGACTCATGTTTTTCACTTTGAGAAATAGAGTCTAGTGATTCCATGATGAGAATCTCCTGTACTTACTTGATATCTATTGTCAGAGACCATAGGGAATTCATACAGTTTCTTTTTTTTTAAAGTTTATTGATTTTTAGAGGGTGGGGGGAGGGAGAGGAAGAGAGAAAGAAGGAGAGAATCCCAAACAGGCTCCATGCTGTCAGCTCAGAGCCCAACGCAGGGCTCAAACTCCTCTCAGGTGAGATCATGACCTGAGCCGAAATCAAGAGTTGGACACTTAGCTGACTGAGCCACCTAGGCACCCCAATACAATTTCTAAGTCCAATTCTTAAAACATTCTATATTAGCTTAGATTCATAAATTAAGAAACCCAGAGCCTAGATAAGATTCATATACATCTAAGCTACACAATAAGTCAGTGATGAAATAAAAGGAAGTCATGGATTTACTGTCCCATGTCTCTGATTGAAATTATTCTTAATGTTGTTATATTAGAAACATAGCTTAAGTATAAAGGCTATGAGAAATTATTTTCTGAACACCAGTGATTGTATAGTCTTCAGAGATTTTTGAGAAAATAGTAGATAACTATTTTCCGAGGATGGTATAAATCTAGTACGGGTATAATGAAGCAGGGAATACACCTTAGGGCTGCTGTGAATCTGGCAGTCCATACTGCTTATGTATAGTGAAAGGCAGACTAGCAGACTAGCTTCTGATATTTACAAACTGATTGAAAGTTTTTTAGTTTCCATTTTAAGAATTTGAATAGGTCATTCTTTACTCCATGCCCTCCATTTTTTTTTTTTTTTTTTTTTTTGCTTTAGAATAGTTTTATAAACTTAAATTGTCATGCAGGATTTACTTCTAAACTTATTAATACCAAAAAAGTTTTCTGGAGTGCCTTGCTGGCTCAGTTGGTTGAGTGCTCAACTTTGGCTTAGGTCATGATCTCACAGTGAGTTCAAGCCCCATGTCGGGCTCACTGCTGTTGGCACGTATCCTGCTTTGCATCCTCTGTCCCCCTCTCTCTCTGCCCTTCCCCACTCATGCTCTCTCTCTCAAAAAAAATTTTTTTCTGACCCTACTAGGTGTTGTGAATGATGTGTGATACTGTGTTCAGGAATTCAACTTAACATTTTATGTAAGTGAATGGTCACACCATGTGCCATTGGGAACCAATAACCTTGTTTCCTTCCCCTCCTCTGTCCTAAGCAGGTGTCATTATTTGGTGCATTTTTTACCTCACCTCCCATACAAGTACTAACCAGGCCCAACCCTACATAGCTTCTGAGATCAGGTCAGTCAGGGTGGTATGGCAGCAGACATTTTTTTACCTCCTTTGTTGTTCTCCATCCCTCAAGATGAACTTGGCAGATGCTCTCCTATTTTCTTGCATTGAAATACCCTTGCTTGGGCTGCAAGAGACCTTCTAGCGGCATCATCCAATAAGTTTTAGACAGTATCTGGATAGGTAGTAAGAGGTCCTTGACAGACAGTGTGTTTGGGATTTAGACCAGAGTTGGCAAACCTTTTTCTGTAAAGAACCAGATAGTGAATATTTTAGTCTTCTTGGGCCACATGATCACTCTCCCAACTCCACTCTGCCATCGTAGTGCCAAAGCAGCCACCAAGAGGATGTAAATCTATCTTCTCTGGCATAAATGGGCAGGATTGTGTTCCAATAAAACATTTCTGATGGACATTGAGATTTGAATTTCACATAATTTGTATGTGTCATAAAGTGTTCTCTTCCTTTGTTTCCACAATTCAAAAGTGAAAAAAACATTCTTAGCTTGTGGGCAATAAAAAAACAGGGGGCAGGTGGGATTTGGCCCACAGGTTATAGTTTGCAGACCTCTTCTTTAGACAGATCTGAGTTTACATAGCAGTTTTATTAGCTGTTGGCTTTGTGTCCTTGGGTAAATTAGTTTAATTCTCTGAGTTTAAATTTTGTCAGTAAAATGGGGACTGCACCAATTTTATGAAGTCTTTGTGAGATTTAAATTTGATTAGGTATAGACAAGTAATTATTAGTAGTAGGTATTTTGTGAAGAGTCAATATAAAAGTAATACAAATTTTAAGTAATTAGTAATTAACTTAACCTGATAGCTCTTCCTGAATTAATGTTGTTGGCCTCTCCTTTTTTTCTCGAAATGGAAACAGATTTCTTATTCATGATTAAAAGCGACATGTTCTTTTAAAACATGAAATAATATAGAAATACAGAGATAAAAAGAATAATAAGAGAATAAGAATAAGATGAACACCATCATCTCCTTTATTTTACATATGAGGAAACTGAGGGTCCGAGGTTGCCATTTATATAGTATTTATTTGCTTTTCTAGTGTCCGGAAGAAAATTTCTTATTTAGGGAGATCGTGGTTCTTCTACCCCAAACATGTGGTTGTGGTGAAAGCTAATCAAAATTCTCATGTCCTTTTTTTTTTTTAATTAATGTTTCCTTATTTACTTTGAGAGTGGGGGGACAGAAATAGAGAGGGGGAGAGAGCACAAGTGGGGAAGGAGCAGAGAGAGAGAGAGGGAGAGAGACAATCCCAGGCTCTACAATTATCATGGAACCTTTGGGCTGACCTCATGGCTGTGAGATCATGACCTGAGTCGAAATCAAGAGCCAGACATTTAAACTACTGAGCCAGCTAGGCACCCCAAAATTCTCATGTCCTTTAGTCACAGAGTGGGGCATTTGTTCCAGAAAGGGCCAGTCGCCATGCCCTCGTCCTGTGGCCTACTATATGATTCAGTCATGGTTGGCCATGTGATCTACGCTTGTCCACGCAGTGGCATTTTGTAGAAGAATCTCAACTGAAGTACCTGGGAAACTCTTTTCTCTCTAGCCTTGAGGCTTGAAGAATATACTTTTATCACTGCATTTGGCTATGGATTGAACTTGTGGGAACAGCTGGCCTGAGAGAATGAAGCCAACTAGAGGGAGCAGAGCTGGTAGCCTATGGGAGGGAAGGGACAGTGGATGGAAGGCAGAGAGAGAGAGAAAAATTTGATAAGGTCTGAGTCCCTGGATCCAGGTATTTCTGAAGGCAGACCTATCCCGAGCTTCTCCATGGTTTGGCAGTGTGAGCCTTGATGAAGACTGAACTGTCTTCATCAGGTCAGTTTGATTTTCTGTCCTTTTTTTTGTAGTAAAAAAAAAAAATACTAATTGAGCAGCTAGACTCAGGATGCAAACGCAGATCTGCCTGACCCTGCAACCCTGAGCTTCCTTCCCAACCTTCCTCAGAGACAACCTCTTCTAATGCTTTGATATTTTTCTGTTTTTGTCGTTTTTTTTTTAATGATTGCACAAATATTATGGTAAGTGTAAATGTTGCCAAACCGTCGTTCAATTTGGCTTTCCTAATTTATACTTTTCCTAACCCTTACATGCTAGATATCTTCTGTTGCACCTTGGGGTGTACCCTCTACCCTTTTCTATCCTGTATTGAGCTCTGAGAGGCTGATCTGGATGTGTAGGTCCCTAGCCTTTGGGCTTCTGGTTGGGCTGCGGTGTCTGGGATGGGGGCACTGGCAGGAGATGAGAAGGAAGGAGGAGAATTAGGAGGAACTACTTCTCCTGGCTCCTCCTGTGGGATTACTGGGGGCTGGCTGTCTTCTCAGACCTAAGGTCACAGTTTTCTCTGCTCAGCTCTGTTTTTCTCCTTCTAGCCCTAGAGACTGCCCTATTTCTTGTGGGTTCCCTCCACCCAGCCTGGCACCCTTATGAATAAATAACCCTTTTATTAAATGCTCTTCAAATTACCCAATTTGAGTGTACTCTTAATTTCCTGTCAGGACTCTGAGTAATACCACTCACAGAAGGGTATGTTTTCCCTCCACATTTCATGTCAACATGGGGTATTGCCCACGTTTTTAATCATTTCAATGCTCATAAGGGGAAAATGGTATCTGGTTTTAATTTATATTTTTTGATTATTATTGAGTTTGAACATCTGTTCCTATGTTAATTGACTATTTGCATATTTCTCTTAATTGCTTGTTAATATTCTTTGCCCATTTTTCTTTTGGGTGATCTCTTTCTTTCTGTTAAATTCATATTATGAGTAAAATATTTTTTCCCATTATATTTTCCAACTGATTGTTAGTATAAGTGAAAATTATTGCTTTCATATCTTGTTATTCCTCTAAAATCTTTGTTAGTTTTAATAGATGTTAATTGATTCTCTCAGATTTTCTAATATCATTTGCAAAGAATGATAATGCTCTCTCTCCCATTCTAATGCATGCCACATTTCTTTAACCCATTTTACTAACCCATTTTACTGGCTAGATTCTCCAAAACAGTCTTGGACAACAGGGGTGTCCATGGGAATCTTTGTCTTATTACTGACTCTAACTCTGCTTTTCCCAGAGTATGTTTCACAGAATGCAAACACTGGCAGATACCCCTTGAGAAAAGTTCAGACTATATATTCTTAGACAGTCCCAATGCACATGAGCATGTTAAAAGCTCTAAGTTGTTGTTGTTGTTGGGTTTTTGTTTGTTTGTTTTTTGGTCTTTGCCTAATATAGCTCTGGTACTGAATTTTATGTAGTACATTATCAGCTTGGTAATTTGAGTAGGTCCTAGAGGATCAAAATACAAACAAAATGTTTTGTAGTAATATAGCACTGTGGTTTTATGCAAAAACTCTGAATTATTCTAAGCCTTATTTAATTTATTTAAGGCTTCTCAATGCTTATTAGTGTAGAAACTATAAACCATTGTATTTTGAATGTAAGGAATCATATGCATCATTGGCCACTTTGGTACATTTTACTCTCAAAAGAAACTACCGAGATTAAAAAACTAACTTAAATGGAAAGATGGGTATCAGGAAATCACTCTGGCCTCTCTCCCTCTCTTCCTTCACTGTTTTATGCACACACACACACACACACAACCAACAAACCGAACAAATAAAACATTCCAACCAACAGACCATAAGTTACCGTTTTCTTTCATGTACAGGCTTCCTTATTTTTTTTTTTAAGTTTATTTATTTGGAGAGAGAGAGAGAGCATTCATGTGCATGGGCAAACAGAGGAGGAGCAGGGAGAGAGGAAGAGAGAGAATCCCAAGCATCCTTTGCAATGTCAGCACAGAGCCAAGTGTGGGACTTGGTCTCACGACCCTGAGATCATGACTTTTGCTGAAATCAAGAGTCAGACACTTAATGGACTGAGCCACCTAGGTTCTTCTGTACAGTTTTCCTTATTAACCCTGCGTCCCTTCTTTCTAATACTTTTCTGTTGTTCCTTCTCACCTCCTTACCTTTGTCCCAACATGCGCGAGCATGTGTGTGTGTACATGTGTACATGTGTGTGCTTGTGCATGAGCATGAGTGAGTCTCCAGGAAAATTTCCACCATCCCTCTTTTGCCGTTGCAATTATCAGTTAAAAATTACTGTTATCATTGTTGATGAAAATCAAGTGAATATTAGAGATTACTTGCAACAAGAAAAGGGAGGAACACTTGTTTTTAAACTTACCTTTACCACGTAAAGTAATACATGTTATGTTTTCACATGAAATTAAGACCTAATACTGGATTGGTGACAATAACCTCCAAAAACCTTGAAAAAGCTCAGAAGTCCTGTTCAGAATTCTCACAAATGTCTCATCTACATTTGCTTTCTCTTCCAATTAAGTCTATTATTCCCAGAGCATTTAAGAATAATAAACTATCTTTTATTCAATTTAACTTTCCATTTGCTTTAATTACTAGTATTGAAACAGTTTTGCTTTCTGCTATATTTCATTGCAAGTCTTGCAGCTATGCTATAAAGCTAAATTAAGGCTTTTATAGATTTTTTTTAGGATGAACCTGATCCTTATTTATTGCTTCTAGGGTAATATTCATCTTAAGTTTTAAAAAACTGACATGTAAGTAAACTCTTAGAAAATAACTCACTCAAAAATTGGTGATTTTCTGTGTGGCAAATAAAAAAATAACAAAGGATGGATTTGTATTTTTACAGAATTTTTTTTTACCTTGTTCAATTAGGCCATTTTTGTGGGTATGAATTTATTTATTTATTCTTTTAAAAAAGTTTTTTCATGTTTATTTATTTTTAAGAGAGAGAGAGAGACAGACAGAGTGCAAGTGGGGAAAGGGAAGAGAGAGAGGGAGATACAGAATCTGAAGCAGGCTCCAGGCTCAGCACAGAGCCCAACGTGGGGCTCAAACTCAACAAACTCCGAGATCATGACCTGAGCTGAAGTCAGACTCTGAACCAACTGAGCCACCTAGGCATCCCTGGGGTCTGAATTTAAATCACATTTCAAGGTTAATATAGAATTACAGAAATTCAGTATTACCTTAGCTTAATTGTTATCCAATTATTTTAGTCATATATTTATTTTTCATTTTTAGTAAAATTTCTTTAATTTCTGGAGTTGGAATTCTAATGTTTAGAAAAATAGATCCCTGACTTTATGTTAAATGAAATGGTATACTGATTTTTTTTTTTTTTTGGGGGGGGGACATGGTAGGGGGTGGTTTCTGGCAAAATGCCTTTTTCATTAAATAGATCTATGAGAAGAAAAATTCATTATTGCTAATGAATGCAGGCATTTTACTTACTGGAAATAGTCAAATAGTCTGGTACAAAAATGCACATTGCATTATGAACCATAACATTGTGAGGTTTGTAATATAAGAGCTGCTAAATATATTTTAAATATCACAAAGTCTGTGCTTCTTCCCTGGAGCATGCTCTTTGTTATACCCTGCTTCTCATATTCTTATCTTTTTCATGAGGAGTGAATCTCAATAAAATCTATGGATTGTGTTATGTTTAAAGGCTATTTACTGAACCAATATTTTCACAGATAAGATCAATAATATATGTGTAAACCTTTGAAATTTAGATTGGAGAGGAAGCTGCCTAATAAAACTCTGGTACCGAATTTTATACAACTTCTTACCAGCCTTTTAATTTTATATTCGGGTCCCCAAGGATCAGAAGACAAACTGAACACTTCTGAAATTATCTGGATTTAGCCCAGATGGTTTTATGTAAAAACTCTGAATGCATTTAAGGTTTATGTATTGTGAAGGCGCTGTGTAATGGTTACTCATTTTATTTCTTTGTTAAGAACCTTTGTCTAATGTTAAAATTTTGAATGAAAGGCTTGATGTTTATATGTATTTAGTTGGACCATTAGTTCAAGATACAGACTAAGGAAGTGCTATAGTTCTAAAGCATGTTTCATCTGATGATTTTTTTACAGAGTTGGTATCTAATGCGGTATTTGTAAGGCCATCAGTTATCAAACCACGTAAGTGTTAAATTCCTTTTGAAGCTTTCAAGAGGTATTTTAATTAAGTTTTCAAAATTGGTTTTGGATCATCTTCACAATTCTTTAGTGCTTTATTTCCATTAACAAAATAGTAATTAAAATTAAATTTTAAAGGAAATAACCACAGTAGGTCAGACTTTTATTAACTTGAGGTAGATAATGAATCTGTCCTATATAAAAACTGAGCTAAATCTGCTGAGAGGCTGGGGATAGTATATTTTAATTAAGGTAATCCTTGTTTGCATCTAACAAACAGCATTGCCACTTAGAAATTTAAGATCTTAGTGATGCATATTAGTACATTACCTCAACAATCTCATAGAGATTTAATACTTGTATTTGAAAGTGCAATTTGTCATAAATTAAGAGCATTTGCATAGTAAATTTCAAGGATGTTATTCTTTGCAGAGTTTTCTATAATTAAGGAATGCATTAAACATTAAAATTTTACAATTTTTGTAGTCCTAGGAAAGCTTGCTTTGTTATTAAACTGAGCCTTATTTTCAGCTACGCATAACCCTATGGAAAAGTCTGGCCTTAATAAAGACATAATGAATGTACTGTCACTAAGATTTTTTGCCCTCTTAAATCTTGAGCGAAGGTTTATGCATTTAAAGAATGTTTTATCATGCAAAATGCGGCTCTGAAGACATCTATTTACTTGGATGGAGAGTATTTAATCATTTAAAAAGTAGGCCAAAGAGACTTAACCCAACCATACCGCTAAGTAGTTATAAACTGCATCATATATAAATGAAGTGTTCTCTAATTGGGGGTATCGGTAGAGTCTTTCTTTAGTTAGCAAAGTGTTTCCAGTATTAATATCTACTTTAGTTAAAGGAATTAAAAAGCCCGTTTTAATTAAGAATGACGTTATTCTCAAGGTTCCTTTTATTTTGATGGTTAACAAGATAACTTCAGCATTTGCATTTTATTGATCCAGAGAGAATGATTTTATAAAATATAGTTTAGGATAAGGTTCAGCAGCCCAGTTCACCTGTGGTCATATGGATTTTTGACTTGTGGTGAAAGTGTCTGTCACTTAGACATTTTTGCCTGGAGATTACCTTAGGATATGAAAGGATATGTTCCTCGGAGAAGAAGGATTTTATACCTTATTCTGTTTACCTTAGACTGCTGTGTATTCTTTCCTCTCGTTATCTTCTCTTGTGAACCACCTCACTTCCTTTTGTTTTTCCAACCAGGAGGAAAGGATGTAGAGGGTCTTTGTCACCAGTATCTACAGAGTTCATTGGCTCAAGCTTACAGTAATTTTTAAAAATTTCCTCTTGGCAGGGAATGCAAATGTTTATTCAGCATTCACTCAGTGAATGTCTTCTATCAAAGGACTAATTCAGGTTACGTGGGTGTGGACACTATGGCTCGTGATTTTTAACTCAGCACTGCATCAATTCTAACAATAATTATAAAATATTCAGATTCTTAGTTTTATTGTATATCAGAGCCAGTATGGAAGATGATGTTTCAAGCTACTTTCATAATTTACAGATTTCTATGCTGTTCATATATCATCATCATTATATAATTAGCTAAGAGAGTCTAATAGTGGTAATATGTTAAAATTAGTTATACCTAAGAAATAATAGTAATGAAAGAGGATGTTTGAATTCTTCCTTTCCTTAGAAAAGCAGGTTAAAGTTGTGGAAATAGGCACCTGAGGACAGTAGGCTGTGAGTTCAAATCTCAAAATTGTAATTACTGGCTGGGTGATCTTGGGTCTGAAGTTCTACATTTGTACATTGGGATGTACGAATTTTGTTCAGTTGCAGCTCCCACTTTACTTAACTTTCAAAAGTTATATTAATTTGAAAGCTCTGGTGGTTTCATTGACAGCATTGTGGTGAAGATCCCTTCTAATTCCTGTTTGCACCACCACTTGCTCATCTCTACCCCTCAGTATTCACAAGTTGGAAAAATTAAAGCCCGGAAAGATGAAATGATTGATTGAGGTAAAACACTAAATAATTTAAAAATGAAAATGAGTAGTGGATGCAGATAGACTTTTCCAGGTCACTCAGTCCTCGGGTTGAACCAAATGTTCCCTCGGGGGATGGAGGGCTGAATTTTATCACTGGGACTTCGGAGGAATTGCCCAATTGTCCTTCATGGCAAAGAATCTACAGCCTGAGGTCTAACATTAAAACCACTTTCAGGCTATTTTGTTATCTAGGTTGCATTGTATTCAATGCTCAGTAAAGCCTAGTGATTGGAAGCCGGTCAGTGAAGATACTGAATTGTGAGTGACCAAGTCTCCACTCTGTTGTAGCTGTTAAGAGCTGGAGATAGCATCTGACACCATTCAGCACTTTCTATGTCAGGCACAAAGCATTTCACATTTACTAACCTATTTAATTATCACTACAGCCTCATGAGGTTGGCATTATTTGCACTCCCATTTTATTTATGAGAAAAGTAAGGCACAATGAAGAAAAGAAAATTGTCCACACAAGGAAGTCAGAGGACTGGGAAGCTAATCTAGGCAATCTGATACCATAGTCCAACAGCTAAATACCTTGCTCTTCTGCCACTTATAATCTGTGGGTTATCTAGAATTGGTATAAAGGTATGTCTGAAGACCAGATCTTTCCTTCAGTGATTGTTTTAGGTTGGAAGTAGCTCTAGTGGAGGGCATACATGGGAAAGGGTCTGAGAGAAGAGCGGTGCAATAGAGTAGTTGTGTCATAGGACTTTGGAAGCAGGAGATGTGACTTTACACGTTGGCTGTGCAACACCCTAGCTTGACCTCCGGATGAGCTGCCGACGCTCTCGGAATTTCCTGCTTAGTGCTTAGTAAAGTAGTGATGCTAATGTCCACTTGATGGGCTTGTCGTTCCATGTCACCCACGCAGCAGATGCCTGGTCCAGAGCAGGGGCTTTATCCACAGTAGCTGTTGTTAGAATTTACCCGCTTATCACACCTTAGAGAAATAAGGGATCTCAGTTGTACCCTTTTGCCCAAAGTGTTCCTGTTCAAAAGTTAAGGTTGGCTTTATTTTTGTTAATCTTGGTGGTTTACGATGGCCCTTGTTTCTATGATATGGATTTTACAATTGTGTTTTCAAATAGATATAACTTTCTCTTCTGGTGCATCTATTTGACCACATGACAGGGTAATAAGCATCTGCGTGAGATTGGAGGTTCAATGAAAAATTCCAAGATATTTATATGAGGCATTTATTTGCAGTTAATCTCTAAGATAACACTTGGTGGGAATTAGTACTGTTTATGTTGATTTTGGAAGGACAGTCCTAACATAGTAGGTTTTCATTTGGAAAGAGGAGAGGAAGTATTGTTTTTTTCATTTCAAGAAATATTTAGAGAATACCTACCATGTGCCAGATACTGTGTCTGGGTAGAGTGAATACATTTCTTTTTAAGAAGTCATTAAGCAATTGATGGAAGCTGTTTGCAGTGTAACACAATTACAGCTGTGTTGAAGTGGATTGTGATCCCTAGCAGACAGGAAAGAGTGCCAGGGGTTGAAGGAGTGGGATGACAGAATTGGCCTATGTATTTACTGCATATAATGTAACTACAACAGTATGAGCAGAATCCCAACCCAAATCATGTTGTATTAGAATCTTCCTATATTGGGATGCATGGGTGGCTCCATCGGTTAAATGTCCACCTCTTGGTTTCAGTAAGGTCATGATGTCTCGGTTTCATGGGTTTGAGCCCCGACATTAGGCTCCATGCTGACTGTGGGGAGCCTGCTTGGGATTCTCTCTCCCCATCTCTGTCTGCCCACCCCCCACTTGCATAGTTCTGTCTCTCTCAAAATAAATAAACTTAAAAAAAAAAGAATCTTCCTGTATTTATAAAGTGTTTTGAATGTGTTGACTATTTTGGACCTTTTTCTATTATACATAATTTGTATTATGCATATATTATATGGTCATTGGTATATTTTGCCTCACCCATAGTGTCATTTTATACTAACTTGGTATGATCAGTGTATAGGAGCTTATCTTCAGAGAGACGTTATTAATTATTTTCACGTATATAACAAAGACACGGACACTTCTCTTGAGCAGTTTAGAGTTTAAACCAGACAGTAGTAAGACCAAAACACTCTATAAATATCAAACAGGTACCTACATTGAATAAAACATTTTGTATTTCCAGAAATGTCACTTACCTACTTTAATCAGCATGTGTGCTGGTAATTTTTGCTTCTGTTTCTGCAAAAACAGAAAGAACTAATGATTCAGTCCTAATGGGGAAAGCGCAAAGATGTCACAAAATCACACAGTTCTTTAGTTTTTTTTTCATACTTCTTATTAGGATTATGCTCTTTATCCATGATTGCTGCTCTAAAATATTAACCTTTAAAAAAGTTCATTGCAAAGTCAGTTGTAGCTCTGAGTCCTGCCCAATTACAGCATTCTGAATGTTTATACATCTTTGGGAATCCCCAGCTGGTCTACCAAACTTCCCTGAAGGGAAAGAAAAATTCCAATCATTGTTCCCCCCTTCCTGCTTTTGTTCCCAGAGAGAACAGACCTGTTCATCAAGAGCAAACACATGGAGGTGAGAGATCAGTGAAATTGTAGGACAAAGCAGCCAACTTCTGCTTCGTTGGTCATTATCAGAAGGAGTGAGCCCTACAGTTTCCAAGAGGTGTCTCGCTGTCTGCCGAAGATGTGTGTGAACTGTCAGTTGAAAGCATTGACAGTGTTCCATTAGTAATGAATTATGGGAGTAATTTCATTAATTTCTTTACCTCAGTCAGTACATGTTAGTGTAAGTTGCTCAACCAAACATCAAAAGAACCAGTGCATTGTAACCTTTTAGTCTTTTACTGTGTAACCAGGAAGAGCAAAGAAATAAATTAGCGTAACGTTCCTTTAAAAAAAAATGACTGGAGATAAGCAGTGGACATAATTTTTCCTGTTTTTAATTTAATAGCAGGTTTATGGTTTTATGCAAAACAATTCACATTACATTTGACCCTCTGGGAGCTGCCTGGTTTTGTTTTTTTTTTTTTTTCCCTTCTTCTTCTGTGGGTATAATTTTGAGTCTTTAATAATCTGTTGTTAAATCCGGTCTGAGTTTGATTAATGAATTGTGATGAGCCAGTGCATTAATTTGCAGGTTTGGTCTAATGCCCTAAAAGGCTGCTTTGTTGTGAATGTTATTAATGCTAAACTCCTCAGGAGGAGCCATGGGATGGCAGTGTGCCCCAAATAATGGACAAGCTACATCTTTGGGAAATCCCAATGAGGGAATGATAGCTCTACAAGTGACTACAGAACTATGTTATTGAAGGAGAAAATCCTGACTGAGCTTCATGTCTTAGAACAGGGGGCTGCAGCCCAAGGGTTCCCTGGGTGGAATTTAGGAGAGCCTGTGGATTTAGATAGTAAAACAATTCTTTACTTCCCTTAAGCTCTAACTGAAATTTCACATTCTGTTCAATTATAAATGTAGGCACCAGACTGCAGAATTATTAATAGTGTCCGTGACTTTGTCATCAATAAACATCACAGATATTTTTGTAACACAGGGTTACAAGTAGCTCAGCAGGCCATTTGTGCTCATCACTGCTTCAAAATGATAGTTGTTCTTGGGACAGCTGCTGGATCTGGTTATTTAATGTGTTAGGAAAGAAATGCACATACCACAAATTGTTAAAATGATAACCATATTTCAGTGTAATTGGCTGCATTTGTACTCTTATGTTAGACATTTAAATACATGATTCTGAGAAGGGGTCTATGGCCTCCAAATGGTGATGAACTCCTCTTTCTAGAGTGGCTGTTGTCTTTGCTGCCATTTTTCTCTTTAGTAAATTGATACTTTACCTCTCCCCAGAGCTCTTTTCAGGAGCAGGTCCAAGGTCCGGATATGTTACCCATGTGGCCACATGGTAGCAATGAGTCCATGGTGCTAACATTACCAACTTCTCAGTTATTCCCTTACTTTCCTCCTTCTGGGTTCCTGGAAGCTATGGACTGTTTGTCTTTATTCGCTGATGATTTCTCACACACATATTGTACTGTTTGATACATAGTAGGCACTTAGAAAATATTTAATGAATGAATGATAGTTTAGGTGGAAATCATTTTTTCCCCCCATTGGAATGAATCTGGGTTTTCAAATCATTTTTTAAAATGAAATAAAAATCTGGCATCCACATTCTAAAGAATTTATTGCATTATAAAAGGTATTTATAAAGCATTAGGAATGCTTATAGGAACTAATATTAACCCGTTTATTGTCCAGCAACTCAGCTTATCAGGGAACTGTAGACTCTTGTAACTGATTTTTAAAAAGTATTGTTATCATTAAACAAAGAGAACTGGAATTCTTCGAAAGCAAATATAGCTGCAGAGAGATAAGAAAATTAGATTAAGGAAAGAGATTAGCATGTGTGTTGGGAGTGTGTATAAGTGTGTGGATGTGTCTTTTGTGTGTGTCTCTGTGTGTAAAGAGACCCAGTCCACATGAGAGTCTTTAGAGCTTTAAGTTGCCTGGGAGATTATTTTTCAATTTAATTTAACAAGTATTGAAACTGAAGCACAAAGAGGTTAAATGATCAGTGACCTCCTAATTGCTAAATCCAATAAAGCCTTTCCAGACCTTATCTTACTTGACCATGCTATTGCATTTTTGTTGTTTACCTTTTACTTTTTCTGGAAGTCTATGCATATGGTGTTTGCACCACCCAGAACATCTTCCTTTCCTGCTCCTTTCTATCTCTACCCCTTCTTCCAGAAGAACACATCTGTCACACTGGTCTCCATCCCTCAGGTAGAACTTTGTTCTACTTCTGTGTTTATCAATTTGTTTCTCATTCTTGCCATCCCTAAGTAGCCTTTTTAGATATTTTTAAAAGGTCTTCTCATCCTCTCTTCCCCTATCCTCTGGTGTAATTTTAGAATCACAGATATACTATAGATCTGTTTATGTACGATAGCCTTTTGCAGGGTAACATACCATTATAATATCTAAGATATTCCTACCTCCAAGAATTAATTTCACCTCTCTGGGAGTTGGATCGCTCCTGCTGAGAATGCATGCTCTTGTAGAACTCAAATGTTGCCAGATTGTGGATTCAGAAGAGATTACGAAGGGTACCAACCTCTGCCCATTTTGCTAACAGAAATTCCAGCCTTTTCTATGGGATTTCTTCCCTCCTCCAGATTTTCAGGAGTGTTTACCTGTTTTGTATGAAAGTAGGTTTTGTTCTGTCTGCCTGTTTCTACCTGTGGGGAAACTGGGAACACAGTCAGTCTCTCAAGGATGGACTGGAAAAGAATTGTCCTCCATTTTGTCCTTGGTCATGATGGTCAAGCCCAGTGAAATGCAGCTGGTGGGCAGTGAATGTCAGAGCCCTCTATTGTTGGGGGCCTGGGTGGCTCAGTCTGTTGAGCCTCCGACTCTTGATTTTGGCTCAGGCCATGATCTCAGCATCGTGGGATTGAGCCTGGCATTGAGCTCTGTGCTGAGCATGAAGGCTGCTTAAGATTCTCTCTTTCTCCCCCTCTACTCCTCTCTGACTTGCACTCTTTTTCTCTCTTTCAAATTAAAAAAAAAAAAAACAAAAAGAACCCTGTATTGTTGCTGCCACAACTGCTTGGTGGATGGGAAGATGGTCTCCCTTGCTGCTCTTGCTTCTGGTGGCAGGTGCCTGTGTTTGCTGGCCTTTGCCTAGATCTCTTGTAGAGTAATTGCTCAGCCACATGTGCTTTTTGGAGATGTTAACTCTTCCGATTCCCGTCTCACACAATTATGTTCTCTAGGTATATCTAAGACACCAGGTCAACCATGCAGCTTCACAAATGTCCCAAGGTCTCTTTGTCCTCTAAGCTTGACCTACATTATTCCATCTTCCTGGGATGCTTTTCCACTTTTCAACTAGATAACTCTACTCTCAGTTACAATATGCACAGTCTATGTGTGATACCCTTCCTGTATGCTCCCATGGTGTCCTGGATTCCTAAAGTTATTATATACAGACTACTTATTTTTCTATATATCCCATTATTGTTTAGGTTCCTCATACTCAGAAAGCATAAGGGTTGTCAGATTTAGCAAATAAAAATACAGGATGCCCAGTTAAACTTATTTTCAGATAAACAGCAAATAAATTTTAGTATAACTATTTCCCATAATTGAATTTTTGTCTATGGAGCATACATATTTGAATGTGGGATATATATACACTAAGAATGATTCATTATTTATATGCCATTCAAATGTGGCCTTCCATCCTGTATTTTATCTCGCAATCCTAAGAACATGTCATATGTTTTGATGTGTTCCTAGAGCCTAGCATAGTTCCAATCATACAGGAGGCACTCCATAAATGCTTATGTAGTAGATGAATTTATTCTGGAAGCTGGTGATAGAGCAGTGAACAAAACAAACAAAAGTCTTTGCCTTCTTGGAGATTATATTCTAGTGGGCAAATACAGATAATAAATAAGTAAGTAAATAAAGTACATAGCATGTCAGTGTGGATAAAAGCTATGGAAGAAAATGAGGCAGAAAAGGGTTTATAACATGTCTAACATAGAGCTGTTTTTTTTTTTTTTCTCTTCAAACTTGCTCTATGTTCATTCTTTCTCATTTCAGCTGATAGCGACTCCATTCTTATAGTTGGTTGGATCAAACCCCTGGAAAGTTATCCTTCCTCTTTCTGTTACACTCCTCGTCCAATCTTTTAGGAAATTTTACTTGTTCTACCTTCAGAGTACATCCAGAATTGACCACTTGTTATCATCTCTACTAAAAAATCATTGGTGCAAGCCACCATCAACTCTCACCTGGATTATTGCAATAGCATCCATGATGGTTTTCCTTCTTTCACACTTGTCCTTCTATGCCCCATTTTCAACACAACCATAAAAAGAGTTTTTTAAACATTCCACTGGCTCCCTGTTTTCCTCATTTATTAAAATGTGTTTTAACATTTTTATTTTTGAGAGAGAGAGAGTAAGCATGAGCAGGGAGGGGCAGAGAGAGGCAGAGAGAGACAGACAGAGAGATAGAGAGACGGAGAAGCTGAAGTAGGCTCTGAGCTGTCAGTGCAAAGCCCAATATGGAGCTCAAACCCATGAACTGTGAGGTTGTGACCTGAGCTAAAGTTGGACATTCAACCGACTGAGCCACCCAGGCACCCCTATTTATTTATTTTTTAAATTGTTTTTAAAGTTTATTTTTATTTTTATTTATTTAGAGAGAGATAGAGAGAGCAAGTGGGGGAGGGGCAAAGAAAGAGGGAGACACAATCTCAAGCAGGGTCTGTGATGTCATCACAGAGCCCCACGCAGTGCTTGAACACATGAACTGCGAGATCGTGACCTAAGCCGAAATCAAGAGTCAGGTGCTTAACTGACGGAGCCACCCAGGCACCCCTAAATATCTATTTATTTATTTATTTTGAGAGAAAGAGAGAGAGTGTGTGAGCAGGAGAGGGTCAGAGAGAGAGGGAGAGAGAGAATCCCAAGCAGGCTCCGCACTGTCAGGAAAGAGCCCAGCACGGGGCTTGAACCCATGAACACAGAGATCATGATCTGAGCCAAAATCAAGAGTCATCTTAATCAGTCATCTGACTGAACCACCCACGTGCTCTGCTGTTTTCCTCATTTTAAAAATCAGGGTCCCTAAAATGACCCTCATAGATCTTCGTGATCTGGCCCCATTACTTCTTTGACCTCACCTCTTCCAACTCTTTCTCTTTAGGGTGACCAACCAACCATCTCAATTTGTCCTGGATGCCCTGAAAGTCACACATCTCAGGTAACTTCTGAGTTCCTGGCAGACTTGGACAGTTGCTCACCCTACCCACTGTTTTAACCATATGTGCCTTTTTACTGTCCTGCCAACATGCCAGGCACATTCCTACTTCAGGCTTCTGCACTTACTCTCCATTTTCAACAATCTTCTCCCTTATCCATGTAGCTAATTCCCTTCTACTTCCAAAGTTTTGCTCAGATGTTATTGCTTTCAATAAAGCTTGCTCAGAACACCCTATTTATAACTTAAACTCCTTTCTCACCCCCTCTGAACAGTCTGAGAAACATTGCTTAACCTGTCCCAGTATTATTTCCAGAGTATTTATTTACCTTCAACTCACTGTATAATTGGTATATCTATGCTTATTCCTTGTCTCCTCCTTCTTGAATGTAGGCCCCATGAAGGCAGGGATCTTTGTTTTGTTTACCTATTTGTCATGAGCACCTAAGTACCTGGCTTATATTGGCACTGGATAAATATCTGGTGAATTTAACTGAAAAGGGATTGGAAGTTGTTGTTTATGGGAAGAATTGCAATGATAATGGTCAGGGATGAAAGTTATATTTATACAGAGATCTGAAGAAGTAAGGGAATGAGCTGTGTGGATCTAGGTGAAGGAACATCCAGGTGAGATGGAGAAATGAGTACAAATCTCACAGAGCAGGAATGTGCCTGGCAGTTGTGCAAAGAGCAAGGAGGCAGTAAGGGTAGAACAGAGTGGTCAAGATGTGGGGGTAGGAGATGAAGTAAGTGATGGGATGGCAGTCCAGATGATGTAGACACATAGTCATGACAAATATTTGGCTCTTATTGTGAGTGAAATGAGAAGCCAACTGGACAATTTTGTGGAGAGTGGTAACGTATTTGATTCGGCTTTAACAGCTCACCCTAATGACTGTGTTGGTAAGTGGCAATAGGGAGCAAGGGCAGAAGCAGGAAGACTAGACATGAAATGGAGATGAATCAAGAAAGAGATGTTGTTGGTTTATACAAGATTAGCAGCTGGAGGTAGTGAGAAATGACCAGATTCTGGATAAATTTTGAATTGAAACTGACAGGAAATGTTGATGATCTGAATGTGAGGTGTGAGAAAAAGAAGAGTCAGGAATAATTTCTGATATTTTTAAAGTAAATCTTATTTTGCAGTATAATCATGCATACAGAAAAATGCCCAGATCATAAGTGTAGAGCATGGTGAATTTTTCTCAAAGGGACAACATTTATGTAATTACCTCCTCCAGCAAGACATAGAATATTACCAGGCTCTACTCTACTATTTCTCAGTCATCTTCCCTCCTCAAAGTAACCATTGTCACTGATTTTTCCCACTAAGTGAAGTTTATCCTGTGTTCCCAAGTTTTGATGTCATGTTTTCATAATCTCTTAGTTCAAAGTATTTTCTGACTTCTATTTTGACTTCTTCTTTGACTGATTTCCAAATATTTGAGCGATATTCTAGTTTCCATTTGGTTACTGATTTCTTGCTTAATTCCACTGAGTCTGAGAATACATTAATGGTTTCAATATTTTGAAATATGGGGGGACTTGGGGACCCATTCTATGTCCCAGAATATGGTCAGTTTTGGTAAATGTCTCATGTTCCCTTATTAGATAATTTTACATATATCAATTAAGTCAATTAATACATCATTTAGTCTGATTGTTCAGTGAGTAATTTTTGAAAGTTTGTTGAAGTCTCCTACTATAATTGTGGACTTATCTCTTTCTATATTTAGTTCTGTTAATTTGAAAGACCATGAATTTAAAATGATCACATCTTTCTAGTAGGTTAAGTTTTTTTTACTATTTAAAGAGTTTTCTTATTGTCAGATAAATCATACACACAAAAGAGAAATAATGTCTCAAATATATAGTTTAAAGAATAATAGAAAAATAAGAGTCTGTGAATCCACAACACAACTTAAAGATACCCTTGTTCTCCTCATTTATGTTCTTGCCTAGTTCTCTCTTACGCCACTGTCCTGAATTTTTTAATTGCCTGTGCTTTTAAAGAGTCTTATCAATGGCCAACTGACACATGAAAAAATGCTCAACATAACTCATCATCAGGGAAATACAAATCAAAACCACAATGAGATACCACCTCGCACCTGGCAGAATGGCTAACATTAACAACTCAGGCAACAACAGATGTTGGCAAGGATGCAGAGAGAGAAGCTCTCTTTTGCACTGCTGGTGGGAATGCAAACTGGTGCAGCCACTCTGGAAAACACTATGGAGTTTCCTCAAAAATTTAAAAATAGAACTACCCTATGATCCAGCAATTGCACTACTATTTATCCAAGGGATGTGGGTATGCTGTTTTGAAGGGGCACATGCACCCCTATGTTTATAGTAGCACTATCAACAATAGCCAAAGTATGGAAAGAGCCCAAATGTCCATTGATGGATGAATGGATAAGGAAGGTGTGGTATATATATACAATGGGGTATTAGTCAGCAATCAAAAAGAATGAAATCTTGGCATTTGCAACTATGTGGATGGAACTAGCGGCTATTATGCTAAGCGAAATTAGTCAGAGAAGGACAAATATCATATGACTTCACTCATATGAGGACTTTAAGAGACAGAACAGATGAACATAAGGGAAGGGAAACAAAAATAATATAAAAACAGGGAGGGGGACAAAACATAAGAGACTCTTAAATATGGAGAACAAACAGAGGGTTACTGGAGGAGTTCTGGGAGGGGGATGGGCTAAATGGATAAGGGGCATTAAGGAATCTACTCCTGAAATCATTGTTGCAGTATATGCTAACTAATTTGGATGTAAATTAAAAAATTAAAAAGTCTTATCATAAGTATTAGTATCCCTAAATTATTGTTTAGTTTTATCATTTTTTCATCTTCATATCTGGCAGATTAGCTTTTAAATATTCTTATGAAATGCCCCTTTTTATGTTTAATGATAGTATTTACATATCTCTCCATTCTTTCTCTGTAATTTCGGAGTACTTATTTAGCAATGTAGAGTTGAATTTTGATTTTTTCATTTATTTTAACAAACTTTATCATTCAGTTGAAGTATTTAGTCCATTTACATTTAATGTAATTAATGTACATATACCCAGTATATTTACTGGGTATAACAACATGCATCCTTTACTTAATAGAGTCTAATATGAATTACCACTTCCCAGACAATGCTAAGATTTAATAACACATTGATTCCATTTATCCCCTTTGGCTATTAGAATTACTGCTGTCATGCATTTTAATCATGTATGTATTTTAAACTCCAGGGTATATTAATATTGCTTTGTAGCTAATAGTCACTTATATTTATACTCATATTTACCTTTCTGTTGCTCTTCATTTCTTCCTGCACTTCTGTCTTTCCATTTGGGGTCATTTTCCTCCTGTCTAAAAACCCCTTCAGTATTTCTTTTAATGTGGGTCTGCTGACAAGTGCTCTTATTTTTATTTATTTTTTTGATGGCTTTGTGTTTGAAGGATGTCTTTACTGTATATAGACTACTAAGTTGTCAAAATTTCTCTCAGCACTTCAAGATGTTATTCTGTTTTCTTCCGGCTTCCATGGTTTCTGTTCAGAACTTAGTTGTCATTGTTGTAGCTCCTTTGAAGGTAATGTGCTTTTTCATCTGGCTGTTCTTATGGTTTACTCTTTGTCTTTGCCTTTTGGCAGTTTTACTGTGATGTGACTAATACTCTATTTATCATACTTGGAGTCTGATATCTTTCATGTATTTTAGAAAATTCTCAGACATTATGTCTTCAAACACTGATTTGGCCCCATTTCCTCTCTAATGTACTTCTGGAGCTCCAGTTGCACTTCTATTGCACTTTTGTCATCTCCCAAGTATCTCTTGCACTTTTTTCTATATTTCCATTTTTTTCTTTCTTATTTGGTCTGAATATTTTCTATTGAGCTATCTTACAGTACTAATATTCATTTTACCTGTGTTTAATCTGCTCGTAAACCCTTCTGTTGACTTCTTAATTTTAATTATTGTACCTTTCACTTCTAGAATTTCCACTTATTTTTTTAATAGATTCCATTTCTCTAGTGAAGATATGTTGTCATCTACTTTTGAATGTATTTATCTGTATTTGATAACTTTAACATCTGAATTATCTGTGGCCCTGTTTCTATTTTCTTTCTTTTTCTTTTTTTCTGACTTTTTGGTATATCGGCTAATTTTTTATTGAATGCCAGACACTTAAAAAATTGTAAAGGCTCTGGATGAAGCTATTTTCCTCTAGAGGTGGTTAACTTTATACAATGGTAGGCAGCTGGAATAGGAGCAGAGCAACTCAATCCAATCAGGGTATGACTGAATAGAATCTGGGTTTCAGAATTTGAAAGGCTCTAGAGTCATCTGCCTGGGTTCAACTTGTAGGCTCAGTCGTCTTGGGCACGTTATTTAATACTTCTATTCATCACTTTTTTCATTGATAGTACAGGGAAGATAGTAGTACTTTCCTCACAGGGTGGTTAAGAAAATTAAATGAGTTCATATGTGAAAAGTACTTAGATTAGTACCTGATACATAGTAAGTGGTCAATAAGTGTTTGCTAGTGTACCTATTAATTCTTGCCCTGATCAGACAGACATCTAAGGCCAAAATCTCTCTCCATTCCTGCATTTAACAATTATATTAATTGGAGTGGCTACTGATGGAGCTCAATATGTGGAGAAAGATTAGTCCTTGTTAGAGGATAGGATCAGGAAATAGGGTGGAAATGTAAACCTCTTAAAAGCTTTTGCTATATTGACAAGTCAAAGATGTAATGTAAGCATCTCAGTGCTGATCCTTTGTTATTCCAGGTAATTTCCTACATGTAATTCAGTTAGTTCTCATAATACTAAGTGGAGTTTCAAGGTGCGAGTCTTCCACCGTGGAGGTGATTTTAAAGACTTGTCAAGTCCTTCTCAGTATCCATGAAGTGGGACTGAGGGGTGGTTAGAGAAACAAGGCTTAGCAAAAAGGAGTAAATCGTTTCTAACATTCTCTCCATTCTATCACTTGGGCTTTGTTTTACTTCCTTTTGGAGTGCTGCATTCTTGATGTAGGCTCCAGGAAAGATGTTCTATCAAACCTTGAATTAGATATCATTTCATTAGAGAAGTTCCCCACTAATGTTTCTTCTTCACTTTTACAAGAATCATCCAAGTTGGATCATTCCAGTTTGATCGGATTCAAGGTACATGATTATGCCACAGACACTGTACATGAAGCAATCTGTGTTTTGACTGGTGATAAATTGATAATCACCTAGCCGGATAAGCCAGTCCACAGAGAGGCAGTTAATATTGTGAAACTTCAATAAAGTCGGCTGTCAATGCAATAGATATTACAGGTGAACTCCTTGATCTCTCATTGTAATCCTTTGAATCTCTGTTATCCATCACTCTATAATACATTTGTTTAGGAGGAAAATAAGCTTCTAAAATCTCACCATCAAAGTAAGTCTCCACAATAACATTTCTAAATCTGACATACAAGTCTCAACAACACTGTCAGAACACTATTTAGCTATCAAATTTAGTGTGGTGATGTAAATTTGCAAGAGGATAGCAAGAGATTGAAAAGTGCTCCCCTTTGTTTTCTTGGACAATAAAAAAAGTATTAGAAGCATATCCTTTTCCACTCCCCTTACCAATCAGCCATTTGAGTAACAGGTTTTGGTACTAAGCTTCTGAAATTTCCCTACTGCTACGTGTTAAGTGGTACAGAGTAAGAATTAGATTACAAAAGGTACAGCTTTATTTTTATGAATGGAAGCAAAACTCTGAAGAAGCAAATAATATTGACAGATTTTTTTTTATTTAGGAAAAAGGATTAAGTTTTTTGTTTTAGTTATCTTGCACTTGGTTTCATTGTCAAAATGAGTTATCACCTCAGTAATTCTTCCTGGAGAACTTTAATCCCACAAAGGCCAAAACTCAAGAGTAAAACCAATCATGGCTCCACTTAGCATTTGTAGGGTGTTCTCTTTTAGGAAGAAGACATTTACTCTTCCCGTGGTATATTTTGAATTTATATGAAAATTGTAATGAATGATCTTACTGTATGTAGTTTAGTCTCCAGAGGAAAGAATTTTCTCCTATTTAATCTCAGGAAATAGGATCAGCTCTGCCAAAGTATTATAAAGCCCAAGGAAATACTTCCTGTATTTAAATGAAGCATATTTAAAATTGCTTACAGGGGTCTACTAATTAGAATTCCAGTGGAGAAAGCTTGGGAAGGTTTCAGAATGGTGTAACTGAATCCACTTCTCTTCTACTCCTGGTGGAAATTTTGAAGGGATTTCATGTAGTTTCCTTAGGAGATCAATTACAGACCTATTTTCCCCAATAATTTTTGAATTCATTATTCTCAAATATCAAATGCACAAAGGAAAATATAGTCTTTAAGCTATGGTATGAGACGTAGTGATTGAATCAAATGCTTCTTATAGTTTAGAAAAAAAATTGATTTTCCTCATCTTTATTCAGATTAGTCTGGGGAGTAGTATGGAATCAAAATCTTCTGAGGAAATGGACTTCATAACAGTAGGCTCCTTGAGGACAGGGATATGTATGGTGTATCCTAACTTTTCTTGGAATACCATGCACAATATTTTGTGCAAAATTTATATTCAATAAATGTGTGATTAAATCTACTGATTTATATTGCTTGGAAAAATACTTATCACTTAGGTATTCTAGAGCAGCTGGATCATTTTGAAAGAGATGGATTGTTTCAAGATGTGTTGCAAGTAAATCTTTAGAGTGTTTTACTTGTAGTTGACCTCTCATGCCAGTTGGACTTGCCTGGTGTCAGTAGAATGTCGCTAACTAATAGGATGTTTGCTCTGGCTTTTGACCCCATCATAACCAAATATAATAAAAGGGCTGGAAAGCAAGCAAGGCAGAAATAGGATTAAAAAAATCTTTTTTTACATATAATACATTATTATTTCCAAAAAGAAAATTATATCTAACATTGTAATTAAAGCAAATTTTCACAGACTTGTTGGAGGCTTTGTATAATACTTTTAATCGTAGTAATAAGCAGTAAGTTGAAATGCTCAGAGAAGAAATAGTATTAATAGCTAAATTTGTTGAATACTTAGATGAACCATGTTCTTAACCTTTAGGAGTAGTGCCTTCCAGAGATGGGTCACATTTTCCTTTTTTTAAATTTAATAAGGTGGCCAACTGCATTTTAGGCCCCGCTTAATTTCTTTTAGTCCTAGGTATGTAAGGCTATGGTAATTTTCATAGTTATGTTAAAGGTTTTGAATCTTTTAATAGCATTTCATCAGATGCTTGTAAGGACCTGACAAAAAATTCTGTGCCCCATTTACCTTGTGTCTCTAAACCACATTCAGTTCTTCATTCTGGGACATCTTTAGTCATTGGACTCTGAGGAATTTGGAGAGCTCACCGAGGCACTTCATTTTGTTAAATGCTCCCAGTGAGCCTCCATGTGGTATGTGGAATTTCATTAATTAGGAACTCAATGTCATTGCATTCAGACAAGGCCAGTCTAGAGGGCAGGATTTCAGAGGAAGGATTTCACAGAAAGGAGGATACTAGAATACCCAAAGGAAGAACATAGAGGTAATATGCCAATATTGTTATTTACCACACAGAAGATGAGCTTCAAAGAATTTTCAAGCCATTTTAAACCTATTAGTATAAAAAAGCTCATGGATAAATAAATTTATTGGATTTGGCGAAGACATGTGGCTCCTACATCGTGACACACAGTGACAAAGCTGTGGGCAGATAAACAAGAGAGCAGAAGTAGTCACTTCTCTCTCACTACTGTCTGAGGCTGGTGCATAGTAAGCGTCCAATTAACTTTTGGTGAGTGGATGAAAGAACTTGCTCTAAAGAAAGATTTTTTTAGGACATTAGAACAAAATACCAAAAACATGATCATCTCCAAAGAACATTAACTCTGGATTTACTTGTGCAAAGGAGAGGGACAGTGCCAGGGCAATGGGAACAAGTGATAAAAAATGCTTGCTCCCTCAAGAGTCAGTGTGCCCATTCACCAGCACACTTTCCAGTGTAAAGGAGGCTGGTATAAATAGGGACCTGTGGAGCCAATTAAGCCTTTGTTTGAATTTTTAAACTGTTTTTGCTTATTTGCCTCCTACCTTCAACCGTACTGCTATGTAAAAACAGTGGGGTGAGATAATCTTAGATGAGTCACTTGACTTTGGGTTTTTCATCTTTAAGGAAATGGGGTTGAACAGGTGAGACTTGAATTTTTTTTGATCTATTATCTTGGATTTTTTTCTTTCTTTCCCTTTCTATCTTGCAACTTACCTCCACTCACTTGGTTTTATTTTTTATTTATTAAAAAAATATTTTTTAATGTTTATTCATTTTTGGGAGACAGAAAGACGGAGCATTGGTGGGGGAGGGGCAGAGAGAGAGTAAGATACAGAATCCGAAGCAAGCTCCAGGCTCTGAGCTGTCAGCACAGAGCCGAAGTGGAGCTTGAACCCATGAACCGTGAGATCATGACCTGAGCTGAAGTTGGACGCCCAACCAACTGAGCCACCCACGCGCCCCTATTTTTTATTTATATTTTAGAGGCTCACCCCCATATCGAAAATCTCCAGGAGAATATACTTATGCTCGTCTTTGCCGTTTACTATTTGAGTAGAGCCCAGGCACTGTGAGGTCACACCATTAACTTGTAAATTTCTGTCTGATGGAAAAAAATAATCTCAAAGATTTAATTAATTACCCTGAGGACATTAACCAGTTTTGTACCTAATGTGACAGTTTTACTCTATCATTCCTTTATCAGATTGCCTGTAAACCCCAATTCCTCAACTGCTCTTTGTTTTTATCTTTTATTCAAATATAATTAACATATAGTGTTATATTAGTTTCGGGTGTGCAATATAATGATTCAACAATTGTATACATTTTTCAGTGCTCATTAAGATAAGTGTACTCTTAATGCCCTTTATGAACTAACTGGGTTGTCTATATGTTGGTATACACAGAGTTTCTGGTTTTAAAAATTACCTGCAAATAGAGCACAGAAAGAAAATGAAGGATTGATTGGGGTGTGGTAGTGATGTACATAGGGACAGTTGAAGAAAGACCAATTCCCTGGTCCCTTCTTTTAAGGAATTTAAAAAGATGAAGAATGGGGGCACCTTGGTGGCTCACTTGGTTAAGCATCTAACTTGGACTCAGGTCATGATCTCGTGGTTTGTGGGTTTGAGTCTCGCGTTGGCCTCTGTGCTGACAGCTTGGAGCCTGGGGCCTGCTTCATATTCTGTCTTGTCTTTCTGCCCCTCCCCTGCTCATGCTCTGTGTCTCTCTTTCAAATATAAAATGAAGCATTTAAAAAAATTAAAAATATGACGAATGGATTCCCCAACAGGAGAGACAGAGCAATGGATTCCTTTCTGTAGTTCAGATGTTATATAATCTTTCTAGAAAGACCTGTGCGAATCTCAACCCTGGCAGTTCTCAAGCAGGATGTCTTCCCCCACCTGCGTCCCGTTTCCTACCCTCACTCACACACCTGACAGAGAAGCAGCCTGCTCCTCCCTTCTAGGAATTTGGGACAAGATTCCCAAGATGGAATGGTCTTGAGATATCAATAGGCTACCATCATCCCTCAGCTAACATGTGTCTCTATTTGTTTCTCTAGGTTGAATAGGGATGTGCTTTTCCTTGTTTTAGAAATTACCTTATTGGGACAAGCAGCTGTTGAGTTCTATGATGGGGAAGAAAGGTTATCAAGTTTATTGGTCTGAATTCTCACTTTTTGAAAGCAATTTATCCTGTAATTACTTCAGATATGAGTTCTAAGTTTCATAAAGTTAAGCTTACTGAATGTTGGAGCATTATTTCCAGTGAGCCCTGGACTGTGTATGGAAAGATGAATGTGACATCTGAGAAGCAATTCCTTAAAAAAATTATGAATAGCACTTTATTGTATGTTAGGAGTTTCATGGATTTTTTAAAAAATGTATTTTCAAAAATTGAATTAAAAAAATATAAGTTAGCTATATCCCCCAGTGAATTAGGAAACTCATGCCTTTGATAATAATACTGTTTACTTGGGACTAAAATAGTCCCCAGTATCCCTAATCCTGGATCTTACTGTATCCAGTCATGGTGGAATATTAATGGGGCATCATTAGAACTCTACCAAAGAATCGACAACCACAGCCAGGGGTCCAAACAGAAATGCTCAGGTCGTCTCGGTAAAAGAGGTCTTGGCATGCAGAAGATGTTCAATAAACGTTTATTGAAAGAATAAACCCAAGGAAACTGCTCACTGCATGGTGGAGATGAGGAGGTTTCTGCCCATTTTCTAAGACATAGCAAAAGTAAACAATTACTTCATGCAGGAAACCACAGCATAGCAGGATTGACATGGGTAAACTAGGTGCCCGAGGTGTAGCTCAGCCTCTGCTATCAACTTGTGTCTGCAGACAAGTTATTCTAACCTCTGTGGGCCTCAGTTTCCTCTCTGTAAAAGGAAGTGGTTTCCAAACTGTGGTTTTCCTTTTTCAAACCAAATCTTCTGAAGAATTCTAATATGTACAATAGGAAGAGTAGACTCTCTTGGGTTGAATCAGGGAAGGCAGACTGTATCCCGGCCGGCTCTACCTCCCCCGTCACCCCCACGGTACACAGTTTGAAAGCAATTGGACTTCATCTGTGAGGTCTTCTCTGGCCATGGCATTTGTGGGCAGTGTTAATACCAGTGTTACAAGCAGCTGTCTGAAGGTCAGTAGAGGGTACTTGAGGACATATTTTGAGAAGTATTACTTTAGAGTGTCATCTTCTCTCCTCAAACCTATTCTGGCCCCTGTAGTCTCTAAGTCACTTGACAACATCACAATCTACTTTGTCTCTTACACCCAGACCCTGGGAGTTATCCAAGACAGCCCCCTTGGTGCCCATAACCACTAAGTCACTAACTGCTCTCGGTTTTCACCTGTGACGATTTCTGAAACCTACCATTTCTTCTCCAATCCTGTTACCACCCCCAGGATTCAGGTCTCTATCCTCTTTCTCTTGGACAGTCACAAAAAGCCCTGACCAGTCTTCCAACCTCCAGTCTCAGTCCGCTCTCAGAAGAGCAATTCCTTAAAAAGTCTTTTCATTGCTTTCCATGGCCTAAAGGACAATCCCAATTCCCTTGGAAGGCAGGCAGGCCCTTCATGACTGGCCTTACCCATTTCCCTACATTCTATTCCTATTTACCATCTTGTACTTGGTGTTCTAGCAGTATCAAACTGCCCGAAGTTCTTTAGATCTACTGTGTAGTTTTACACCCTTACCCTTGGGTCCTAGTGATTCTCCTCCTATCTTGCCCTCTACCTCTCTTTTCTGTAGCTCATTTATAATCTTTCTTTAAGAATTTGTGTAAGTGTCATCCCTATAGAAAGCAAGATAGAGGTCTCACTTTGTTAAGACTCTGCATGCTGCTACCACATTATATTAAAATTATCTAGATAGATATAGTTCCTCCACTAGATTGTAATTCATTGGAGACTGGTATTATTTCTTTTTATACCTCTTATTCCCTAGTGTCAAATACAGTGCCCAAGAGGTCCTCAGGAGGCAGCCTGTCATGGGATTATCTCTGGTCTCAACATATCAGCTCGCTGATTTGGTTTCACATGAGATTAATCAAGAGATGTAAGCGGCCTCAGGAGCAAGGGAAGGGCTAATGTAAAGTATAATGCTTTCAAAATTTAAAAACCACTTTTTAATAGGAATATTATTCTAGTATTTTTAAAATTTTTTTTTAACGTTTATTTATTTTTGAGACAGAGAGAGACAGAGCATGAACGGGGGAGGGTCAGAGAGAGGGAGACACAGAATCTGAAACAGGCTCCAGGCTCTGAGCTGTCAGCACAGAGCCTGACGCGGGGCTCGAACTCACGGACCTCGAGATCATGACCTGAGCCAAAGTCGGCCACTTAACTGACTGAGCCACCCAGGTGCCCCTATTCTAGTATTTATCATAAAGCTATTGAAAGCTTTAGAAGTTCTCTTTGCGTTTCCTTTTAATAAACTGCATCATGTAAGAAGTGAAAAGTCAAAACACACAAGTGAAAGATGGTGAGTAAATTTACTCAAGTAAACCTTTGGGTATTTTGAGCAAATCACCCATTGTTCCTTTGTCCTCACACCAGCCTCATGGAGGTGAATGCCTACCATGTCCCCCAACCCTGTTACACCTGAGAATCAGGAAAGTGAACTTCGTCAGTATATAATTCTCTTCTTTCCTTGCCTAGGACCAAGGCTACCTCTAGCCTATATGGCTCACACCTTTGTGTGAATGAGGAAAAGGCAACCTCTCTGCAGCTCCAAAGGCCCAGAGCTCAGCAACAGAACCATGACTTTGTGTTAAGACACAGGTGTCTGTCCTCTAGGCAGATGGCTCCCTAGGAAGGGAAGCTGGATTTGAGCGCCTCTACCAGGCACCTTTATGAAGTGCACAGACTTACCCTGCCTAAGGCAAAGAGCCATCTTCGTCCCCAAAGATGTTCCCATCTCCTCCTTGTCCCCAAATGATAATCCGTGTTGCCAACTAAGCAGGAAAATGAATAGTCATGATCTTTCTGAAGAGCATTTTGGTGGGCTTTCTTCTAAGTCTAGCTTGCCATTTTGAGGGGGCCAGATAGTGGCATTCTGTGGTACTTTGGGAGCTGTGACCCAGAGAAATCCCTTCTTTGCATAGAATTGTCATTTTGTATAGCTCATTTTGCTAAGTGACAAAGCTGATTCTGTCACAACATAAGCCAAACAAAATGGTGATCGCTGGCTCATGTGTGAGGGATCTCCTCGTTTCGGCGCACTCTGTGGTAAGCATTATTCACGAGCAGTTAATTATTGGTCTTCATGCATAAAATGAATGTGACATTTGAGACAGATGTTTATTGATTGTTACATATATATTTTTTTCAAAACTCCAGCTACTGAAATTGGCTACAATTACCATCACAAAGCACAGCTTTTGTACATTCAGGGTTTTATCCTGATCTCTGACCTGTAGGAACAGCACGCAGGTGTGGTGATAGGCACATGGACATACTTTTCTGTCTATTGACAGCAGGGATGGAGTTTCTTGAACAACTGTGCTCAGGCTGAAACAACTGCTGAGTTCCACCAGGGGCTGCTGTTGAACTTCTAAAAAAAAAAATCATATTTTGGAGAAGAAGGGGGGGTGGTGGTGGATGGGGAGGGAGGGATGGGAAGGGGGGAAGAGGAATAGAAGGAAAATCTTGGAAGAAAACCTGACATTTCTGTCTAAGGTGGAGCATGCTTTGCTGATGCCACACGTGGAGTATTTCAGAAGTGTCAGTAATAAATACTTCTATCAGAAATCTTCCCATTCTATATCTCTGCATATTATACCCCAAGGAGAGTCATACAAAGACATAGCTGTCAGGGTCTAATTTTGGATCTGAAAACTATGGCGGTTGTCAGGCATCATTTCCCATGTGTGATATTTATCTCCTCTCACAAACAAACTGAGTGCAGAGTTTTTAATTAATTTCCAAGTGTCTCCCATGATAATTTCCCCCCTTAATATATTAATACGATGATTTAAACCTTCATTCAGAGGCAGACTTTTGGTTGGAGATCACTAAAGGCTTAGACAGTGTTTAGTATTATCAATAAGTTACACGTTCGTGGGTTTGCAGGGAATCAATAAAGTTGCCCTCTCCTCATTTTATTTTTAGAGGCATCAGTGGGATTGTATCTCTTTTAAGTATATTAAGGAAATCACGAGTGAGCTGATTTTGTTATTTTTCTTCTTGTGATTGGAGGCAGTTCTTAGGCTGCTCCTCTTCTTGCTTGTGCTTAGAGTTACTTTAAGAAAAGTTCTTGATTTGATGATAAGGGAGTGAATTTTCTTCTGTAAAGTATTCCCTTCAGAGAAACTTTTTTTTTTTTTAAATAAAGGAGCTAGAAATAGACCATGGAAAGGGGCATATCCCTGAAATGTACAAATCAATGGGGACAGCAAGTAAATTCACCTCTTCTTTCCCTGCCCAATCTCTCTCCTAACAGAAAATATGGAATAAAAAGCATAGCATCATAAAAATTCTAAGGACAGGAGTAGGTTGGAGTTATAATGTATGTTTCTTAAATAGCATATTTTTAAAAAGAAATGAAAATAAAATTTATGCCTTCCAAAGGAAGGATTTTATTTATTTATTTTTGACAATGCTTATCTCTTTATTTATTATTATTATACTCTTAGCTAAAAGGTTGCTTCAAATTTCACAAAGATTTTTTTCTCAGTTCACCTTTAAGATATTTGATTACTGGGGTGATAGGGCAGTCCTTGAAGAAATATTTATCTTTCTCTGAAAAGGACATTCAAACACCATTGGAAAATCATGGCAATGAAAGGTAAACTCCTAAAGTCTTATATGAGGGTTCTAATTATTGGCAATCAAAATATTAAATTCTTGGAAATACACAAAACTCCTTCTTCTTACAGGACTGCAGCTTCCATTTGTTACTTTTTTCCGTATGAGGATTTATTGCTTTCCTTCTCTCTCCCAACTCCCAGCATCTGCTATACAAACGCTTCCCCTAGGTCCCTTAAGAAAATTTAATAACCAAATATCTATCTAGTGAGAAAGGAATTTTTTAAGGTTCAATTGCTCTGTTAATAATTTGTATTTTTTTCCTGTCTTGCAGTTTCTATGTAAGTGCCACAAAAATCAACCTTTTAAACACAGATTGATTCTGACAGTTTTTATTTTACGTGATTTCCAAGAATTGGTATAGAAATGCTTCTTAATTGAAATAGTTCTCCTTTTTGGCTTTTATTTTATTGTCCTTTACTTCTTGACATCTTGTACATTAAATCAGAGGCTGTTTTAGAGACATGAAATGACAGCTTTTTCAGAGCCCGATTCTGGATCCTGATAGATCTGCACTTCTCAAAGCAGACAGGCTGCTCTCCACAGCCTCCGAGAAGCTTCCTGCGTGATGGGCACGTCACCAGGAAACACAACCATAAACTGCAGGTTAATCACCAAGGACCGACTTGTGTCAATTCCCTACTGCCCTGCTCCCCATCTAAGAAGAATAAAGCCAAGAACTATTTTTTTCTTTGCTATTTAATTTAACAGAAACTGGGCTCAACTTTAGTTTGAAATTATATTTCCTCTCCACCACGATGGAAAGGCTACTCACGTAATTTAGTGGTGTGTTGTAAAGAAAAATCAAAGCGTCCTCGCGGAATATTTTCCCCTATTGTATCTTCCTGTGATGAAAGAACACATAAAGTGAATGAGATGTGACACAGGCATGAACAGAGAACCCATTTGTTAGACTGAAATTCTGAGAAAAATGCTATTTATATTACTGTGGTGTTTTGGAGTTAGAAAAGGGTTATTTGGGGGAAAAATATGTATTTATATCAGAGTCAGTAGGAATAACGATGAGACAGGATGCAAAAATATGATAGCACAGGAAAGAACAGCTCCACAGACCAGACCAGTTCTCCTTCAAGGTAGCAAGCAAACATTTCATAATGGGAACGCTAACAAGATGAGTGTTCTGGATTTGTTTTTCAGTTCCACCTAACTTTTTGTAACTTTACAATGTAAGATTCAGAAATTGGAGCCAATTACCATAATATGTGGTGGTTTGGTGGGAGCGTGTTCTACATCAGACAGTTAAAAGGTTTTATTGCTATTAGGAGCATGTTAATGCCCTTGATAATGTCTCTACTTGCTTTGTAATGTCTCTCGTTGAAGTATAGAATTCTTTTATCTTCTTATTACATTATGCAAAAACTTGAATTGAAAAGATATTTGCAGGAACATTTAAAGTAGTGCATCAATCAGCTTCAAAGAAGAGAAAATGTTCTCGGAATAGCTTATAAAAGGATAACTGTCAGTTTTATTTTGGATGAACAAAGGCGGCAACGTAAAAAGCACTTTATTGTAAAAGCATACTGTGCAATTCAATAAATATGCCATATAAATATAAAAGAGAAGAAAGTTCATAATTGTCTGATGACTTAAATGTAATTTAAGTAATACTTTTAAAATGCATCTACCAGTGAAGTACTCTTTTTCTTTTGGGTTCCCAGTTCTAGGCTCTAAGCCCCCATCAGGTGATAACTTAACTCTCCCTCTCTCTCTCTTTTCTCTCTGATAACGTAAGGACTTGAATGGATTAGTCATGGTCCTGTTTTTAATATATCTCAGAATGATACGGAAAGGAGTGTGTGTGTGTGTGTGTGTGTGTGTGTGTGTGTGTAAAGCATTAGCAAAAATTTTAACAGCCACTTAATAGTGCAAGCTTTTCAAAATGATTTGTTCTTATCTGCACTGTGTTCAGTGTTTCTCATCCTGTGCCATTGCAGCTATAAGACAATTTTTCATTTGAATGTGACTGTATTGTCACTTGAAATAGCATTTCTGAGTGTTTGGTGTTTGTTAGGTAAATTTAGTAGCATTGTAAGGTCTGGACTTTCTCAATCAGGGGTCTTTTTTTACTTTCTATATGAGGATCCTTGCACCCTTCCTTATATCTATATCTGTCTATCTATCTATCTATCTACCTACCTACCTACCTACCTACCTACTTACCTATCTAAAATTGTAGAAAGTTGGCTTTTAACTATAAATGTTAACTATATAACCTTATTTTCAAATGTGTTTCCCAGGTAATAAACTTTAGCCTGACAAATCCTGCAGAGATTGCTCTTTTTGACAAGGTTTAAAACTTTACAGTGTGAACTGTCTATTAAAGAAAATGTTCAGATCCAGCACATGGAAAACATATGTAAATATTTAGAATCAGAAAAGAACCATCTACAGAACTCAATTTTTCTATAATTTGTGTTTCTACATGTATCTATGCACATCTGGGCACAGATAGTTAGCTCCCTGCATGTACAAAGCACGTGATAAATATTTGTTGATTAAGGTTAAAATATGAAAAGAAAAATATCCCACTCAGTAAAAATCTGTCTTCTGTTTTGTAACCTGACAAAGGGATGCTAATCTCTTATGAAAATAGGAATATACATTTTTTCCCAGACTCAGGCCTTGAATGAAGATTCAAAAAAACTTCATTTGAAGTCAGGTAACCAGGCTAATTCACTCCCCCACACTGTTGTAGCTTATAAAATTATATTAATGTTTGTGACATTTCTAAGAAATAATCTCTGTTTATTTTAAAACTGTAAATATGGCACCTTGTAATAAAAAATCAATTCATAACTTTATTTGTAACATCATTTTGCTAGCAACTTCTTTCTCATCACTATTGTACATGATGCCTAATTCATTAAAATAATGTTCTCATTTCAGTCAGTGGGTTCCATCCAGACTCCGTAGGAAACAGTCTTCAGTCTGTTGTTACTCTCTGATATCCCCCATTTTCTCACCCCTTCTTTCTCTCAGCCTGTCTCGGAATGCTCTCATTTTGAAAGTACAAGGAAAATTATCTCATAAAAGAAATTGAATAACAACAGAACTTCTGAGATTTCAAAAACATAGAATTCTTAAGTTATTGAACTACGGGAAAAGCCGTAATTTATAACCAGCAAGTTAGTATGTTATACACATCTGTGTACTGTTTCAGAAAATAAAGGTTGTTACTATAGCAACTGCCACATAATATGCAACATACGTTATTTGTGAGATGCCAGGCTTCCTGTTAAACACACACACACACACACACACACACACACACACACACAACTACCTCCTCATGGCTGCTCACTGATGTTTCAAGGATTTCCACCTTTTCCTTCACTATTGTAGGGGATTCTCATCTTTAATATTGTGTTGTTTTAAATCTTTTTCTTCTTTTAAGTTTCCTGTACTTTTGGAGTTTGTTGGCTAAATTACTAAGTTTGCTTAGGACTGCTAGATTTGGTGACTACTACTGAGACATTTTTCTCAGTCTTACTTTGATTTAAAAAAAATTCTAATTAATGTTTTTGACATAGTGATAAATGCATAGGAAGGACACATATAGCACTGTGAAAACACAGATGATATACACCTAGTAACATGTCATTTGAGTTGGCCCTTCCAGGGTTTTATAATTCTGTATTGTACAACCCTTCTGGCATTAAAACCTCTTTTTTGAAAAATAAAAATGTCACAAAGTATGCACCTACTTTATGGATATCATATGCCATTTGCAAATGTGTCTATCATACTTAATTTCATTTGAAACAGTTGTTTAGACAGTATGGATCATTTTATGATGAGAAAATTAACTCCTTGTGAAGGGTAGATTTCCAGTCTTTCTTGGTCATGGTGTGTCAGAGAATAAGAAAATTGACAAAAAATGAAATTTCAATTTGGGGAGCGATCCTTCTAGTTTTCTAGGCAGGATAATGAATCAATAAAAGAAATGAGATAATGATATAAAGTAGAGACTCCCTTTGATGTGGCTGGGCAAGGCATCACAATGTCCAACTGTTTTGAAGCAAAAGTCTGAAAAAAACCTGACACTAAGAACAATATTTTTTGACTCTTATTGGGTCCACTTTGTGGCTGAGATTTTTGATATGTAGATGGTGTCTGATATGTGTGAATTTCTTGGGTATGGCGACTTTTTAGTCCAGATTTCATATATAATTACCGTCACTGACATATTTTGTCGTGTTAGAGGTTCATGGGGAGCAGTATCTGAGTTTCCCTTTGCACCAGAGGGGGCGCTAGGTACTAGCTCTCCATAGAGACAACTACCTCTGTATCTTCAGAATGGTCTGTGCCGTCAAAATATACCACCTCAACCCTGAAAACAAAACATGTCTGGTGAAAATGGCAGAATGAATAATACCTTCCCTTTTTTCAAAAAAACCAAAAACGCCTTGATAGTTTAATCAATAAATATTTATTAAACATCTACCACGTGCCAGGCACAGTTTGGGGGATATAAAGATGAATAAAAGCTTCCTGGTTTCCAGGGTACTTACAGGTCTAGTCAGGGAGAGAAGCATGCCACACTACCCAGAACGGAGAGGCCCATGCTGGGACCCAGTGCTCCATGGGCCTCACCAGTCAACAACAATGACTCAACAACAGAACAATAATGGCTAACATCCACTGAACACTTACTTTTTGACAGATACCTCAGGTGCGTTTGTAATTTAACCCACACAATAGTGGTCTGAGTGTTTTACTGACAAGAAACTGAGGCTGAAAGCATTGGAGTAACTTGTGTGTGGTTATACAGCCGAGTTGGGATTCTCATGCTTGTTATATACCTGAGCGAATACATCTTGACTACTAGTCCCCATCTGCATGGATAGCATCCTCATAACTGGCTTCCCTGCTGCTACTTTGCCCCTGCAGTCCCTCTCTATGCAGTTCCCACAGTGGAGAACATGAATCAGATCACGTGTCTCCCTTGCTTGGACCCTTTCAGGGGCTTTCCGTCACATGTGGAATATAAGCTGACTTCTCTGCCATGGTCTGTAGTACCCTGCAGTTTGCTGCCTCCCGGCACCCCTTAAACTTCAGTTCCTACGGCTTTCACCCAGCTTGTTCACTAGGCTTTAGTCCAGAGATTGGCACACATTGTGTAAAGGGCCAGATATTAAATCTTACAGGTTTTGCAGGCCATTCAGCCTCTGTGGCAACTATTCATTTCTATTATTATAGCACTCAACTCTGCTATTATAGCACGAAAGCAGCTAGAGACAACAAATGAGTGTGGGCTGTGTTCTAATAAAACTTTATTTACATAAACAAGTAGCGGGCTGGATTTGGCCCCCATACCATAGTTTGCTGACCCTTGTTTTGGACTTACTATCCTTTTTTTTTTTTTTTAATTTTTTAATGTTTGTTACTTTTTGAGAGAGAGAGAGAGAACGAGTCAGGGAGAGATGGAGAGAGAGGGAGACCTAGAATCTGAAACAGGTTCCAGGCTCTGAGCTCTCAGCAACCGAGCCCCATGTGGGGCTCGAACTCAGGAGCAGTGAGATCATGACCTGAGCTAAAGTCGGATGCTTAACCGACTGAGCCACCCAGGCGCCCTCGGACTTACTATCCCTCTTTATGTTCCTCTAATATGCCAAGTCTCCCTACCTTAGGGTCCCACATTCTGTCCCCAGATCGTCCCTGAGCTGCCTCTTCCTGGCTATTAGCCCTCACTGTGATGGAGAGACTTTACTTGGCTGCCATATGTAAGCAGCTCTCTCCACCCAATCTGTACACCATATCATCTATTTTATTGCCTTCATGGCTCTTAAACAGGCAAGGTCCCATTAATTTGTTTTCTTGTTATTTGTCTGTGTCCCCTCTCTAAGGTAGCTCTATGTGAGGAGGAATCCTATTTGCCTTGTTCACTGTGGTATTTCCACCGACCAGAGCAGAGCCTGGGACATAGAATAGATGCTTAGTAAATACTTTCAGCTGAAGCACAAGTCTGTCTGAAACCAAAGCTTGTGCTTTTAATGGTGTCTCAGTATTCCCTTTCTGTACAAATAAAGCCACACCGATGATAATTTGAGGAATTGATCACATTGCACCCTAGAGGACCTCTGCACCCTGGCAAAAGCCCTCCTCCCAAGTATTTTTGGGTGACCCAGAAAATATTTCCATGTGGGTAAGACTGATGTCTCACCTCGTGGGGTCCACGGAGTACTGACCCTTCTTATGCTGCCATCCCTGTCTTTGTTGACAGTTGCTGTGTCCACTGGGTGGCTTCACTTGAACCAGGCTCCTCTATCACTTACATTGCTCTGCACTCACCGGACACCTTGGATGTCTTGCAACATCACCTCTCGGTATGACAAAGGCCACACAGTGATGGCCATTGCTCCTGATGGGCACTGCTTCTGTCTCTGCTGAGAATCGACCCCTCTGAGCACAGCTGCCCCTGTCAAGCATTGGAGCCCTCTATTTCCAGTCCCAATAGATGCCACCACTTCAAAGCGCCATGCTGCTTCTGGCCAATGGTGGAGTTGGGAAGAACACCTATTTTTGTTTTCTTTCAACTTAGTGGTTCCAAGTTAGTGCTGCATGTGCCCTAAGGCCTTATAGGATTTTCAGTTTTTTACTTAACTGTCATCTCTCTTCCTAAGTATAATAGCTGATACTTATTATATGATGCTTATTGTGTGACAAGCACTGTTGGGGAGCTTTGTATTCATTAACTTGTATAATTCTCATGACAGAACCATGAGGCAGGAGCGCTATTATTACCATCTTCCCTGAAGCTAGAGAGGTTAACTGACTCACTCAAGGCAACTAGTATGTAACAGAAGTGAAATTTGAATCCAGACACAGAACTTTAGAATTCACACTCTCAATCCCAGTCTATATGACCCAGGCATATGTCTGTGGGGGTAGGCTAGGGACAGATACAGGAGACCAACACCACACTGTACTCCAATTCTCCCTTTCCCTGTCATCCTGGAGCTTGTTACCTACTCAGTTAGCCCTCTCAGTGCCCTATGCGCACAATTCCTGCGTGCAAACCATTGTCTTCTAGATCTGTGCAGATGTATCTAACCATAAGCCGAGGGAGAACTGCCCTCCTGATACCCTTGATCAGATAAGTGCTAAAGTAGACGCTTGAAATGTGTCTGTAACACACAAAGGAGAAATCATGAACTCTTTAGGGAAGGAAGTGTAATTTGAACTGGATTCTGAAAGATGAATATGATTTTGCCATTCAGAGACTTTGGATAAAAGGGTATAACTAGACCGAGTACAGACTGCATGATGTATAAGGGAACAGGTTAAGACACGGTGAGAGGTAAGCTGGGGAAAGGAGAATGGGGTGGATCTTAAAGGGCCTTGATGCATGCTAAGAAATTTGGACGTTATTTTGTAGGCAAGTATGGGGTGGAAAGACGGGAGAAGTAGCAACAGCTTTAATGCCTGAGTGCTAGAGAAAAGAGCTCTCTAGTGTTCCTGTTGAGTAGAAGGTTTCAATTTATGGTTTAAAGTCTACTTGATGTCTGCTTGGTCTGTGGACTAACTTTTATAATATTGGTTGAGACAAGATCGTATCTTCATGGTTCTAATGTTAACTGAATACTTACAATGCCTTTATCAAAATCAGTTCCATTTTGCTCATTCCTTGTGATAAAGTTTCCTCTCCCTGTGCCTGTTCCCACCCCACCCTCAGCAGAAGTGGGGGTGATTTCTGAGTATTCTATTCTACTAGAATGGCCCTAAGAAGTTCTAGAACTTCTGCTCCAGAGGACCTCAACCATGGGAATGATGTCATACCTGATTGTCTTCAATGGCTTCATCCAAGTTAACCAGTCTTCTGGAGACCTCCGCAGAATCTTCCAGCCTCCTCCATGAAGGTTATGAAAGCACTGATTCTTAGTCTAAGAAGCTGCCTTCCAAGTACAGTCATCTCTAACAACTTTAGATACTCTTCAGTTTTTCATGGACACCTAATTAGGCATTTATTTACATTTCATTTTACTTACTCTCATGGCTCCCTTCTAAGTGGTGCACTAATGAAGTTCCTCTGTGACATCACAATGCTCCAACTGATGAAGTTTGTCTTCCCTTTGGGAATCAAATGCCCATTTGAAATTAATGAGTCTCTTGTAACCAAACTACTTTTGAATTTTGTCAGCTCTGTCTGTAAGAAATATTTAGACTTGCCTGACTCTTGTCAGAACAGGTATCTTATTTCTTTGGCAAATTTACATAAAACAGTAGGGAGAATAACCCCATCAATCTAATCTATGTGTCCCTTCCACCCCACAAAGAGTAGGGGGTATGGAGAGTGGGAAATGATTTCTAAGGTCACAGAGGAGCAGGATCTAACTTAATGAGCCTTTGAGGAATTAAAAAGAAATGATCAGTCTGAAGAAACATTCACCATCCTTATAATTGGTTCTGTTTTTCCAGGGTCAATCCGGGAACATGAATTTTTCTATTCCCATGATTTTCCAAGTTTTAAAAACAGGGGCACCCTTTTATTTAAAAAAAAAAGGAACATTTTTTTGATTCCCATCTATCAGACAGGTAACAGTGGAGTTACAGTGGTCAGAGGGGATAGTGTAGTCCCAAGAGCTTGTCAAATAGTGTCTTTCTCCTTACCCTACAGCTCCTCACCCCAGCCTCCAACTACTGCAGTGCTCTGAAGAATTTGATGGGAAAAGACCATCTCTATCCCATCCATTCATTCTAACATTTACTCTAGGAGGTACAGTTCATATGGAAAACGGTGTAAAGAAACATTTTAAGAATGGTCTGTTTTCTCTTCATAGTGAATTACTCTAGATTTCCCTTGATTACCATTTGAAATGGCATGACTTCTTCAAATTACTACAAAGAACACCAAAATACAGTGGTTCTCAGAAGCATCCGTCTGAAGGTCTTTGTCTTCTTCCAGTCCATTAATTATTCTTATATTACATGTATACTCTTCCCACCAAGAGGAGGAAAAGGGTCCATTTGCTTCAGCTGTAATTATTGCTCTATTTTCAATGTTGGGGGTGGGAGGAGCACTGAATCATACAAAATATATATCCTAGAACCATTTATAAGTGAAAACCAACTTAGGACTATTTTTAGACTAATTCTAGTCTTTTTGGAGAACTGGAAATATAAAACTTTAAAGTCATCTACGTTTAAAATTCAGAAGAAAAAATGAAAAACTTTATAGAAAGTAAATAATGAAAAACTAGATTTCTATGCCCCTATTGTCATTTCAGTTGATGAAAGACAGGAGGAGGGAGAGGGCCGGAGGGAAAGCATAAGATGTGGAGTGGCATGGAGCATGGGGAGAGAAGGATGGCTGGCCATTCAGGCACTTTCATTTGCTTCCGCCTCTGGAACTCCACCCAGGGTCTCCTTCATGGGTGGCATCACCCCAATCCTGCCCTGATGTCACCTGCTGAGCTACTAGGAATAACCTGTACCTTGTCTGCAACTTGGCCAACACTCTTCTAAAAAATTTTTTTTTATTAGTTTTCTTTATTTTTGAGAGGCAGAGAGAAACAGAGCACGTGTAGGGGAGGGGCAGAGAGAGAGGAAAACACAGAATCGGAAGCAGGCTGCAGGCTCTGAGCTGTCAGCACAGAGCCCAGTGCTGGCCGAACTCACGAACTGTGAGATCATGACCTGAGCCGAAGTCTGACGCTCAACCGACTGAGCCACCCAGGTGCCCCTGGCCAACACTCTTCTTAATCCCTGCCTCTCTTGGCTTCTTGTGAGATGCCTTCTGGAAAAATTCCTGAATCTTCCTGAGAGTGCTTGCTCCCAATCTACTCTCCGTGTTCAAGGCAAATCACTATGCTGTAGTGGTTTTACTCTTTTTGAGAAGTGTTTTCCATGAGTTCAGGAGAAAAGTAAACATTAAAATAGTTTATTCTTTCTTGAGGTGTTCATTTTCCTTGAAAATTTTTTTGAGAAATGCCCTTTTAATTAAAAAAAAAATTAAGAATTCAGGGGCACCTGGGTGGCTCAGTCAGTTAAGAGTCCAACTGCAGTTCAGGTCATGATTTTGAGACTTGTGAGTTCAAGCCCCATGTTGAGCTCTGTGTTGACAGCTCGGAGCCTGAAGCCTCCTTCAGATTCTGTGTCTCCCTCTCTCTCTGCTTCTCCCCTGCTCATGCTCTCTCTTTCTCAAAAATAAATAAACATTAATTTTTTTTAATTAAGAACTCAGCCCTGATAGAGAAGTGATTTTCTAGAATACTGTTTCTTAAACATAAGTCATTTCTATAACTCTTTCATGACTTTGCTATGCCTGCATACCATCTGTGATATTTTTCTCCACATTTTTCTTTAAATCAACTTAATTTTTTTAAATGTTTATTTATTTTTGAGAGAGAGACAGAGAGACAGAGAGAGAGACAAAGCACGAGCAGGAGAGGTCAGGGGAGAGAGAGGGAGACACAGAATCCAAAGCAGGCTCCAGGCTCCAAGCTGTCAGCAAAGAGCTTGACGTGGGGCTGGAACTCATGAATCATGAGATTATGATTTGAGCTGAAGTCGGGCTCTTAACCGACTTAGCCACCTAGGCACCCCATCTTTAAATCAATTTAAAAGGGAGCAATTCTAAGTAATAAAATTGGTGAAATCAAAAGTATAATGTGATGTTATATTTAAAAAAAAATAGGTAACAATGAAAATATTTGGCTATGTGGCAACTAAAATTATCCTCCCAGCAGTAAATGTTCTACCATTTGGGAAATACCATTCATTATGGTAAATGGTCTGCTTCTGGCTTATGACTTTGGATATAAACTTAGGGTTTATGCACCAAGAAGAAAAGAAATGGGAAAGCTATTGGACTAGATTGCCAGGAGCCTACAGGTCCCAGTATAAAATTTATTAAAATCCTAGAATTTTTTTCAATATAAATAAAATATATGTGTAATCAACATAAATAAAATATATATGCATATGTATTTTTCATTTTGTACCCTAGTTTGGAGTGATAAAATTATTCCAAGTCTGGGGCACAGAAGATGACGTTGCACCAGAACATCATTTAGGTAATTTGCTTGTTAGTTTCAGCCAGTCATTCCAAGTAGCGGCGCATTGTCCTGAAGGTGGTGTGGTGGCCCTCTCACTGTCCTGTATTTGTTATCCCATAAATAGACAGGGTTTCTGTGATTAAAAAAAAATCATGCTACTTAACAATACTCTGAATCAACCCAGCGCCTTTGTGGTTTCTCAGGAAAAAGATAAAATAAGGTTATGTTATTACTTTATATTTTCCTTTTGCCATAGAATTTCTTTTTCAGTTTCCAGGGCAAATAGAACAAAGGATAGGTTTTTATAATTTGTTTTTTTCCAAGAGTATGTTCTGGTGTCTCATTATTTGGAAGATTGCTATGAAAAGAAGGATCAAAAACATAGAAAAGCATACTTAATTGTGTAATTCATAATAATAGCAATTTTTCCTGTTCATATGTCTTTTTGGATGCATTTTTTTTCCTGAGAAAGACTGAATGGAATAATTTTCTCCTTTTTCTCTCGTTTTTCAAAACTATTGATGCAACACAATGCATGTTCCATAATAATCACGGTTATCATGACTTTGGGGACGCAGGATTTCAAGTGCACATGCTGTACAAAGTATTTTATGAAAATTTTGATTCTCACGTTTGAGGATAATAAAAGGATTCCTTTGCTTCTTAGAAAGAAACCCTGAAAACAAACGAACAGACGGACTCAGTGCACGGACACCTAGCCGAGTCTGCGTCTGGGAAGAATGACATGCCTTCAGCATGAAGTAGCTACAAGAAAAAGACATGTAATTAAGGAGGGGAGAAAATCAGAAACAGGAGCCATTAAAGAGACTGTGATATGAAGAACACATTGTACAGGAGATGTGACCACAGATTTCAGATCTGAGAGCTGAAAGGAAATGAAACTAGTTAAAATTCCACTGCTCATTCACTCCACAAGAGAAATAACATTCCTGTTCGATGCCACTTGCCACTTCTGTTTTAGAAACAATTAAAAGATGCAAATATTTGTGAATTGCTGTGTATGTTGCAATCCTGTTTTGAAAGCAAACAGTGCCCTGTACCTTAGGTTCTCACTGCTGGTTATGTTGGGATTCAGGGGTTAAAGCAAACCCTTCAGAATGAGTTCACCACTGCTACTCAGACAAAGGGACACAACTCTGAGACTGTGTTCTGTTTGCCTGCAAGCTGTTGCCTATGCCAAATGAGCATTTTACAAACCATTCAAATTAAGTTGAAAATTTGTAATTATATTTTCCCTTTTAATTGTAACTTATGCAAATGTTATATTCCAGCTGTAGAAATAATTTTCGCTTCAGACTACAACATCCACATCAAATCTAGCATGTAACACCCCGATACAAGATTCTTCCCAAGCTGTAGTTGCAGATTTAGAAGGCTGGAGTTGGTGCTGTTAGTTATGGCTTCCATTGCTGTTACCCTGCAGTTAAGTATAGATTGCAAAGTGGCAATAGAGAAGAGAGACACCTTTGCTATAATTTGCTGGAGACAATTTATGAATAGAGCACGTAGAAAGAGAATAGAAGGCAAACAAACAAACAAACAGGCACAAAGCCTAAGAAACCTGGATGTTTGGTAAAGTGAATATTGTATCCTTGCTGTAATTGATGAATCTGGCTTGCAGTGCATTAGATACAGGAAGAGGCTGCTTGTGACTCATTTGTTAATTGTCATGCATTTTAAACCATTTAGTGCAAACAGAAATTGAGTATTTTCCATTTTCAATGGAAATTTCACTTGGGGAAATCATGAATACCCTTAAAATTTTTAACCAAGAGTGAAAGAAGCATGGATTGTCTTAAACACACACACACACACACACACACACACACACACACACACACACGATGACACATGTGTGAGAAATAAAAAGGAAAAATCCCCCCAACTGCAGTATATTCTGATTACTGAAGTGCCTTCTTTACATAAATTTGGCAAAGTTTTCATATTCTTGCTAGGCAAACATGCGGGACCTTGATTTACTACAATCCAGTTGACCAAATAATTAGCTTTTTGTGTTGAACTGTTCTGGAAGCAATGGGAGGGATGGAAGAAGAAAGTTTACTTCACATCCTTAAATAATTCACCATCTTGTTGATAAACAAGTCACTATAATAAATGACACTTGGGTGTTTGTAGAACTAGCAGAGAGCTCAACACTTCATGTCTCAGTGGGGCAAATAGATCTAGTGTGGCCTAGGGATTTGTTCAAGGTCACGCCTAATAGTGGTGAAAACATGTTTCTAACTTTGGAGGTCTAACTTCTTTTCCTCCGTTTCTTTCCGTCATTAAGGCATCTGTTAATTGAAATTTGTACAACTAAAGAATCTATTTGCTAAATATGGGTCCTTCCTATACTTGCCCATAAAATGAACTTCAACTCAGTTAGAAATTGTATAGGTTTTAAAATACTTTCACAGGTCCTAGATAGAGATTGGAAGCTTTTGTTGATCTCTAATTAGCTCTGATTAGTTAAGATTGATTTTTAAACTGGGAAAATCCAAGATAAAGATCCCATGGCCCTGAAAAGGATGCTGTAAATCCATAGGCTTTAGGTCAAAGAGCAAATGATTAAAAGTCCAGATTGATTCTTCTGTAAAAGGGCAGCGCAAGGAAATGCTAAAAAAGAATGTCCATGGACGAAAACCCTGGTGGTGTGTGTCATAGCCTGGGAATGCTAATGGCCTAAGCCTCATTTATTACTGCTTTTGGCACAGTCTGTTACATAAGCAGCTCGGACAGTGACTATACTCGTGTAGAGCTTAGGGGCCAATGTCTACAAATACAACTGGTGATAGTAGGGCTGGTGCTTTGCTCTGTGTGCCAGGATTTCCTACAGATAAGTATGGCTATGCTTAGTTCTTTATAAACCTATGCATTCATTTAGCAGTTCATGTATTTACTGATTCATTCATCATGAATTTATGGGGCATTTACTATGTGACAGGCAATATTATGTTTAACAGTGGGAATACAGGTTGGCAAAGTAAAAATTAAGTAATTTATTTAATGAATATCTACTACCTACATGTAAGTTACAGTCTGATGGACCCAGAAGTTCTTCATTTCCAGTCTCAGCTCTCATCCATAATGTCAGCTGTGCTGCCTATGTCCAAAGCCAGGTTAGTGTCCCTAGACCTCTCGGCGTCTCTCATCCAGCCAAACTGAATGTAGACCCAAAGATGGAGCCTCTCCCTCCTGTGTATCTTACCAGAAGGGCAATTTTCAAGCGTAACTCACTGAAGGGATCCAGCCTCTTCTGTAGGATTGTGGGTAAAAGCACGGACTTTGGAGTTAGATTGTACGGCCGGCTCCACTAGTCACAAGATGAATGTCCTTACCACATATTTAGTTTTCTCCTCAGTAAAATGAGTGTACTCTGGAAAGGTTGCGGAGAGGATTAAATTTAAATAAATTAATGCGTGACACTTAATAAGGCCTGACAAATGGTGGCTAACGAGTACCATTTTGCTAAAATTTGTTCTTCTCTCAATACTCATTTCCATTTGCAAATGATGTCTCTTGCCTGCCATGTATTAGCTTCATGTGCTCATGACATTTTGCTGTGTGAGTAGTGACTTAGACATCTGGAGTTTGCAAGAATTTTTCTGGCTCCTTTTGGCTACTTTGATATACTGCTAATTGTTTAATTTTCTAGTGGTCACCTTGAGTGGGGCCACTGAGCTCATCTATGGATACTTTCTAGAGGGCGTCTGGAAGTGCAGCCTTGAAGAAGGCCGACCTATGCTGGCTTCCTTCCACAGGATGACTGTGATTTCTGGTGTGTAAATTGCTTCAGAGTTCCTTGATCTGTTCTTCTCCTCCCCTCCCCCACCTTTGCTTTCTACTTTCTTTCTTTCTTTCTTTGTTTTAATTTTTTAATGTTTATTTTTGAGAGGGAGAGCAAGAGCACGCAAGCAGGGGCAGGGGCAGAGAGACAGGGACAGAGGATCAGAAGCGGACTCTGCACTGACAACAGAGAGCCCAATGTGACACTCGAACTCAGGAACCATGAGATCATGACCTGAGCCAAAATCAAAGTCGGAGGCTTAACCAACTGAGCCATCCAGGTACCCTTCACTTTCTACTTTCATTTCTCTCTCTCTTCCTCCTCTTTCCATCTAGTCTCTGAGACATTTACAAACACACATTAACTCCACAGTTCCTGACTAGGGTATTATCTTTATTAATGTTTGCAATTTGTGTGGATTATAGATCTTTCATGACCTCTGCAATGCCCCAGGATATGCCACTGCCGTTTATGTGTATAGTCTTCTACTTTGATGAAATGCAGATAAATTGAAAAATCTGCCAAGAATCGTTGTCCTCGGGATATTGGGAAACAAGCACTTTCATAGTTAATTGCGTGCGCGTTTTTAATCGTGGTCTAATAAATTGGCTTTTCCTTTTTATGCCTTTAAATTTGCTCTCAGAAATATCTCAGAATATTAACATTTTTGCTTCACATGTGGTCAAATGTTCATCCTCAGAGTGCATGCTGAACTGGGCAGAGCAAACAAAATCAGGCAGAGTAGGCAGAGATTTTTTGTAAGGAGGAAGTAGGAGAAATTCCTTCAAGCCTTGAAATGCTATTAGGCATTGGGGTAAGGAAAATTCACAACATAATATTTTCCCCATCTTGCTAACCTTTTTTTTTTTTTCCCTGAGCAAGAGGTCTCTATCCAGAGTTTCTTAGTCTTTAGGGCACACAAGAATCACTCGGGTGGCTATTAAAATGCTGATTCCCAGGCACCACCATCCAGAGATGGATGTCACCGGATGACTTGGGTCCTGGCATCATTCACTTATCTTTTATTTTTTAAATGTTTATTTCTTTATTTTGAGAGAGAGTGAGAGAAAGTGAGTGGGGGAGGGGCAGAGACAGAGGAAGACGGAGAATCCCAAGCAGGCTCTGCACTGTCAGCACAGAGCCTGACGCGGGGCTTGAACTCATGAACCATGAAATCATGACTTGAGCTGAAACCAAGAAATGCTTCACCAGCTGCCCCTGGTATCCTACATTTAAAACCACAATGATGCACGAGGACTGCTTTACTCTGTCCTTTGTTTTCTACTCTTGGCTCTGCACCTTTTTGCAGGCTTGGCTAAGAAAGCTGGTGCAAGAGGAGGTGCCTGGTAAAACAGATGCAGCCATGTCAGAGCTGTTTATTCAGAGCTCACAGCACTGCCTAATACTCAGTGCCATTGGGTTGTTGCTCAGGGAGACACCTATGATTCCATTAATTATTTAGGGATCCAAAGTAGCCACCATTAATGAATTTGAATGTATTACAATGATCCTAATCAGAGTAACAGATGCAAAATGACAATATGATACACACAATTTTCCCCCAGCGAGTTACACACTATTAAGGTCTGTTGCAGTCAATGAATCCAGATGCTTCCACACTCTTACTGACCATGAAAGATCCTGGTTTCATTACATGAAAGAAAATAAGTTCATCCTGTCATCTTGCAGAGTTAAAGCGGGATCCAATTCAGCAGCTGGTAAGGCATCATAAGTTGGTTTGCAATAATCCTGCTTCCATTTCAGGATTGACTGAGTGGAAGAATTCTATTGCATCTGGGCTTATCATTCCCTTTACATTATTTTTATGCTTTCCCAGATGAGATGGTTTACTCTAGCTAAGAAAGCCTCTGATGGACTAAACAAGTTTTATACACACACTGAGTGAGAAGAAAGTGAACTATTTTTATGAGGGTAAATTCATTAAAATCAGAGTAACAAAACCAAAGTCAACCATGATAAAATGGGAAGCATAAAGCTTCTCAAGAGAAGAGTATATCCCTAATAATGTTGTCAGACTCCTGGTATGCATGAGGCTGCATGACAGCACTTCCCCCCTTCTTGTCTTAGGGATCATACAAAAGGAAAAGAAAGAAAAAAAAACAGAAAAGGAAGAGCCCCTGTCATTTTCAACCAGGAGACAAATATAAACCACAGACTCGGCAACACCTATTAGAGCTGCCAGGAGAAGCTGACACTGTGTAGTAGCTGTAGAGGAGGAAACAAAAAGAAGCAGCCCAGATGGTGAGACATCCCGGGGATGGTGGAACATAGGGGGTGCCAGCAAAAAGTACTCTTCCTGAAGGGGCAGGGCTCACTTGAAGTGCTAATGTTAACAAAATTGCACAGGAATTCAGGTTAGCAGGGCTGGTGTGGGAGTGCTCCTCTCCCGCTTTGAGAAATACAGTAAAGGGCTTAATAAAGAATCTGAAGATGAGCTGTATTGGCAGGGAACAGCCTAATTCTAGGGCAGCAGTGAAGGAGAATGGAGCCTGGAAGGCTACCCTGGCCCCTCCCTAGTAAAAGAACTTCTTGAAAATGGCTGATTTGGGAAATTGTAACTCATTCACTGATGAAAAGTTGTGTTTTTTTTTAATGCATTGCTAGAAAGATCCTGTGATGAAAAAACGTGGGAAAAAGCAACAAAACTAACCAGCAGATGGAGAACACTCCTAAGTAGATAAAAATCTTGTCCTCACAATTTTCTATGAATTAAAATAAAAATATACTCAATGAAGCAATTACCTTGATGAATGAAGACCACAAAGCAGAAATAGAAGAACACAGAAGAGAGGTGGGAGTCAAAGGAAAATATGAAAGATATACTGAAATGCAGAATAAGTTTGCTGAGTCCTCATGGGGAATAACTGACAAATTATTTTATTTAAAGCTGAGAGATAAAGTAATAAAAGTGAAAAGTTTATTTATCAGTACAAAGATAACAGAAAATTAATAATATACCAGTGGGTGATGAAGGGGAGAGAGAAATGAGTAGGAAAAAGAAAGAGAGGGAGAGTAAGAAAACAGCACAGGTGACTTTGCTGCACAGTATCTGGGGCCTCATCTGAATGGCTGGGGGTTAGACATATCTGGGAGATTCTTCACTCACATGGTTGGTGCATGGGCTGAGACGACTAAAGCCTGGGTTCAGCTGGAAATCAACCAGAGCCCCAAAGTGTGATATCTCCATATTGTCTGGGCTTCCTCACGGCATGGTGCCTTCAGGATCACCAGACTTCTTACATTGGCAATCTAAGAGCAAGTGTTCCCAGAAAAAAAGGAGAAAGCTGCATGGCCCTTTATGAAGTAGCCCTAGAGTCATGTAGCATCACTTCTGCTGTGGTCTACTGGCTGAAGTACCAGTCCACACAGACTCAAGGCAGGAAGCAGAGACACCCCACTTCTCTAGAGGAAGGAGTGTCAAAGAATTTGTGCCCATGTTTCAAATCTACCACAGTGTTAAAGGATTCAAATTTTAGTCTAATAGAGTCGTTATAAATATTTATCCCAATAATATACGGATAGATGAATATTTTCTTAATGTGATAAAATGTATTTGGCTCAATGGAAATGCCAGAATCAAGTTGACTGGCAAAAAGAGTGGCATTCCTTTTAAAGACAAGTAAAAGTTAAGGATGTCTGCTATTGCTAATATTACCTAACATTGCTTGAGAAGTACTAGCCAAAGCAGGTACCTGAAAAGAAGGAAATAAAAACACCATTATTTGTAGATAATATGTAATCTTTTACCTGAAATTCTCAAGAGAATTAGTTGAAAAAAATGTTACAAATAGAGAATTTGGTAATTAGTGGGAACAAAATTAGTACAAAAAAATTGATAGCTTTCATATACGAACAGAAGATAGGATGGGGAAAAATACCCTAGATATAGTAGTGATTCATAATATTAAAAACCTAAGAATACATGTTTAAATGACCTATTTAAACAACAGTAAGAATAACAACAAACTTTAAAACACTCCCTAGGAACACAAAAGAATTCTACTGGCAAACCTTGAACAAATCAATAGAAATGCTTAACATCATAAAGATGTCATTTTTTTTCTGAGCTAATTCTAATGAAAATAAGAATTTGGTTTTTTGAAACTAGATAGTTCAATTACAAAATTTACACTGAAAATTAAGAATAGCCAACAAAATGCTGAGAAGGAAGGGTATGGTGGTGGACCTGGTGGGAGGGAAATGAGACAGGTAATACCATATATCAAATCATATTTTAAAGCTTAAGTAGATGAAACCATGTGCCAGGTAAATGAATAGAAACAGATTAATGAAACAAAGTAGAGAATCTAGAAGTAGTCAAATATACACAAAAATAGACCTCAATATATATTGGAATTTAGTACATGGTGAAAGTAGATTATTCAAAAATTAGTGTTGGGCCAACTCTATAAACATCTGAAAAAAAAAGATCTTCTCAACCATTATGGTAGAATATATTCCAAATGGATCAAAGATTTAAGTTAAGGAACAAAGCCTTGACAGTACTGGGAGAAAACATGGAGGCGAAGGAAATTCCCTTAAGTCCTTAGAGTGGGAAATCTTTCTGACAATAATGTAAAATCTGAAAGAAGAGCATGATAAATACAACTACACTAAAAACAAAACAAAACAAAAAAACACTTTTGCACGTAGAAAACACCATAATCAAAGTCAAAAGACAATATAAATTGCAAACATTTTCAACTTCTTTTTTTTTTTAATTTATTTTCAGAGAAAGAGAGAGAGAGAGAAAGAGAGGGAGTGGGGGAGAGACAGAGAGAGGGAGACAGAATCTCAAGCAGGCTCCACACTGTCAGCGCAGAGCATGACCGGAGGCTCGATCTCAGGAACTGTGAGATCATGACCTGAGGTGAAATCAAGAGTCAGAGTTTTAACTGACTGAGCCACTCAGGCGTCCCCAAAATTTTCAACTTCTAAAGGGTTAATCACTCTAATATATACGGGTAAGAAATGGATAAGAAACAGGCCAATAATATAGCAGAAAATGGAAAAAAAGATACATGTAGATTACAGAAAAAGAAATCCCAGTGGCTTTTCAATGTATAAAAAAAATCCTAGACTTCATGCACAGAAAAATGCAAATTAAGTCTGCTCTGAGATGACATATTTTAACCTACAGACTGGCAAAAATCCATATGTTTGATGACACACAGTGTTGAGGAAGTTGTAGGGAATCTCATCGATTGCTGGTGGAAGATGAATACAAACATTGTAACTTGTATTTGATTCTCATCTCAATGGCTAGGAAAAGAAGAAAATAAACTATATACCTTCCTCTTGATTTTTTTAGTATTTTAAAGGCGGTAGAATTCCAAAGTTTGTATTAGCTCTTCTGTATGATGATGAATTGCTAACTTACTCATTGTACCAGAGTGGATGAAAGCCCTAGATAGTGGAGTAAATATTACCCTCGCAAATTACTTAACTACTCTGACCTCAGTGTTCTCATTCAGGAAATGGAAGTGGTAACTACTTCATAAATTTGTATTGACAATCAGCAAGAGTTTTGACACATGATAAGGATGAAATAAATGCTAGCTAATAATAATATTACTTCAAACTATATCTTCATAAAAGAGTGGAGTTTTTTGGAGGGAGGAGGGCAAGGTTGGAAACCTTACCAAAAATACTACTTAGAAAATTCTCTCATCAATATGGATGAGTCTTTTTTTAAAGTTATTATGTGAAAAAATTTTATGTGAAGTAATGGGTACATTTCAAGGGCAATGGCAGAAAAAAAATGGAGTGATAAAAATACTCCTTTATCCCTCCTTAGCTGCTATTCTACCAATGGGGTTAGGTTGGGGTTGGGTAGACTAGAGGAAATGGATACTTTTCCTTTAGTTATTCTTTCTCTCTACCTTTTTCAGTCTATCCTCTTCTCTCTTTCCACTTGGTCAAAAAAAATCATAATGTTCATGTCTTCCTTACCTTGGACAACATCTTCCTTTGGTTTCGTTGTCTCATGGAACTTTCTCTCTGACCTCACTAGCAAATTTTTGGTGGAGGATGCTACCTTTGCTGCCACAGGACCATCCCCTTACTTCTTGCTGCCTGGGTTCGAGCTCCTCTTTTCACACTCCCACTGCATCTGTTGACTCTAAGGATACAACCACTCAATGACCAAGTCAAAAATTCTTGGGGGTGGTCTTCTTCCTGGACTGTACCTGCATTTAACAGTTGATTATCTTTCTTTTGGTGCACACTTCATTCTCCTACTTCTCCCACTCTTCTGCCCATTTATTTACTGTCTTTCTCTGACTTTGCTTTCTTTTCATACCTTACTCATCAGTATATGCACATCCCAAAGTTTACTCTATCTTTCTGTTCTTTTTCACCATTTTCTCCCTTGGAGATTTTATGCAGTCTCACAATTTCAACTCCTGGAACACTATAAACTATTCTGTGCAAAGAATCAGGCTCTCTCTTTAAGACTATAAACCTTCTGGGGGGTGGCTCAGTTGTTTAAGCGTCCAACTTCAGCTCAGGTCATGATCTCACAGTGTGTGAGTTTGAGCCTTTCATCGGGCTCTCTGCTGACAGTGCAGAGCCTACTTCAGATTTTCTGTTCCCCTGTCTCTGCCCCTACCCACTTGTGTGCTCTCTCTCTCAAAAATAAATAAATTTATAAAAAACAAAATAAAACAAAAAGTATAAACCTTCCAAGTTAGGGGCAGGGAGAAGAACTCTAAAGGGTGACTTTCTTTTGAGGCAGGGTAGCTATATACATATTCCTGACACTTGTTCCTCTTTCCCCATTTTTCTTCTCTTAAGGTTTCTCTAAATGTTTTCTTCTTTAGTTGTGTCTTTACCTGGGTTTTTCCACAATAGGGAGAATTTTCAAGAAAAGATATTTGGAAAATTCCAAAAAGAAAAAAAAAATGAAAAGAAAAATAGAGAGGGAATAGAGAAGGGTGGATTTGTGAGATATTTATTGGAGGCAGGGCTGTGATTGATTTGCTATGCCAGTGAAGGTGAAGGAGGAGTTGAAGGTGACTCCAAGGTGACTCATTTGGGCAACTAAGTGAATAGTAGTGATATTAATCAAAATGGAAGCACAGTCAAAGGAACTCACTTTGTAGGGAGGATAATGAGTTTGATTTAGGACATCGTGAGTTTATTTATTTAAAAAATTTTTTTAATGTTTTATTTATTTTTGACAGAGAGAGAGACAGAGCATGAGTGGGGGAGGGGCAGAGAGAGAGGGAGACACAGAATCCGAAGCAGGCTCCAGGCTCTGAGCTGTCAGCACAGAGCCCGAAGCGGGGCTCGAACTCACAGACCGCGAGATCATGACCTGAGCCAAAGTCGGATGCTCAACCGACTGAGCCACCCAGGAGCCCCAGGACATCGTGAGTTTAAGCTACCAGTAGGCGCTTTGGAAATATGAGTATAGGGGTGATATTATTAAAATGTGTTTTATAATTTTCTTCCTCCCTGGGAGTAGAAGATCTCATTCATCCTCATAGCTTCACCTGTTGTCTACATGACTGTGATTCCTATGGCGGTCATCAGTGTTGGTCATCCAATATTTTGGGTTTCTGCTTCCCAGATATATGGCAGGATGTACTTGCTGACCTTTTGAAATTAGCTGTGATGACAGGGCTTTGTTTGCTAATAAAATGCAAGAAGTGACATGTGTAACTTCAGTGTGGAAGCTTGAAACCCAATACCTTATTGTCCACATTTCCTCCTCAGTCACAATGGGATTGTGAAAGTCCTTTTTTAGGCATAGCCTCCTTCAGCTAAAGGCCCTGGTGAGTATGACACAGAGCACCTGGGCATGTCATGATTTTGAGAAGCAAAACCTTTGTGATTTTAAGCTAGGTGTTTGTTACCACACCATAACCTCCTATTCCAATGAATATAATTCCTAAATCTTTATCTCCACCCCCCTCCTCTACTGAGTGATCATAAATCCACGAATTTTTCAGAGCAGACCTCATTTTGGGTAATTTTATCCTTTCAAAAAGGGTCAATTACTAAATGTAAAAGTAGATTTGACTTGCTTTTTATATACCTTTATAAGATCTTAGAACAATGGCTTTAAAACTCTTTCAACCATGATATATAGTAAGAAATAATTTTACATTGGGACCTAGTAGGCACATCAATCAGAAATAAAAACTTCATGAAATAATACTTAGTGTGAAGCATGATAGTTTATTCTATTTTATTTCACTTAAAAACACTTATTGCAAACCCCTAAGTAGATGTTATGACCCAGTAATGGGTCTTAACCTATAGTTTGCAAAACCCCAACTTAGGATGTGAGCTTTGGGGTTGGAGTGTCTAAGTTCAGTCCTGGCTCCTCCATTTACTACTACTGTTGTGTAATATTCAGTAAGATGTATGTTACCAGTGAGGGGCACCTGGGTGGCTTACTCGGTTGAGCTCCTGACTGTTGATTTTGGCTCTGGTCATGATCCCAGGGATGTGGGATTGAGCCCTGCATCAGGCTCCACGCTGAGTGTGGAGCATGCTTAAGATTCTGTCTCCCTCTGCCCCATCTCCTGCTCTTCTCTCTCTCTCTCAAAAAAAAAAAAAAAAAAGGAAAAAAAAATGGATAACCAGTGAGTCTGTTATGTCTTCTATAAAATGAGATACTAATTTCTACCTAATTACTTATTTTGTAATTAAATTGGATTAAATGAGAACACATACAAATATATAAGCATTTGAATAGATATACAAATATACAAGTAAAATTATGTATATGTGTGTATATATATAAATTTAAATTGCTGGCATATTTCCTGAAACATTTCAAGTGATCATAAGACCCAAACCTTATTTTTGGTTGAGAAGATAAGTCCTGGCAAGACTAACAGATCTGATGATCCAGCTTTTCAGGACTGTGGTGGGACAGACATATCCGTTGCTGACATATCAAACCTCCCTGGTCTACCTGTTCCCACGGCCATTGACCTCCCCCATATATGCTCAGTTAACACATTCCTTCTATGCAAGTTCAGCTCGTGCCAGCTCCCTATGGATGTGAGGCTTGTATACAGGGATCCCATGCATGTTGGGGACCAGAGTTTGCAGTGCCTGAGGATACTCTGCTCTTATGACCATATCATGTTGTTTTCTCAGCCTTCTTCCTGCCAGTCTCAGTGACTTTGTTAAAAAGAACACCTCCCTGGGGCACCTGGATGGCTCAGTCGGTTAAGCACCCGACTCCGGCTCAGGTCATGATCTCATGTTTTGTGGGTTCAAGCCCTACATCCGGCTCTGTGCTGACAGCTCAGAGCCTGGAGCCTTCTTCAGATTCTGTCTCTTTCTCTCTCTCTCTCTCTCTACCCCTCCTCTGTTCGCACTCTGTCTCACTCTCTCTCTCTCAAAAATAAATAAGCACTAAAAAAAAAAAAAAAAAAAAAAAAAAAAAGAACACCTCCTTGCCTCAGGACCTAGCTCAAATTATTAACCTGTATGAACCATGTGCTCATCTTTCTTGATGGTCTGGTGGCCTTATCTCCCCACATGATTATCAGCTCATAGAAGTTGCTCAGTAGGTGTTTACTGATGAGGTCTTCCTGTAATTGTCTTTACCTCCTTTTTGTTTTCCTAGACAATGCCTATTAATCTTTCAGTTCTCTGCTTAAAAACCACTTCCTCTGTGTGCTCCTATCTTGAGCTCCTAAGATCCCCCTTCATTTTCTTATCTTTTAATACTTTCCAAGCAATTATGAAATTCCTTGTTTAATTGTCTCTTTCCTGCTGGAGTATGTTTTGAGAAGGTAAGGGCTATTGTGATTGGTTGTAACCTAGGACCAGTCACAGTACTTTTTACTAAAGAACATTTTGGTGTAGATCATTCTAGACCAAGTGTCACATACTTGAATGTTTGTATAGGTGCGACAGCTCATATACGTGAGTCAAGTCAGCAGGTGGGATTTGAGGAAAGTGGAGATTGGGGGCCTCTTTACATCAGCCTAAAGGGGCAGCTACTAATTTACATCAACAGAACATTACACAAAAGGAAGTAGCCTCTCATTGCTAAAAGTTCTGATTTTTTTCTTAAATTTGAAATATCCTTGGGTTTTAAATGTTGGCAGCTAATGTTATTTTTAAATTTTTTTAAGTTTATTTTTATTTGTTTTGAGAGAAAGAGACAGAGAGCAAACAGGGGAGGGGCAGAGAGAGAGGGAGACAGAATCCCACGCAGGCTTCCACCATCAGCACAAAGTCTGACGCAGGGCTGAACTCACAAATGCCAGATCATGACCTGAGCCGAAGTTAAGAGTCGTATGCTTAGCTGGCTGAGACACCCAGGTGCCCCTAATGTTTTTTTTAACTAAAAATAAATCCCTATAGAGTACTAGATAACAATCTTTACATTAGATATATGGAATATATGCATATATTTATAAATATGTATTTATAACCTGATTTTTTAACCTGATTTGTGAGCATCTTTGTTAGTTTTACCTATAATTTTCAGTTCCCTTATTTGTCAGGTGGGGATAATAAGGTATTATTTCATAGGATTGTGTGAAGATTAAAGGAAATCGTGCGTGCAAAGCCCAGCGAGCAAAGCTAGGCCCACTGTAGGTGATCCACGAATGGGGTCCCTCTTCCTTCTCTTGTTGAGTCTTCATGTTAGAGAATCAGCAGCTCGAGAAGTGGCTAAAGAGAGTGTGCTCCCTAGAATGCTCTGTAAGGTTTTCATAGATATTGTGGTGGAGGGGCTTCTATTGGCAAATAAACTCGGAGATTGTGACCTAAGCCAATTTAAGCATATATCTTTACAACTTCTTAGAAACTTCAATATGCTAATGTGCCTCGTGACCCTTCAAAAAGAGAATAGAGATGCAATATTCCTGAAATTTAATTGACCTGAATGAGTGTCTTATGAAGCACACTTTGTAAAAAGCTGAATCCCAATGCCTGAATCCACTGAAGTCTGACTTCAAAGTTTCTTTGGACACGGTGGTCAGAGCCCAGAACACAAGCTTCCACCATGTGGGCCTGTGTTGCCCAGCTGCCTACCTTGCTAGCCTGCATGGGGTTGGCACTAGTAATCCTACAGAGTAAGAAATCCAGGGCCCCCAAACAACTTCATTGATCCTGCAATGCTTTTGTAGCAAAGCCATAAACAAATGTGCCCACTGAACAGCAGTAAGTTGATGCTGGCTAACGAAGCCACCCCTCTTGCTAGCATTGATTTTTATCTTTAACTAGCTATTCTCCCAGAAGAACCAAAGGAGGCGATTTTATTTCTGTTGATTCCATTCTTAAGATCGTTATGTTGATTATGTGTATTCTCTTTTTTCGTGTAGATGTTTGAAATTTCCCTAGGAAACATTTTCTTCTGCCTAAGATTGCATAGAGCATCATTTTAACACGTAGTAAATGTTGCTGAGTAGAAAAATGCATGCATTACCACGTATTTTTGCAAAGTAAGAGGTTTATATCTTTGTAATTATTTTCAATGTGTGTTTATTGATTTTTATAATACAGGGATATTAACTTGAAAGGGAACAAATTACATACAACAAATTAAGCACTTGCATGGATTAGAAAATCGAGGTAGTGCACTCAAGGCATGACTAATACGAAGAGTGTTGCACGATAGAAGAACCGCGTGGTTTTACATCACATCTGGGAGAATTTCATCCAGCCACTTGTCTGAAAGGATCTTTAACTGAAATGCAGGTGCAGGATGGCATGCATTTATAGAATTGTAGTATTTGAGAACTGGAAGAGAACCGTAGCTAGGGAAACTGAGGACAAGATGAGTTAAGAACCATACACAAGGTCACAGAATATTGTTGGCATGGCCAGAACGAGAACCTAGGTTCGTGGACACTGACCCTGTGCCAACTTCCCAGCCACTCATAGTGTCTCCCTATAACCATTTATCAGCTCTGTGTCCTTGGGCAAGTAACTCTTTCCTCATTCATAAAATAAGAACAATACCTAGGTGATGGAATAATGTACATGGACATGGCATTAGTTTAGTACATTCACAACAAGTAACGTTTCATTCATTTCTTTGAGATGTGTATACTGAGTCTCTACTAAGTTTCAGGCATTAGATTCTCAGAGAACAGATTTTTCCTTCCAGTACAGATACTTACTATGAGTTTTAACATAATTTATATGGCATATTTTTAAGTGTGTAGGCATAATACCTTACATTTGAATGGGAAAAAAAAACCTACAAAGAGGGTACATTTAATAAAGCAAAAACTCTAGAATCCAAGCACTTGTAATATGAATCTAGAACTCATTAGACTAAAGTTGCTATATAAACTACCTTATTAATATCATTAACCTTACCATCTTCTCATGTCTTTTTAAAAAGGGCAGTGATGGGTGATTCTCACCCTCTTAAATAATGGATCAAAAGTTCCAGGAAGGTGGAAGTGCAGGGGGGCTTTCAAATGATTTGGGTATCTCCTGTGTGTCCTATATCCAGGAGTTTCCCTTCAACTTGTTTTCTTCCCAGTTCAGTGATCTTGTTTGATTTATACTTGAGGTTTTTGGGAAAGAGGATTTCAAAATGGGAGACAAAAATTCATCAGAATCCTGGAAAGATTCAGTTCATGGTGCCCATGCCCTGGGTCTGCTTCTTTGGAGAGGTTGGAGTTGAACTTTGTAGAAATAGAAGACATGGTGAGCAGTGATCATGTAGGTCATGTAGCATTTGTTGAACAGTGCTGGGCACTTCCACCAAAGATAACCTTAGATCCGCTGGTTTTTTAGAAGTTGAAGGTGGGGTTGGAAGGAGTAGGGTGTAGAAACAGTAACAGATTTGAACATCCTCTTCATCAGGACCTGATATATATGACATATCTTGGCTAACTCTGGGCAGGGGAACTTCTGCTCACAACTATAAGAGATTGGAATTTCCTTACAGTTTCAGACTGAGAACTGGGGGATTCCGAGCAGATGACATCTACTCTTTAGGGGAAAGTCATCTCTAGATATCTCTGGTTGATTTCATTTTGGTTGATTGTTCTTCTTGGTTTCTAAATGCCACAGAAATACTGTTGGCTCTAGAACACTTTTTTTTTAAGTTGTTTGGAGCAAGTGCCAACTTTTCTAATAAGGTAGACAGATTTATTCTTCAATTCATATTTGGCAACCCTGGTATTGCAATAAAGTTTTCCACTTTCATAGATAATCAGTAATTATACATTGGTACTTGCTATCATCTGATTCTTGGCTTTATCTGCCTCTGTTTCATTAAATTTGAAAATACATTTTTCTGAATGTTATTATATTGCCCCAAATCTTACATATTATGTTGGTAAATGGGATGTCATCTATGGGATAGTCTTCAATTTACCGATTATTTCTTCCCTATAAATTTATTTATTTATTTATTAAATGCTTATTTGGAACTCTGAAAGCACTTTGCCCACATAAATATGGTGAGTTTTCCATACAACTCTTTTCATCTGTAATGCAGCTGAAATACCGTACATTTATATTGAAAAGTAGAGAAGAAAACAATTACTAAAATAGCAAATAAGACTAAAAATATAAAGATTGAAAGATAAATAAACCAATATTTATTTATATTAATTGCTACATATTGGGGAAAATGATTTTAAGTAGCAAAGAATTTTTAAACCTTTAGAAGAACACCTGAAAGGGGTTTTCAGGATCATTAAAAGGGTTTATTATATGGGCTCTTTAATATGTCAGCTTTTGTTTTTTGATCCTTTTATATGAGGGTACTAGCAGCATTATTCTTACATAGCCTCAGCTATGACCAGGTCAACTCTTTGGCTTTATATATAAATTTAAGAGATGAGGTATGATAGGTATCAGTAAAAGAATTCCTGTTAAGCCCTGAAGGTCCTGAAGAGGATGTACATCAAGAATTGGAAATAGGGCTGCTATGGACTCAATGTGTCCCCTGCCTTCCCCCGCCCCATTTGTATGTTGAAGCCCTAACCTCCAATATGATGGTATTTAGAGATAGGGCCTTTGGGCAATACTTAGGTTTAGATGAGTTCATGAGGCTTTACTGTGATATTCATATTTGGAATTTGAAGGTTTACGTTTTGTTTTTTATAAAAGTAAACCTATGGCTTTTCAATGTCTCTACTTTTTACATTAGAACACTATGAAATAGTTTTCAAGACCTCATAATAGGGCACTGTGTGATGTGCAGTTCTTTTGTTTAATGGTATTTTCTAAGCTTTGGTTCCTCTCCCTGAGTAATTTTCATATTTGGTGCTTAAATGAGGCATCACAGATTCTTGTGTGATTGTCTAATAAACTAGCCTTATTTAATTAATTTAATAAACTAGCTATTTGTACTACAAGGAGAAAAGTCAAAGCCATGAAATATTCATCGATGTCACATGTGAATATGTTGAATCCAGGGCAAGATGTTGCTGAAATATATCCTTCCCACACCTCCCTCCCAATTTTGAAGGGGAGTGGATGTGGATGGGTTTTCAGAATTTTTTCTCAACATTTTATAGATGTTTCCAAATGTCTTTTGGTGCTATAACACATGAATGCTTTTTTCCATTTGTCTCCTGAGGTTCTTTTAAGGATCAAGTGAGATACTGCTCATGTAAGCACCTTGTAAATGGTCAAGTTCTATGCATGTGTTAATTCTTCTCTGCCTTGCGACTTAGATACAATGGCTGTACTCAAACAAATGCACTGAGGGCAACTTCCAGGACCATGAGCTATAGCTCGGCACTCTTTCCTGCTACACTCCTGGGCTTACTTCTTAGTGAATGCTAAATGCATGTGGCAGGATCCTGACCCCAAATCATTACAATGGATAGACTGTGCGCGCGGAGCTTAAACTATACGTGTGCTTGCTGCAACATGATGGATATAACTGCTTGCTGAGAATTTGATTTATTTTCCAATAGTTTAGCATCCCTCTGCTTTTATCTGATATGACTATTTTACAAGCGTGTGTACCAAGCATGGCTTCAAAATTGCAGGTTATGAAATACAGAAAATGGAACAATTGCTGTGCATAGCAGAAATCTTCCTGTTCAGTCTGTGTGCTGTATATTTTAAAGTAAGATGGACTGCTGAATGGTGATGGGGGCTTTCCTTGGGCTTCATCATTTTTCCCCCTATAGGTAAAAGGAAATGCAAGACTTTCTTCTTCATTTTCAACTTCATATTGTTAGTTGGTTTTTCACAGGTTGGTTTGTGATGATGGGTTTTTGCCTTATCATCTGTTGGCATAATAAAAATGACATGATGATGGGGAAGAGAGCAGTTCCCTTTTAGGATGGAACAGAGCAGCTGATACTAGCAATGAAAACGTAGCAGGCTGATAGGGATGCCTCCCCCTTCCCATTTCACCGCAACCCAAATCTCTATTTTTTAATAATACACTTGCTTGCCGAGAAATGCCCATCAGAAATGCACTGCTATTATGTATATGCATATGTTTGTGTGTAGAATAGGCTAGCTAGTTGGCAGTCTGTGTAGCTGATGGACCAGAATAGGGACATAGTGTCTACTAGGACAGCTTGCTTCATTGGAAGCTGTATTTATTTCAGGGTTCTTCCCTCAAATATCCCTTCTTTCCCCCCTGGTCAAAATTGACTCTGAGTTGTGAGTAATTGGCGTCTAAGAACAGAGCAAATCGAGTGCTCATTTCGACTCTGATAATACCTCTACTCTGCTGGAGGTTTCCTTTAGGTCACCTGGGCGGAAGGGATTGCCGGGCAGTGTGGGACTGTGATTGGCATCATTTGGAGCAGACTTAGGCAGAAGCCAAGCGTGACAGACCTGGGAGCTTGTGCTGGTGTGGCAGGGGGAAGGTATATTAATGGACAGTGCAGAGGCTGTACCTCTCTGATGAAGTGTGTACCTGCTCATTGGATGTATCCGGGATGTCGGTCATCTGGGACCTGGCCTGAGTCTTCACCTATGCATTACAATGCCTGCCGAAAATGCAGATTCAGACCTTATGAATAAATACCCCACTTCCAGGTTAGGCAGCATCCTGTCAACTTACGTCCCATCTGTGCCTTGGCACTCCTGAGTTTTTCCATTTTGAAGACACTGCATTTGCATCTCCTTCCGTTGCTTCACTGTCATCTTGGATGATTGATTGCTTGATTATTTTAAGTAAGTTAAGGTTATCTAGAATTTAGCGGTTATTTGGGAGGAGCAGATGGTTTCCCATTTCTTTTTGATAATAGCTCCTTAAGTGGCTTTTCATATAAAATACATGCCCAAACTTTATTGAGCATTTACTATGTTTCAGACACCGTGCTGGGCTGAGCATTGTACGTGGTCCTCCTAACACTCTTATAAAGTAGATGCGATAATTACATCCATTTACAGAAAGGAAACTAAGCTGTAGAGAGGTTCAGTGACTTGTCTAAAGTCACACGACTGTGAATGGTAGAGAGGGATTTAAATCCAAGCATTTCGATCTTGGGGTCTGGGCTCTTAAGCCCTACCTGATGTTCCTTGGCATGGCATCTGTCAGGCACAACAAGTATTTAGTGAATGCTTCCAGTGTACTAGATTCTGATGTAGGTGCTAGAGTTGTACCTAAAATAGGTCAAATATCTCATGGAGCTTTCATTCTAGTGATATGGGGGAGGTCAGATGTCAAACAAACAAGTAAGATAATTTTAAATAGGAGTAAGGAAGTATGAAAACCCAGGATCAGGTACTTGAGTGACTGGTGGAAAAGAGAAGGAGTAGACAGGGTAGTTAGAGAAGGTCTCTCTTAGGAGATGGCACGTGAACTTGGACCTTAATGAGAAGGGGCCAGACATGCCTATTTTGTGGGAAGAAGGAGCTGATGGCAAAGGCGAAGGCCATGTGGTGGGAACACATGTGCTGTGTTTAAATGCCATGAAGCAGGTCACTGAGTGTACTGAATGGAGGGAAAGCAATGAGAAATGTGAGCCAGAGATGATAAGGGACATATCTCTTTGTGGCATAAAAGTGACTTCAGGAATGAGTATCCCATCTCCCCCAGGCTCCGTATGCAGTGCTTTGCACCTGACACAATGCTTAACTGCTTGTGATTCCCTAGACCCCATGCAGTTTCACTCCTCTGTGCCTTAACCTTTGCTTCTCTTGCCTGGAACATCTTTTCCCCCCGTTTATTCCTGGCCAACTTTCATTCTTACCTTGACACTCAGCTCAGGGGTCATTGCCTCTGGTGGAGCTTCTCAAATTGGGCCTAATGTTTGCCCTTCCTCTGGATTTCCCCGGATTTCTGTCTGAATACTTAGAATGCTTTTATAATTCTCCATTTACATACTACTCTATAAGAATAAGAGCTACCTGAGGGCAAAGAGTATGTCTTGCTCATGCTTGTATCCCCAGTACCCAGCCTGCGTCTGACTTATGGAAGGTAATAAATGTGTGGTGAACTGACCTGAAGGCAAATTGAAGGGTCACAAGTGGAAGCACAGCAAATTCAGTGGCACTTAGAATTCCTAGGGGTGGGTGTTAGATGTGTGTCATTCACCTATCCGTGCTCCATTCTAAGGGTTGGCCAGGGCTTCCTAGCTTCTTCATAACGAGGGATGATCTAGTCATTATGGCTAATGGAACATCTGCATTATCCCATTTAATTGTCTCAATAACCCATGAGAAGGGCACTCCTACTGTTCCATTTGACAGTTGAGGAAACTGAGGACAAAGGAGATTTGGCAATTTCCCCGAGGATGCACAGCCATTTAGAGGTGGGGCTGGGATTCAAGCGGAACTTTGACTCCCAAGTCATTCTGTTGACCGTGACACAATGGAGCCATTTTAGGCAAAGGCTGATTCAGCTAGCGTTTTCATCATGCGTGGCCTGATGGCTCTGGAAGCCCATAAGATCACCCAGAGAGTTTAGATGTAGGCAAAAATGCTCAACAGCATCCATCACTTTGAAGGGCAAAGGATTCTGGCCCCCTGGTCACCCCTTTCCTGAAGCCAGCTCACCATCCCCCTGCTTCCCCATATACTCTGTGTGCATTCCTGCCTCAGTGCTCCTGCTCAGAGTGCCTCCCTTCCACATGCCTTCCCCAATTCCCTCCTCCTCCAAGGCTTTGCTCACTTGGGGATTGAACTTCATGTGGCAGAGATAATAATAACAATCTAAAAAGAGCCAGCATTCATAGAGTTCTTACTACATGCCAGACATGATCTCATTTAATTCTGCAATACTTTGGGAAGTTGGTATTATGACTATGTTACAGAGGTGTAAAAAACACAGAGAGATGATATGCAGGAATAATGACTACAGTATGGTGGAGAGTTTGTTTTCTCCTCTCTTCTCTCCTCTGTCCCTTTTCTTTCTGCCCCTCCCTCCCACCTCCCTCCCTTTTCATTTTCTCCTTTTCTCCTCCCTTCTTCCCTTTCTCCTCTCTTTCTCTTTCTCCCTCCCTCCTCTTCTCTCTCTATTCTTTGTCTACTAAGCACCATGGCCCTTTTCTGTAGCTAAATAGTTAGCTCCCCGATGGCATGCAGAATTACCTTCCCCACATTGGGTGCAGCCTTGGTGAAATAGTCAATCAGGGTGACTTCTACCCCTTCTCTGTACTGCCACCTGCTCTAGCCAGGCAATGATGTGTGACCCAATCTGGGCCAGTTTTTCTCTTGAGACACTAAACTATGGCAGAATGGTACCTGGATGGAAAAGCAGCTGGAGATGATTTATCCGAGCTGTACCCTGTCAGGATATCAATTTGCTGCTGCTGCCTTGATCCCTGGAGCAACCTTTACTTTTGCCCCTTCTGCATCCATTTTTAAGCTACTCTTTCAATTCTGTGAGCCACGCTGTAGCTTTGCGATAAATCCCCATTTTGGTTGAGCTAGCCAGAGTGAATTTCAATAGTTTGTAACCAATGGATCCTATCAGATATAACTAATAACACTGACATCCATCCCATATTGTGTGACAGAACTTCCTGGATCACCTTGAGCAACCCCAAAATATCTCTTCCTTCATGACTGTCGAAGGTACCTGAAGCATTCACCATAATTGCCAAATCTATTTTCTGTCAATCTAGGCTTTGGATCTCTTAATAACTATCCAACAAGTATATAGTTGGAATTATATTTTGATTCTTTTTTACTGAGTAAGTGGTGGACATTGGGGCCATCCCCCACAGAGTGTGGAACATAAAATCATCTATAAGGAAGCATAACATCTGGAGCAAACTGAAGTGTTTCTTTCTGCTTCCCCCAGTTGTATGCAGAGAGACTTCTGGCTTATCAGTGGAATTTTGATCTTTGCTCTGGTGGTGCTGTATTTAAGAATTTGTTTTGACATGACTGGTTTCGGATGTTTATTGTAGAGTTCTGAGTTTAAAATTCAGTTAGCTATTGGTGTAGCTGAGCTTACCTGTGGTCTTGTTGACCTACCATCAGTAAAGAGGGGATTTACATTAAAAGAATGTTAGATTTAGGTGATCATCAAGGACCACTTGGGAGGGAAAAGAAAGGAGCAAAAAAAGGTCCTATTCTGCAGCCTTAGGGTGAGGAAGGTGGGCTGGAAGAGGAAGAATAGTCGTTCACTCAGTTTTCTAGGGATGGTGGTGGGCTTTGGTCCAGGGTGTGTGATCATACCCCTCAACAAGGAAAATCCATCCTTTTCTAGCACAGCTGGGTTAGCGTACACTGTTTCCTTCCTCTCTTTACCATCTGATTGTGCAGATCCTCCAAAACACTGAATGTGGGAAACTTGACAAATTCTAGGGTCAGCTGGAAATGAGTAAAATGCTTGTGGATGGGCTGAGGGTCCACCTTCGTTCATCTCCCTATAGGGAATTATTGTCTTTGTCCAGTACTTGCTCGCTTTTTTTCTGCTAACAACAACTTGATCTCATTTGCGACCATTTCTCCCGTGACTCACAGTTTATGCGGTTCTGTCTATACCCTCACTGTCAGCTCATGGGTGGGCTTGTGCTCTATCTATTTTACCCCCTAGGATCATGGCAATGACGTACAATCTTAAGATTTGCTTGTGAGCTTCTTGGAGGAATCCCTCCTTCCAGTAGGCTTTACAGGATGATAGAAAATGGATGTGGAGCTGCTGGCAGCCTGCTTGCCATGCAGTGCAGGGGGATGGCATTGAAAGAGGCAGCTTTCTTTTCTTTCTTTCTTTTTCTTTTTGTTTAAAGTTTTTATTTCTTTCTTTTGAGAGAGAGAGAGAGAGAGAGAGAGAGAGAGAGAATCCCAAGCAGGCTCCACGCTGTCAGTGCGGCACCCAACAGAAGGCTTGATCTCAAGAACCATGAGATCATGACCTGAGCTGAGATCAAGAGTTAGACGCTTAACTGACTGAACCACTCAGGTGCCTCAAGAGGCTCCAGTTTTGGAGCACCTGGATTCAGCCTTGCCATTTGTTGTAGCTTTTGACCGACATGAACCCATACATTTCCTTTTTGTCTCAAGGATTTTGGTTCCTAACAGATCCACCTACCAGGACGCCTGCTTAGCTTCAAGGTCATTGCATCTCACAGAATGGAAGGCTAGTAAATTTGGGAGACAGGAACTCTCTCAGCCTCCAAAGTGCTTCTTGTATCTTTCTCTATGCAGTTCCACTGAAGAATAGCCAGAGAAGGGATATAATAACTCCTCTGTCAACTTGAACTAAAGTAGAAAAGATCTGTGCAGGTGATCAAGGTGACAGCCCCTGCAGAAATGTCCCCATGGTGTAGGTGGAGTTTCATGGGTTGGATTATTACAGCAGAGAAATACCTGGATTGTCAAAAACAGTTGTATGAAAGGAAAGAAAAACATCTTTTTTTATCCTTGTCCAGTTACTTCCTAAAAAATTTTTGTTGTAAATATGAACTGGGGAAGCTTACACCATCAAAAACAGATCCCCCCCCCCCCGCCCCCAAAAAACAGGCATCAGAGTTTCTGGAAGATCTCATGCTTTTATTTGAGTGGCTAGGAATAACCAGGAGCTAGCCTAGGAAGGAGAAGGGATGCCCCCTTTTCAGTTACCACTAATAGTGCCCCCTGTCTTTCTTTGGTGAAGTCTCCTCACTCCTGACAAGCTTCTCCAGGAACAGGGTCACAGTGTCCAGCAGAGTGACATGATATGATTTATCCTAAGAAATCAACTTGTCACAAACCTAAATTCTTGTTGGTTAACTAGAGCAACAAACTGTAGAACACTTCTCTGTAGCCACTTGATTTCCCTTGGAGTCATGACATCAAAGAAGCAGAGAAAAGTTTGTCTGATTGAAGGTTGAGTCACATAGAGAAGGGTCTAACGACTGCATGAAAATGAAGATATAACTAAGAAAATGGAAATGCAGAGAAGGCTTGGTATGGAGGTGGGCAGAGCCAGATGTTCTGATTGTGAGTGAAATGGAAGATATCAGGATGTTATTGGTGAGAGAGGAAGATAATGGAAAAGGGGGAAATCTCCAGGGAAATAAGACTTGACTTGCTTTCAGAACTCCTCTGGTGCTGGAAGTTGATTGGCTAAGGTCAGTCTAACACCTCAGTGACTTTTAAAATAAGTTGCATTTGTAGGGGAGAGGAAAAGAGGAGAATATGCTGATCCTTTAGAGTTGTCTTAGGAAACTGCTTTATGTATTTAAAGTGGAATGATGTTTAGATTTAGGAATAAGGCAAAAGAAGCAAGTGAGGTGTTTCATATGCTACAATTTCCTTTTACGTATTAACTCTTCTGCACTTCTGTTTTTTATTCAGATCTATGTGCACACATTTGCACAAATTTGCATTACCCAGGGTGCTGTGCTTAAAAATTAGTGGTTTTTTTTTTTTTTTTTTTTTTTGTCTTTGCTGCTCTACTTTAGGTGGAGGAGTGTAGTTCTAAAGTGGCAGTGAGGCACTGTATGGAAAGGACCCTCTGGTAGTCATCATTTCATGGAAGCAGGGGATATATGGAATTAGGATTTGGAGGTTGGAATAAGCTGAATGTCATTACTGATTTCACCTAATTATCAGACACATGATAACTTGGACAAATGGTGTTTCTTCAGGGTGTCAGTTTCCTCATCTCTAAGGCAGGGATAATAATGCCTTTCTTCCAGGAGTGTTGTGAAGATTAGATGAGATGATGTATGATGTATGAGTGTCCCCAACAAGGCTGCCATCTTGGACGCAGACTGTGATGTGAATGATGCCCTCTAGAGGTGTGCAGTGAGATTCTAGTCCCCATAACCTCTAGTTATCTGAGACCTACCTTAACTTTAAGGTAAACACAAAATGACTTAAGCCACCATCTTTTCGGTTGAGGCAAGACCAACTCCTTTCTCACGTTTCCTAGGATTCTCTTGGGTGTGGTTACTGGGAGCTCACATTTGCCTGGTTGTCTCTGGCTTTCAACTCTGGTCCCTGCTAAGACTTTGGTTGCCATCTTGCTTTCCATAGTTGCTGTTGCAGATGTGGTCCTTTCTCCTTCTTCCCCTAAAGATAATACCACATGCCTTCAGATTTTACTGAAGGTTTAAATAATGGAGCAGAGCTAGAGCATGAGATAGGAAATATATTTAAAATGAAATATTTTTAAAAAGGAGGCCACCTGCATGGCTCAGTCTGTCAGGCATCTGACTTTGATTTTGGCTCAGGTCATGATCTCCTGGTTTGTGAGATTGAGCCCTATGTCAGGCTCTGCACTGACATCAAGAATCCTGCTTAGGGTTCTCTCTCCCTCTCTCTCTGCCCCTCCCCTGCTCATTCTCTCTCTCTCTCTCTCTCTTAAAATAAATAAACATTTAAAAGAAATAAAATGAAATGTTTATTTTCACTGGTCTTAAACTCCCTGCCCATTCTGGCCCAGGGAATTCCCATTTGCTGTCTTGCCTCTTCAACTTTGGCAGCCCCTCATCTCTTGGGATCCACTCCCACACTCCCTTCCACCTTTTTTCAGATGCTCATATTTCCAGGTCTCCTAATCCCCATCTTCACATCTGCCACTGGAAAGCAGAAGCATTTTCTCACTTGATTATGTAGTGCATTTAATATTGCCATTTCACATGAGGTTTCTGGAGTCCACTGTTGTTGAATCTAAAAATACACCTAAGAATTCATCTATTCTGTAAGGAATGTCTGTCCCTCCTTTACTACATGAAAGTGCTATAGTCCTTTCTTCTGTGAAACAATAATTGTTCCTCTACTCATTAAAACTGCAAAATATTAAGCCTGTGCAAGATGCAAATGAAAGCTAATGATAGAATGAAAACAATGATATTAACAATAAAAACAAGGCAGACATGGAGTTTATCTCTAGTCTATGGAGTATGTGATTCCTATGCTAACATTGAGGGAAGGTTGCTGGATCCTGGGGTTGACAGAAGAGGAGCTCATTCAACAACTGGGCACTGTCCCAGACACCCCAGTACACAACATGTTCTCAGATAAGGTGCTCATGTGGCTTGAGTTTGTGCCTTTGTGTTACCCGTGGCACGGGTGGTACTTGGCTAACTGCCCCAAAAGTGATATAAGAGGGTAGAAATATTAACAAATAAGGAAAATTCTGCAAATATTCTGGATCACAGTTGTGTAACGACCAAGTATATCCGAAATTGGTATCAACAAGGTGGCAGGTGGACTTCATCCCCTCCTTCGGGTTTTTGGTCAAATTGTCCTTCTTGCTGAGGAAGCCTTCCCAGTCACCTTTCTCTGGATTGTAACCTCTCCCCTCAATGTTCCCTCTGCTCATTTTTCTTCTTTATTTTTCTCTAATGCACTTACCACCATTTGACAAACTATATTTTTTTTATTTGTGGTGCCCTGTCTTCTCTCTGTTCCCATACTAGGATGTAAGTGCCACATGGGGTGTGATTTTATTCTGTCTTACTCATTGTGTCCTGGAGCCTAGCACAGAGCCAGGCTTGTTCCGGTCTCAGTACATATTCATTGAATGTTTATCAACTTGCTGACTGGGAAACTGGATATGATGACAATGTCCTATTCTCCTAAGTGCTGCTTTATTTTTTACAGAGAGCTTTCATGCACAACATCCTGCTTAACCTCCCACCAACTTGGAGGGCAGAGAAGGAAGGCAGGCTAGCATGGTGATGTACGCTCTTGGGGTCATCTAGCTTATGCATAGTCAAACTGGGGGCTTGAGCCCTTCTCTTCTGACTCCAAATCCCAGGGTTTTCCCCACTGCATATACCAACTCTCAGCAAACAAGTGTTGTCTGCATAAAACGTAACAAATACTTTGGGGTAGAGAGAGTGATGGAAGCATTTTGAGCTAAGCATCCCACAGCATCTCTGTCGTCCCATTATCCTAGTCTGAAATGCTTGGCTGAGTCGGTCTTGCCTGCCAAAGTGAGGCCAGGTACCATATACATCATAATGGCACCACACCAGCTGCAGTCTCAAATGTTGAGGTTCCATGCCAAGTTGAACAAAACCAGGCCAGATTCACCGTAGGCCTTTCACACACATATCTTAACTAGCTCAACAACATGGGGATGGGGGCACAGGAAAGAGCAAACCCCTGAGGACAGATGGGCTTGGGGGCTCATGTTCATAATAATAAAGACTCACATCTGTCAAAAGATTTGCAGTCACATTTCTTTAACATTTGCCATCAAATTTGATTAAAAAAAATTTAAAGGAAGTCTCTTGATAAAGGGGAGGCAGACATGAATTTGTCTGCTTTACAGATGAGGAAGCTGAAGCCTGGACAGATTGTGCAATTAGTCTATTGTTAGATGATTCCTAAGGGACAGAATTGAATTTTCAGGAGTTTTGAAGCTAAGATTGGCGGGTTCTTCTTTTTATTACAGAATGTTTCTCAAGGTTTAGAGTAAATGAGAATCACATGGAGAGTTCAAATACCCCCACAGATTTGATTCAGTAGGTCTGGGTGACTTCCAAGAATTTGCATTTCTTTTTTTTAACATTTATTCATTTTTTGATAGAGGGAGATAGAGCGTGAGTGGGGGAGGAGCAGCGAGAGAGGGAGACACAGAATCCGAAGCAGGCTCCAGGCTCTGAACTGACAGCACAGAGCCCGATGCGGGGCTCGAACTCACGGACCGTGAGATCATGACCTGAGCTGAAGTCGGATGCTTACCCAACAGAGCCACGCAGGTGCCCCAAGAATTTGCATTTCTTATAAGCTTCCAGGTGAGGATGCTGTTGCTGATCTGCTGATCACAATTTGAGTTAGCATGGACATAGACATTAGAGCCAACTTTATAATTTCCTATCCACCTGGGCTTCCTTCTAGCCACCTCTCCCCATCCCTTGTATTACACATTTGATATTATTTCCTGCTACACACCTCTTGCTTACTGTACTCCAGCCATGCTGGCCTCCTCGCCAGTTTTTGAGCACTCCATGCGTCATCCTACCTCAGGGACTTTGCACTTGCTTTCTCTTCTGCCTGCAATGTTTTTAACCCTAGATAGCCACCTGACTCACACCATCTCTTCCTTCAGCCTACTCAGATGTTACCTTTGTAGTGACACCTTCCTGACTACTCCCACTCCTAATCCTCTGTATCTATTACTTTCCATAGTATTTATCACTTTGTAAGGTACCAGGCAATTATTTCTTTAATTTCTTCATTGTCTGTCTACCCACTCTTTTATGAGTGTCAATGCTGAGGATGGATCTTCTTTTTTTCACCATTATATCCCCAGCATCTAGGACAGTGCCTGCCATAGAGCAAGCCCTTAAAAAAAAGTAGTTTCTGAAGGAATGGAAGGAAGGAGGGAAGGAAGGAGCAAAATCAAGGACTCTGCCATCTTTTAAACCCAGATTTTCTTTTTTTCTTTTTTTTTTTTTAGCAATAAACCGAGATTTTCTTATAAAAAGAAGATTTGTTTTTGTTTATTTAAGTGAGAGAATAGGAATATATTTTCAAACCCTTAATATATTTACTTAGTTTTGAGAGATTAAAAAATGGCAGAAAAGCACAAGGAAATCACCCAGGTATACCTCATACACAATTAGCAATTGTTGCCATTTTGTCAGATTTACTTCAATATTTAATACAGTAAATAAAATTACAAAGTTCACATGCCTGTTGTCTCATTCTTCTCCCCAGTTCCCCAGAAAAAAACTCTGTCATGAATGTTGAATATTCTCTTCCAGTCAGTGCCAATAGATTTATCGGTATGCAGCATTATGCATCTCAAAAATCACAACTAGATGCAAAAGGAAAGTTGCCAGATGGATTTTTATAGTAGGATGTACTTAATTGAGATACACACCCACCCACAAAAAAGTGCTATATTGTTCAGGCATTAAATTAAAACTTCTTTAAGTATAAGAGAGCACTTGGATAAAGTTTCAGAAAGGTCAGTGCTATTTAAGAATAACTCTTCATAAAGGAAATCTTTATAAAGGAGTGAAACAATGATCTAATACCATTTAAGATAATGTCATTTTCATTTTACATGTTGTGTTGAGTTTGTGAAGATTTTTTAAAACTTTATGGTGATAAGGTCTAGAGGAATACTAACATAGGTGGGTTTGATTTTATTCATTGATATAATTGTACAGTTCAAAGAAGTCCTGGGAATGAATTAGATGCATGATTGATTAATGATTAGCTTCATTCATTCTTGGTGTATGGTACTTGGGGATAAAGATTTCCATACTGTGTTTGTTTGCAGAACTCTATTTAGCAAACCTTTGGTCTTGGTGACTATATAAATTGGCAATTACATGCACTTTAAACAGAGGAATATTGTGTTGAATTAAATTGTACAGTGGTTTGGCTTGAACTTGGTTCATGCTAGCAAGTCTTTTGCTTATTAAATCTGTGCAGCAGCTATAAAATCTTTATATTATCTGAAGAGTTTTACTCTTTTACAAAACAAGCACATTATCAGATGGTTTCTCAGAGTGTGAAAAGAATAAGACACCAAAACGTATTTGAATTGTGAATCACATTTGATAGCATATGTTCTTTTCTCTTTGCTTCGTTTACACACAGGGCTCAGTACTGGGCAGTGCATCTGAGGGCAGCTGTCAAAGTACCCCTCCTGTCAGAGGAAGGAGAAAGAGGGCTCAAGGGCACTGAGGTTTTGCTCAATGCTGCCTCCTGCAGGCAGGAAATATTTCTTTGAATGTTCATGTTTTTTAAAAATTTCTTTTCTTTAAATTAAATTGCATTCAATTCTGAAATAGTTCCATTTAAAAGGTACATATATTTGGGGCGCCTGGGTGGCTCAGTCGGTTAAGCGTCCAACTTCGGCTCAGGTCATGATCTCACTGTTCGTGGGTTCGAGCCCTGAGTAGGGCCCTGTGCTGATAGCTCAGAGCCTGGAGCCTGCTTTGCATTCTGTGTCTCCCTCTCTCTCTGCTCCTCCCCCACCGATGCTCTGTCTCTCTCTCAAAAATAAATAAACATGAAAAAAATAAAAAAATAAAAGGTACATATATTTAAAATTATTAAAGTAGTACACTTCTTTATCCCCAAATCCTGACGCACAATGGATACTCCAAAGAAGATGACCCTGTTTACCCTGGCATTCTGTCATATTTCCCTGGGTTTGACGGGAATATTAGGGCGATAAACATGACTGTAAAGTACTATGTTAAATTTGAGGACAAACTATATTGTCATTGTTTGTGATTTTCATTGCCTTACTATTGCTTAAAGTCATCTTACTGGCAATGGTTTTTTGGTGGTTTTGTTTTTGTTTTTTTCCAAGCCAATTGTTTTCTCTCTCTGCCTTGGTTTGTCCATTTATAAAATGGACTAAGAAAAATACTGAGTTCCTCAGATTAAGGTAACTGCACACAAAATTATATGACCAATAGCTAACATTCACTGCATGTTGATCATGCATCAGTCAGTGTTCAATGGTTCAACGTACTGCCTGTGGATTCGTTTCTTCTCACAGCTGTCCCGTGGGGCAGCCACTTTGATCATATTCATGTTTGGAGTAAGAGTCCACAGTGCTAGGAGATCAGGAGATCACTTTACTAAAGTACAGAATTTTTTAGAAATTTTCACAATTATGATCGGATAAGTTTTGGAAATCCTGCTTATAATACTGGAAAGTCACAATGACAATATAGCATAAGCCCTGAAATGTGTTGCAGTGGAAAAAAACAAAAACAAAGTAATGTTTCCTTAATTTTGTTTAATAAAAAACTTCCTAAACTGATTTGATCCCAGGGTCTTTTTCTCCTGTCTCCTCCTGCAGACCAGCATTACTACCTCCCAGAATTAGTGTCCTCAGAACGAACTTGGAGAATTAGCAGGCACAGCTCCACAGTTCTAGGAAGGGACACGGGGCTTATGTGATTGGGAACAAGAATTCTTAATTGTGATACTGCAAAAACTGAGGGAGCAGCTTGTTGGGTCGTGGACATTGCTCTTTGGAGAGAAAGACAGTTCATTCAACACAGATGAGAATCTATCCATAAATTAATGATAGCTGAGAATTAGTGAAGATTTTTCAATTTAATCAAATAAATGTCGAGTACTTCCCATGCGCCAGATGCTGTTCTAGATGTTTGGAATATAACAGTGAATAAAACAGACATGTATCCCTGCCCTTATGGAGGAGATAAGCAATAAACAAAATAATTAAGTAAATTACCTATTACATGAGAAAGAGAATTATCCGAAACCCAACTTTTTGGATTTCTGATAAAATGCTTCCAGAATACTTTGTTAGATGAGAGCTGAGGCCTAGCAAGGGGAAGACAATGGGAATATCCACCCCAGTGCCAGCAAAAAGGGCTTGAGAGTAACAAAATAGTGATGAAACTGACACAAAGTTGGTCTTCCTGTAATTGTCACCATAGACTGGTACTTTTAAACAATGCCAGTAATAGAGTAGTCTTCTTTGAGAAAACCTTTTGTTGATCTAATTTCTAAACAATTGTTATGGTTACTGTTCAATTTTAATATACATGTAAACACCAAGTAGCACATGTGCATTGCCTATTTAATAAATACTGCGTTGTACAGGAAAATCCATGTAGATAATTCCTACTAATAAAGTGTTCTCCCCTGCCCCTGGCAAAGTAAATGCAGTATTATTAGGGTTTGCTTCAGTACATGTCCTCTATCCCCAGCTTAGTATCCGTGTTTGCATGTAAATAGTAGATTTGATGTAAACAACAATAGCTGAGTGATTGTTGAGGCAAAGAAATAGAACAACTCAGGTTGTCTCAATTCTGTCATTCCTTATGACCACTTGAAGATTTTATCTGTGTTTGCAATTTAAAACAATGAAACAGAGTGTGAATAGTGAAGTGGCATATTTTCGCTTGGTAAGTGAAAATTTCAGTTCATACGTGAGATATTCTACTGCATTTGAATAATATCTTTAAAATAGAAATTTGTTTTTAGAAAATTCTTATTTTTCCCCCCTGTCTTTCATCTTTATTGTGTGGTGCCCCGAAGTGTTGAGGGAAGAGTCCTGTGCTTTGGTCTTAGTCACTGACTGACGGAAAGCCCAGGTCAGTCCCCTGGCAGACATGCAGAAGGGGAGGGTTGATGGCCATGCTTCTCACCTGCAGATTGGCCATCACTGCATTCAGGGTGATTTCCAACACCTGTCTCATTCTTAGAAAATTATTATTTGTTATTAAACAGAAATGTATTCATTTCTGAGGCAAACATTATGTAGGCATACTATTTCTCTTTTTTTCCAAAAAAGAGAATAAATGCGATGAAAATTATCAACCGATTGCTTTTATTCCTTTTTTGTACTGTGATATTTATTTTTTTTCTTTGTTCATTGTTAAATTTTACTACTGGCATGCATATGTGTAGAAGGATCAATGATAGAAAATGTCCACAGTTTCTGATTCTCCTCTGGCCATTATTATTGCTAATTTCATGATTATTCCTAAAACGAATTCTACTGTAAGGAGGAGAGAGAAAAAATGGTCTGCTCTGAGTGTTAAATATGCTACTTATGTCACTACACTTGAATGAGATTAAGGTTCCCTTTTGGGAAGTTAGATTTTTCAGCTCAGCTAATCATCTGTCTTGTGACAGTCCTAATAACTTTTAACCAGACATCTTCTGTTGTACCTAGTCTAACAATATTATCTAACCACTTTCCCCATGCTAGAAACGTGTCTAACAAGAAAAAAAATCTGGGAATTGGCTTTCTCAGGAGTCTTTTCCCTGTGGTGAGTTGAAATAAAACTTGGGCCCGAGTTTACAATTAGTCAGTTTAAAAAGTTGCTTTAGCGTATGTTTAATAAGACCGATCATTAAAAAAAAAAAAAAGACAAATCGAAGCAGGGAAGGATAAAAGCATTGGTAGCAGGGATGGGGTATGGTGGGTTTCAGTTTAGAGCAGAGTGGTTAGAGAAGTAACACTGAAGCAAAGATGTGAAGGAAGTGAGGAAGTTCACCAGTCAAGTATCTGCAGGAAGAACACTCCAAACAGAAGAAATTATAGGCGCAAATGTCCTGAGGTAGAGAATTGCTGGTGAGCTTGAGAGAAAAGTGAGAGGTCAGTATGGCTGGTGTGAAGGGAGTGAGGGGCTTGTAGGATATATGGTTGGGGGCCTTGGGAGCCCAGTAAAGACTGCAGAGGTCCTGTCTCTTCTTGGATGTCATTCCTTGTTTAAGATCCTGTTTAAAGCCTCATGTTTTTCCTTTCCTCCTGGAATGGTTTCTTCTTTAAAAAAATTTTTTTAATGTTTATTTATCTTTGAGAGATAGAGCATGAGTGAGGGAGGGGCAGCAAGAGAGGGAGAAACAGAATCCAAAGCAGGCTCCAGGCTCTGAGCTGTCAGCACAGAGCCTGACGTGGGGCTCGAACTCACTAACTGTGAGATCATGACCTGAGTCAGTCGGATGCTTAACTGACTGAGCCACCCAGGTGCCTGTCTTCTTTTAAATTCATACAGAGTTTTAATTGCACCTTTAAATATTCTGCTTTGTCCTAAATCTTTGGTTTCTAGTCTTGTCCACTTTTCTAGGTTTTTAGCAGTTTAAGGGCATAACTGTAATTTATCTCCCTTTGTAATTTCATTCATTCACTTACCCATTAGACATTTACTGAGCACTTACTATGTGCCAGGAATTGTGCTAGGCCCCTGTTAAAGACATAACATAACCTTGAAGGTTATGTTACCCCAAAATATGCCACTCCAAAATATGTTACTTTGGCATATCGATTATGTATGTTAAGCTGTAGGTACTTGAAAAGTGGCAAATGCAGGAAGGGACTTTCTATGAACATCCCTTATCTGCCCCAAGACAGATCCTCCAAAAAAGAACTCAGTTGTCATACATACCCTCTTAAGAGTTTTATCAACCAGGGAAGATTGTCTTTTATCACAGGAGAAGAGACTGGAAATTAACACTGCAGCCAGACAAACTTTGTCACAAACTATCACACCTCCTATCTACTTTTCTGAGGGCCCATTCATCTTTCCTAAAAAACCATTCACTCTCCTCTAAGTTGCCTATATATACCCTCTCCCCGTTTCTTATTTTTTAAAATGTTTATTTATTTTTGAGAGAGAGAGTGGGGGAGGGGGAGGGGCAGAGAGAGAGAGAGAGAGAGAGAGAGAGAGAGAGAGAGAGGATCTGAAGTGGGCTCTGTGCTGACAACAGAGAGCCTGATGCAGGGTTTGAACACATGAATCATGAGATCATGACCTGAACTGAAGTCAGATGTTTAACCAACTGAGCCACCCAGGTGCCCCTCCCCTTTTCTTATTAAGATTTTTTTTTAAGCTTGAACTCTAAGCCTCCCCTTTGAGTTACTCATTTTTCCCTATGTGTATCTGTCATGTAAATATGGGATATACATTTTAATCAATGTCTATTTGTTTTCTGTTATTAATCTTCTCTTAAGTTTATTTATTTATTTTGAAAGAGAGAGAAAGAGAAATAGTTGGGAGAGGAGCAGAGAGAGAGGGAGAGAGAGAAAATCCCAAGAAGGCTCTACACTGTCAGCATGGGACCTGTTGTGGGACTTAATCCCACAGACTTTGAAATCATGACCTGAGCCAAAATCAAGAATTGGACACTCAACTGACTGAGCCACCCTGGTGCCCCATTAACCTGTTTTTTTATTGGAAGAGTTTCAGACAAAAACTCAGAGAGGTAGAGGGAGAATTATTTTTCCTTTCCTATAACTTCTACCCTCAAGGAACACATGGTTTACAGGAAGACATAGGAGTAGGGCAGGATTTACAGTGCAATATAAAAGGTCTCACTGGATCATAGACAGGGGCATCTAATGGGGGAACTAGAGAAGGGACAGTTGTGGTCAGGGAAGACTCTCAGGAGGAGGTGATGATTGATCTGCACCTATAGCCCTCTGGAGGAACTTTCTGGTATTGAGGAGATTGTGTTTTGAAGTAACTCTCCTGTAGAGTAGAGGGGGTGGGGGAGGGAAGGTGCAGCCTATTTGCTTTTGAATAAGGCTACTTAAAACTGTCTGATGCCCAGGCTGCTGCAGCCCTGGATCCCATCACTGGAAGGGACATAGTCATCAGCTTCAGCCTTTTCTTGGTTCAGTTCCTTCTCTCTTGGTTGGAATGTCCTTTCTGATCCACCAATGTTCTTCAGCAGTCTCACTCTGATAACTCAGGGTGAGTTATTTCAGGAGACATGACATCCCTCTGTTTTTGGAATGTCTTTGATTCACAGTGAGATTTTTCCTCTAAGAGTAAGAAAGAATTTTGAGGCACATCCCATGAATATTCACAACCTTCCTGTGAAGCTAATGGCCAACACAAAATCATTTGAATGCATTGTTTTACTTTTATGGATGGGAAAATGCAGACACAGTTTGGATGAATGCCTTTGTTAGCGTCCCATGGTAAGCTGATGACTGAAGTGGAAGCAGGTCTGCAGATTAGTAACTTGGGGGCCATTGTCCATCAGCTGCTAGCTGGCCTGGAGCCAGAGACCTTGACGTATAATAACTGCAAGTTTCTAGACTTTTGTGTTTAAAATGCAGAAAAATAATGATGCATTAACTTTGCATTACATGGATTTTTTTTTTAGAATTCACTCATTAATTTTGAGAGAGAGAAAGAGCACATGCACACAAGTGGGGGAGGGGCGGGGGGGGCGGAGAGAGAGAGAATCCCAAGCAGGCTCTGAACTGTCAATGCAGAGCCTGATGTTGGGCTGGAACCTACAGACCTTGAGATCATCACTGATGAGGGAGTGTGAGGCAAACTGAGGGAAAGTACAGGCTAACAGCACCCCCCACCCCCATCCCAGGTGGGACATGTATGGTATTCCTTGGACACTCCTGGCTACCCCAAAACAGGAGAGGACAAAAAACAAGTAAGCGTCTCCCCCATTTTACAGGAAAAAGGCAATTCCATCAATGGCCTAAAGTCCAGGAATTCTCTACTGTTTTAATGTTAACACTTTGCTAGAGGGAAAAACAACCTTAATGTGACAATAGCTAGGCCTCCAGTAAGTCTCTGGCTTGTGAAAGTGTCTTTGGAAACTCCCTCTTGACTTCATTTCTCCTAACTCCATAAAATGGTCACCCCCTACGCTTGCCGTGCAGCTCTTCCTGCCCAAGGGTGCTGTCCCTGTGCTTCAATAAAATCACCTTTTTGCACCAAAGACGTCTTCAAGAATTCTTTTTCGGCTGTCAGCTCCAGACCCCATGAACCCCAGCACCCCCCAAAACTTTATCAATGACCTAAGCTGAAGTCGGATGCTGAACGAATTGAGCCACCCAGGTGCCCCACGTATTACATGATTTTGTTGTTGCTTTTATATGTATGTGCATGGGTGAGAGCATTTTTGTTCTCTTTTTTTTTTTTTGGAGTGAAAAAAGAGGTCTGTGTGCATGTAATCTGCTTGACTTTGGAGACTCTACACTGAGGGCATTCATTTGAATGACTGCATGGTTATTCACCCTGTTAAGTGCTTTGAGGTATTTATTTTGTTTTAATATTCAAGCACCCATGACACCTTCCAGCCAACAATAGGAGGTCAGTTACCCTGTCGTATATTTTAAAGTACTTAGAAAGTATTAACTTATTCTTCACTCAGCTTTTAGGAAGCTGACGGTATTGCTTGTTTTCTTCTGTTCAGGGGAGCAAGCCTATGTAAATGAAACAGCCTGCCCTAGGTGCTCAGTGAAGAGCCTGGCTAGTGCTTTGTAAGATGGAGTCCCCTCTGATAAAAACATGGCACGGTAGAGTTCTCCAGCTTGTTGTAACTGAAAGGCTGTAACTTGAAGGAACCAGGGGAAGACAAGAGTAGAGAATCATGCCGACGGTCCTCGCCTGCTGGAGCTTGGATGGTCTCGGGCTGAATTGAAACTCCTCTATCCCTTGCAGGAACAAGATCTTGTCTGGGTCAACCTTTAAACAAAATGCAACTTTTGTGGGGAGAGAAGGTTTTATCTAGAAGGCCTCAAAGTGTTGTTGAGCAGGGTAAGTTGCTCGGAGAGGAAAAGCTCTCCCAGCCAAGGGGCACCATTATTTAAATTCCATCTGGGAGCTACACTCTTTAAATTTGAATTCAGCTTCTCTTGAGCTCCCTGACTTGCGTACTCAAGAAATATCTGTAGATTTATTCATTTCTTTGGGTTAAGTGATTGCCCTCGCGATTTGGCCTCTTTAAAATGCAGGCTCCCTGGAGAGAGAGCACATTAAGCTGTTAATATTTACACCTTAGCAGCAGTAGATTTATAACATTCTTTTTCTTCTCTGATGAGGGACCATTCAAGCAGCAAAGGAGGATTGAATTGATGCTTTGCAGTGAGAGGTATTGCAAATGGGGAAAACATTTAGTCCCTCGCCCATTTGGGGGCCCAGGAGTAGTGGTGTGGGTGGGATGGATGCATTGCCCAGGTGCGCTGATGCTGAAGTTGGGTGCTGGGGCCCTGAGTGCTGGAACCTGAGACCGGAAGGCGAGAGAAAGAACTAGAACTAAATAAGAGATGCTGTTTATTCTGGGTCCTCTAAGCAGCAGATGTCAGGCTGGGTTGGACAAATTAGAGATTGATGAGAAGAAATATTTATGGGGGGACATGAGGGGGCACATTCTATTGTAGGATGCAGTGTCATGAGTGGATAGAATGCCAGAGAGTTATAATTGGTCCAACTTTTAGCTCTGCTGCTTACTGGCTGCATGGTCTTGAGAAAGATACTATAGATCTCTGAACCTCAGTTTCCCCATCAGTAAAGTGGGGATAATAATACTCATCTCAGAGGAGACTGTGAGGATAAAATGAGATGTCTGTACTATGTACATTCCATAAGGGGGCAGTGCTTGTGATTCTGTTTTAGGGTTGACTTAGATTTTCTGTTCGCTCAATGGTGTGTGTTTTAAAATGTGCTTAAGACCAATTTGACAATAAATTTCATATATTGAAAAAAATGTGCTTAAGAATGCTTTTGAGATAACAAAAGCATGCTTGTAGACCCCTCAATTGTCATATTTTGGCAGATGACTCCAACTTGTATGCATCTGTGTGGTCAGGCTGGCTGAGAACTCTAACATGTGACCAGGTTAATTTAATTTAATTTAATTTAATTTATTTTTTTTAAATTTATTTTATTTTATTTTTATTTTTTGTAGAGAAAGACAGAGAGGGAAAGAGAATAAGGGCATGCAAGCTAGGGGTGGGGGGAGAATCTTAAGCAGACTCCAAACTCAGTGTGGAACCCAACAAGGGGCTCGACTCCCCAACCCTGGATTCATGATCTGAGCTGAAATCAACAGTCGGTCCTGATGAGGTTTTTTGGGGGGTGATAATGGGGTTCGTGGGGTCCAGAGCTGACAGCCAAGAAATAATTCTTTTTTTTTTTAGCCTTCCTCACTTTATTTTTTTAAATATAATTTACTGTCAAATTGGCTTACATACAACACCCAGTGCTCATCACAACAAGTGCCCTCCTCAATGCCCATCACCCGCTAAGAAAGAATTCTTGAATACATCTTTGGTGCAAAAAGGTGATTTTATTGAAGCATGGGGACAGGACCCGTGGGCAGGAAGAGCTGTCCCAGGACCACGAGGAGAGACTGAATACGAACCATGGAGTTGGGAGAGGTAAAGTCCAAGGGAAGTTTCCAGTGAGATTTTCATATGCTAAAGACTTACAGGACACTAGAGGCCTGGCTATTGTCAAGCTAAGGTTGTTTTTCCCTCCAGCAAAATCATTAGCATTAAGACAGTAGGGAGTTCCTGGAGAGACATTTTACTCTGCCTGCCTCAAGTTTGTCAATGGGCTGCAGGGTATAAGGAAATTTAGTTCTATCTGCCATTTCCTCCTGCCTTGTTTCCCCACATCACTATGGAGGGGTGATGGAGACTTAGGTCCTGCAGGACTCTGATCTCTATCAGTTTACCATTTGTTTTCCCCCTTTGCTTTGTTCTTGGGCAGCCAGGAGTGCCTGAGGAATATCACGCGTATCCTACCTGGGAGGGGGCTGGGGTTTGCGGCCTGTCAGCTTGCCTTATGCTCCCTCAACAGGACACTTAACTGATTGAGCCACCCAGGCATCCCCTAAATTCATTTTCTGTATCAGGACGTCTTAAGGCTGATTTGGCTTGGGATCACATGGAAATTTAGCAAAGGCTATTCTGTTTGTTGACTACTTTTTTTTGACACATATTCATGATGTTTTTTAGCACATCAGAATGACCAAATTGTCCCTGATGAGAGGAGTGGCATGGGGTAGCAATAAAGAACAGTAATCAAAAGATAATGACAAGTCATGCATGTAAAAGTACTTCACAGTTTTTAAGGTACTTTTGCAAAAACTGGGCTTCAAGGTATGATAGGTAATAGCATTCCATGCCACAGATATGGAAAACTGAAGTACATAAGTCTCACTATGCATAAGAATGTGTTGTGCGTGTCTTCAGGAGCACATGAGGAAATCAGGCCCCTGTTATGTACATGGTCCTGGAAGGGAGTCAGTGTACTTTACAACACTTCAAGAGAATTATGGGCTTGAGTCTTGGTGGGTGTGGGGGTGGAAGGCAATATTCTTTAAGGATAGTCACTAGACCTGACCCTCGGGGTTGGTGTATTCCCAAAATTTGCTTAGGAGGAAGCTAAAAAAAGGTAACAGAATGGAATACTACCTAATGCAGTTTTAAGCAAATATGAAATGCTTTTAAAGAGCTATTTCTTGGCAAATAAGGATAATGGCTATGCCAATCATTTGCCCATTTACTTTCAACTTTATTCCCTACCTTTATAAACCCTGACCTATATTGGAGGAAACTATAATTTCCTGACTCCTGTGCGTTTTAGCTTGTAAAGAGGTTTTGATGTAGGCGGGCCAGGTCCAAGGACCCAGAGGGGGTCCCGCAGGACCAGCCAAGAGGGTCCTTGACTTCACACAGGATGGAAATCAAACGTGAGCCAGCAGGAGGTGAAAGCAGTTTATTAAACAGAGAGAGAGAAAGCAGATAGATGAACCATCCAGGAGACTTGGAAAGGAAAGGAGCGTGGGTCTCGTATTTGTTCTGGGTCTGGGGGTTTTTATTGAGGACTGTGGTCTGGTGCTTATGTCCTTTCGAACGAGTCCATCATAAGTCACTTACTCCCTGAAACCAGGGATCTTGGCATTAAGATGTTTAGTACCAGTGGTATAGAATATGCCTATGGTACCTTCACCAGGTCATTCTCACCTGGTCCTTACTCAGATGTTATCTATTCTAGAGAAACCATTAAGTCTTTGTCCCTTTGTCCCAAGGAAGACATACACAGGGCACCCGGGTGGCTCATGTGGTTAAGCATCCAATCCTTTTATTAAAAATTCATTCATTCATTCATTCATTCATTTTTTACTTTACATCCAAGTTAGTTAGCATATAGTGCAACAATGATTTCAGGAGTAGATTCCAGTGATTCATCCCCTATGTATAACACCCAGTGCTCATCCCAACAAGTATCTTCATTAATGTTCCTTACCCGTTTAGCCCATCCGTCCTCCCACAACCCCTTCAGCAACCCTCTGTTTCTATATTTAGGAGTCTCTTATGTTTTTTCCCCCTCCCTGTTTTATATTCTTTTTGCTTCCCTTCCCTTATGTTCATTTGTTTTGTATCTTAAGTTCCTCATAGGAGTGAAGTCATAATGATATTTGTCTTTCTCTGACTAATTTCATTTAAGCATCCAATTCTTAATCTCAGCTCACATTATCAGCCTCAGTGTCCCAAGTTCAAGTTCTGCGTCAACTCCTAGCATGGAGCCTACTGAAAGAAACAAAAACAAGAAGGACATACAGTGTTTGCATTCTGAGGCGTATATAGAGTGGAGTGGGGGCGGGGGTGCAGGTCCTAGTAAGAAGAGAAGCCGGATAAGAAGCAAAGGGAAAAAAAACCCAAACCCAACCTTTATTCTCACGAGGTACCTTCGGTTTCCCTGTCTCATAGGTATTACGATTATTTGTCTGATTGTTCCGGGGTGAACTGGGCAGATGCCTGGCCCTGGAGTCTAGACCCAGCCAGACCCGAGGGAGCCAGGGAAGGTTCTTGGTCTTGTTAGGAGAATGAATACAAGGACAGACACGCATCACACTGGACAAATGACACCAGCGGGAAAGTTTATTAAAGCGAATAGCACACAGGGCAGGTGAGCTCCAGAGAGCCCCGCGCCTTGGGGGTTGGGTTTCTTTCCTTTACTGACAGTTGCTAACTACTGGGCGGAAGATTCATTACTTGGGCGGGAAGCAGGGTTTCCGCGCTTTTTCTTCCTAATTTGGTCAGGGGGTTCCGGTCATGGTATCCACCATCTTGGTCCGGTCTGGTTTGATCCAGGCTTCTTATAGACTGCTGCCAGGACAGACCTCTGACCTTCCCGAATGCTGGCCATGACTTCCTGGTTGCCCACCTCCAGGTATGCTGTTAGAACCTAACTAACTGCCTACTCTAATAGATTTACAGATGAGCAATGAGAAACCCGAAGCACTGAGGTATGATGCAGTGAGCCCAAGGTCAAACAAGTATCCAGCCAGGAGCTGTGCTAGGGTTTAAACCCAGGCGCTCCGGTGGAGCGAATATCACACCACCTCTGTACGACAGCCTCAAGGAGCTCCCTATCTGCCTCTAGAGGTGACATGGGCAAACTTGGAACTGGACATTTCCTTCATAGGTTTTAACTTTATTTTTCATTTATGATAAAAAAAAAAAAAAAAAGCAATCTGGAACTCCAGGCAGAGATTGCAGAAATAATAGAAAATAGAAGTAGAAAAAAAAAATCACACATAATAATACCTTTATCTAGCAATCATTATGAATATCTGGGCAATTTTTTTCTTCCAATCCTTTTTCCTATGGAACTAAATGCCATTCAAACTGTTTTTGTGTAATTTGGGGGAAAAGTCGACTATGATCAGGGATTATGTCTTGCAAATGCGAGCATGTGAAAAGAGAAACTAATATATAATAAAAATGTTGTGCTCTGTTGACTACATTGCCCTGAAAGTTTGCTCGCATGAGGCACTATAGATATTTGGCCAGGTAGACCTAAGGTTAAAGAGGAAGTGTAAAATCAGCAAAACACGGGCTCTGTGCATACCCTGGAAATGTGCCTACTAAATCTTATTCAGTGTGTGTCAGACTCCTTACATTTCGGTTTTCCCAGAAGATGACTTTGGGATGAAATATTGGAGCTCTTTCAACTGGAACAAAACATTCTCTATTTGTTATACCAATAATGCTTTAACTTCTTGCATTTTACTAGTGTTCTCCACCTGAATTCTCCCTGTCCACCTAAAAAAGCAAAACCCAGCAATAATTCAAACCCCGGAGGTACATTATGAAAAACACGTGCAGCAGAATGACTGCATGCTAAGGTAGGCTCCAGGGATGAAATCCTGAGTTTTATTTCCCGAACTATCTCTGCTACTCTGTTATGTGGTGGGTGGTTCACTCTGCTTTTTACCATGCTTCGATGTTTCCAATCGAAGAGAGGCAAGTGGATGGCATATTGGGTAGGTTCTTTTGTAAAGGCATTGTGGGAATGTGGGTGATTTGGGGAGGAACACTGTGTGATGCTTATTGGGTCCTATTTCAGGTTGGACTTAAGTCCTGAGTCCTAAAAATGAACTGTGACTCAGAGGCAGTCATTTGGGATGCTTTTGTGAATGTAAAGGTTTGACTTGAGCTTCTCCCTAAATTACAAATGTTTGTACCCATTCGCCAGTCTTGGAGGCTTCTTTGGAGCTGTCATTGTGCATAGGTAGATTTTCTTTCCGTCCTGCAGTTTTGTTTTTTTTTTTTATTTTTTTTTTTAACGTTTATTTATTTTTGAGACAGAGAGAGACAGAGCATGAACGGGTGAGGGTCAGAGAGAGGGAGACACAGAATCTGAAACAGGCTCCAGGCTCTGAGCTGTCAGCACAGAGCCTGACGCGGGGCTCGAACTCACGGACCGTGAGATCATGACCTGAGCCAAAGTCGGACGCTTAACCGACTGAGCCACCCAGGCGCCCCCCGTCCTGCAGTTTTTAGCTTCATCCAAGATTGCTGTGTTTGCTCTGCCCCCTCCCTAAGCTGTCCCAGCAATCACTTTGGCATAAGGTTTAAGAGAAAACAAGGTGATAAGGGTGGCCGGAGGCACCTGCCTGGATGGGGTATGGAGGCATTCTCACCAGTGACATAGGGAAATGATAGAGCTGGTGGATGTTCTGTTAGGAGGGAGAAAAGGAAAAGAGGAACATGTAGGAGAGCAGGGCCCAGAGGCGTCATAGGAAAGTGCAGGTGAGAGTCTGAGGCAGCTCTTTGACCTGGAGATAAGTAAAAGAGACTGATAAAGACTGCAATATGCTTTGTTCCAAAAGGCTGCTTAATTGAAATGATGAGGTCAGGGCCGGAAAAAGGAAGGAATCAGCTGCGGTCTCTTTGTGGCAAATAAAGATCCTGTGAGGAAATGCAGTTAAGCCTGGGATCAAGGAATTGGAACGAGGAAAGGTCTTGATTCCAGCTTTTACTGTGTTAGCTCATTGCAATCTCTGGCACTAATAAAGATCTCTGGTGGGGACAGCTATACAAATAAAATGACTTTATCATTTTCTGGGGCAGTGGAGGAGAAAACAAAAACCTGGTACTTCGTAAGACCATCATGTAGTCAAACAAGAGTATTACTCAGGATGGTGCATCTGAACATATGAGACGTTTTCTTAAAATCCCCATTTTTCTTATTTTTCTTGTTTTTTTCATAAATTAATGTTCAGTTTTGTTGATTATCTGTATCTTTTTTTTTTATCTGTTTGTAGTTTTTTCATAAATAACTGTTCCTTGGTGACCGTGTTACACACTGATGTATTATGTCCAGCACAATGGACACCTATTGTTTGAGAGATCAGGAATGCCCTTTCCTTGATTCCCTTCACGAGGGAACAGTACACCTCTTATAGTAGACACCGGATGATTTCACCAAAACCCATTGCACCTTCCTCCTCGGCACCCTGTGGAGAAGAGTCATCTGACCAGAACTATGCCATGAGCAAGAAATAAACTTTCATCATGTGAAACCACAGAGACATAGGGGCTTACCGATCACCAGTAATTAGTATTACCCTGGCTCAAACATCTTTTTGTGGAAGTGCTTTTCTTCTCCATGCATGTAGGCAAAGCCACGTTCTTAAAGTCCACAGCTCAGCCCCATCCCCAGATACACTTTATTGATTCAAAGGTGGCATCTGATCTAAACTGAGCCAACTGGTATCCTATCTCAGGATTTAAGAACTCATACCAAGAAAGAGAGTCAGGCCTTCTCCAGTGGTGAAAGATGTAAGATGTGAAAAAAAACCATCAGAAGTAACTGTGAGGGAAAATGAACACAGAGAAAGCCAGAGAGAAGGAGAGAGGCTGTGGGAGAGATGGGCAGAGAGGGAGGTGGAGAGAAAAAGAGAGAGACTTCTTTTTGAATCTGTGAGCCCCCTTGATCTTTGTCCACCTTACACCTCTGTCCCTTCCATAACCTAGATGTGGTATTCTCTGATATTTTTCCAATACATTCTCCTTTCTTGCCTAAGCGAGTTTAGGTTGGTTTCTGCAATTTGTGACCAAAACTATAGTGGCCAATATATGTCATAGATGGTTGCTTCTTGAACTGTAATAAAGTGTTAAAGTTTATTATAATAGATGCCCAAAGAATCAATCTCCAATGAGTATTTAAGTACCTAATGTGACACTAAAGGAAATACAGAAGCAAGAAAATAAAAACAGGTTTTGATGTTTAAAAGCTTGTAATCTAGCTTGGGAATTAGATACTGTATAAACCATTGCCAGACTCCATGGCACAGAGAAGTAGGAAAAGACTACAGAGAAATGGTTAGGTATCTGGCATGGAGAATACTGATGAAAATCACTCTCACTAGAAGGGACCGAGGTCCTGCTAGAGTTGATGGAAAATGCTAGAGAAGAAAGGTTTGATTGGAGTATTTCTTTCTTTTCTCCTGAGACATTGACCAGTTGATAATGTTTTAACATGGGGGAAAAAGGACTCATCAAATCTACTTTTAAAAAGGTGGGAAATACATAAAAATATTTTTAGTTCATTTAACCAATAAGCAACAATTTATACGCGTCATGTCTAGGAGTACTCATCAGCTAGCAAAAAAAAACAAAAAACAACAACACATTTATACCATTCTCTTGTTTTTTAAGTTACAGGAATACTGAGCCCCTGAGAGCTCCCTTTGCCTAGACACAGTTTGCCTACTTCCTCCATTTGGAGGTGACTTCCACCCCACTTAGGGGCTGAAGAAATAGATCTAAGCAGCCACCTGCACAGTAGAACACACCAGCCACAGCCGATTGGACTGGGGGTGATTACCTGACCCAAGCTGGACCAATCAGATTACTTTTCTGTATATAGTTTGAACAGTGAGATGTTGAAGCTTTGAGGCCTTTGGAATTAAGGCTAATGTTCCCAGGTAGCCCTTCCCATACAGATACCAAAATTAGGAGAATAGGCATAAAATAGGAGGCAGAGGGAGCTGATTGCCAGAGAGGAGAATGGGTCAGATGTTCGGGTTAAAGTGGAGAGAAGAGGTTGTGTGGCACTAGTTCCTGGCATTACTGCCTGAAATTGGTTTCCTTATTCTTCCTTTAAGTCCTAATAATAACCTTCCTTTTTATTTGACCTTGAAGCAGAGTTGGTGTCTGCTTTTTATAGGCTAATAATCCCTGATCATGATATCCCCAAACACATGTTTCATTCTCGGGCATGTATTTCTTCCACCTGCAGTGCTCTGCATGTTACGGTGCTTTGAAAACCCAGCTCAGCAGCCAGTCCCCTTCTTGGGGAGGGTTTTAAGCTGTTACTGAGAAGTAGATAGGTGATAGGAGGGAGAACAGAGACTTTCAGGAGCCCATTGACAGAGAAGACGTTGGGGCAAAGGAACAGAGTAGTGAGGACCAGGATCAAAGCAGAGATTTTGCTGTGTTGGAGAATAGAGGGAGGAACAACCTTCGAGTATTTCTGCGAGGCACATATTTGTGATTTTGGCGCCATTTTGTCTGAAGGCAAAGGGCTCACAACATGCTGGATGCCAGGGAGGGGTCACACTGTAATTTATCCCAGCAAAGAGAAAAGCTATAGCTATTCTTAGGTATCCATAATAACCCATTTCTGTAGCATGGGGAGGTTCAGTTCAGGACAGGGGACCACTCAGATATACCTCAACTGTTTCTGCTAGAATTCAAATAATCACATTTGAAGACACTATACTGCTTCCCATCAGGGGTGAGAAGTGTATGTGCAAAATAGTGTAAGCTCTGAAGGGCTGGGAGGAGCAGTTCCCTGGCATTGCTGAGGAAGGCCATAATGAGGAGTGTCTTCCTGCTGAGAAGCACCAGGATGCGTTTATTGATTGGAGGTGAATGCAGTGAATGTAAAGTTGGGGAGTTTTGCAGTTTAATCTGACATCTGTCATTCCTGGAAGAATGAACAGTTCAAAGTAAAACCTTATCCATATTGATTTGTACGAAGAACTCCAGGTTAGGAAAAATGGGGCCCGCGAGATCAGCACTTGGAAAGCTAAGACAGAGCAAACGTCTTCCCAGTAGCTGTTCACAACATGTGGACCAAGCGAATTGCCTTGTTGGAAGAATTAAGACAATGCTGTACCGAAAGCAGCTAATACAATGCCTAGCTCAAAATGGAGATTCAGAAAACGTTCGTTCTCTTCTCCTTTCAAAGAGTAGGGGGAGCTTTAGAAGCAGACTCCCTGACTTCTAGAGAGGAAAAATGGATTGGGAAAACACAGATCTGGTGTTCTGGTGTGCAGAGAAGTTGAATTTTTCCATTCTGGGGAGGAATTTTGCCCGGGGGTGGGGGTGGGGGGTGGGGAGGAAGCAAAGACAGAGAGGGTACATTTTTTTCTTCTTTAGCTGTCCTCTTTGCAGGAGGTAGAGAGGCTACCCAGACCCAGGCTCCCCTGATCTCCCTGCGCCTCCATGGTTTTCGGCAGTGTTGCTATTTGGCCAGGCAGCCCGAATCACATGCCCAGGCATCCCAGCTCTGTAAGGTGCAGCTGGTCTCGGGCCCTGTCTCAGGTAAGTAATGGGCACTTTGGGCTGCAATTTCTATTCCTGAATAGGCCTCCTATCTCAGAGTCATGCTTCAACAAACACTCAATTAAAAGGAAAAAACCTCTGGGTGATGGAAGGCACCCTATTACTGAGAAGCAGGGGATGTTTACTGAAGAGAGCGACTTCTCCCTAGTTACTAGTAGCCTAGCGAAGATTTATGAGCCAGTCTGTCCCACAGCAATCAAACTTGAAATGTGATGTTTAAACCGGTGCGTTTTTTTAATCAACAAAACAAACTAGGTCATGAGAGTTGCTTAGAATTAGGAATTAGGCAAAGCAATGGAGTGTTAAGGCCACGGCTAAGAAGGAGCTAGGCCTGGGGTGGTTCTGGTAGCAAAATACACTAATTTTAGCATCAGACACCTACAAATGAGAAGTCGATATTATTTTTTCTTAAATGCTCGCTCACAACTCATGACCGTCTGAAAAAAATACATTTTCTCTCTGGAATACAGGAGTCATCAGAATTTATTCACGAGGGCTGACTCAGAGTTTTGACGTCCAAGGGCAATCCTGTCTGATTGATACCGCTCAAATGGCAATATTGTTTGAAGACATGTAGTTAGAGAGATGGCAATTTAAAGGCTGTAAGAAGTTACAGGCAAAACGAGTGTAACATTCCACACTGGTTTCTGACACGCGATACTACACGGTACTGAGTTATCAGTAACTTGTACGTTTGGCCTTCCAGAGATGGAGTATCTGAAAGGAAAGGGAGGAGGAAATGTGGTTTTCAGGTGTGTTAAATACACCACAGTTAACTAGTTTTTCCCCTGGAGCACTCTTTGTGGTAAATGAGAGCTCTCGTATCTAATGTTAATAAACCATGGTCATTTCTCCCACGCGGGTTACTTTGAAAAACAGTTGTTTTCCCTCAGACAGGATTTTGTGAATAGGGACTTTACAGCCATCCTCTCTCCTTAGCCCCAAAGAGGTTCTCCAAACAGAAAGTGGCATGCGTGTCACCATGCATGTTTCTGAGCAAGACCTTGCTGTTCACCACTCTGTCCCAAAAAGTCCAGCATTGCCTGTGGCATGCCCTCTGAAAAAGCCTTAGGGGTTAAGAAATTCCAAACAGGGAGGGAGAGGGGAGAGGACACTGAATTAAAACTCATTTGGTCGCTTTAAAATTCTCAACACATTTATTTTCTCATTGGTGGAAACCAAAACAAAGTGATGGGCCTGTGGCTGTGCTAAAAATAAGGGGCCCAGACATCACGTCCCTTAAGCACGCAGGTAGTGCCGCGGGAGATTTCTGCAGGGTAAAGCCCCGGAGACTGAGGGAAGGGGTTGCGGAGGAGTTGAAAGCGGCACAACTTTCAGTGAGCTAGAGGTGAAGAGATGCCAGATGAAACTGCCAGTTGAAAACAGTCTTTGCAGGAGGCCTGGATTGGGGGCCGCAGCTGGGAAGTGACTGCAGAAATGGAGAAGCCACATCAGCCTCATCCTTGTCTCTCCCCCTGACCTTGGATCACCCAGCAGCACCACACTGGGTGCTGGGTTCCAGAAAGAAAATGGGGAACAACACACCCCAGTTCCTCTCCTTAGGGGGCTTATAGTCCAAGGGAGAAGAGAGAGAAGCTCAAGGAAATAGCACCCCAAATGATTCCAAAGTGGAATTAAGTGCTATGGAGGAAACAATCAAAATTCTGAGTTAGGGGATCCCATGAGTTAGGGTACAGAGCTTTCATAGAGTGAGTAGGCTGTGCTTTTGGAGAGACTGACCTACAGACAGTTGTGCTGTGAGGAGGAGGGAGGATTGCAAAGTTTTCAGGGGGAGAGGTTGGTGAAGTGTTGAAAGAAGGGTGTGGTTGGAGAACAGTGTGCTCTGGAACAATAAAACAAAATGGAACCAAAAGGAAAGGAAAAATCAGCCGTGGCCACAAGTTCCATTTTGGTCACTCGCCTTCTATTATCATAGTACCCTTCATGCTCCCTAGGCTTCCATTAGAAAGCCCTTTTAAGGAACCTGGATTCTTTAAATTACAAGTGACAGAAACCCAACCCAAACTAACGGGTAGTGAAGGGAAGTTACTAAATTGTTAGCCAGTCAGGGTGCAGCTGACTGCATGGATAGCTGGAACCGGGGGTAAGGTCATTGAGGCTTTTTCTTCTTCTCTCACTTGACTCTCCTTCATTTCTCTCTAGCAGACAGGCTTATCCCACAGATGTCTGGGAAATAGTGTTTCCAGTTGCAGCCTGGTGCACATCTTCCCAAATTTGCCACCAGAGTGGGATGGGGCCATCTTCCCTTAGTTCCAGTCTGACTCACCCTTGCCGAAAGTTCTGCTTTCCTTGGCTTAGGTCACATTCCTCCAAGGAGACAGGGTGCCCTGAGAGGCAGAGTGGGAGAAAGAGCATCTCCCCTACCGATGTGAGGTGTGTGTGTGTGTGTGTGTGTGTGTGTGTGTGTGATGCTCACATGTGTGTATGAGTAGTGTGAGAAAGTATAATCTGGATGTGTAAGTGTATTTTGAGAATATGTGGGTGTGCGTATGAGTATGTGGGAGAGTTTGCTCTCCAGGAGCAATTCATATGCTTGGATGTATGTGAGGGTATGTGAATGAGTCTATGTGTGAATGGGAATGTGTATGTGTGATTGTGTAGGTGTATGGGAGTACATGTATATATGTATTTGTGAGTATATATGTATGTGTGAGTGTTCTGGAATGAATTCCCCCCCCCCCCCCAAACCCCCTCAAATTCATATGTTGAAGTCCTAACTCCCAGTACCTGAGAATGTGACCATATTTGGAGACAGGGTCTTTACAGAGATCATCAAATTAAAATGAGGTCATTAGGGTGGGCCCTAATCCAATATGACCGGTATCCTTATAAAATGAAACCTTTTGACACAGTGACACTCAAAGAAAGAAGATAATGTGAAGAGATCCAGGGGGAAGATGGCCATCTCCAGGCCAGGAGCAGATTCTTCCTCATAGACCTCAGAAAGAACCAACTCTTCCCATGTCTTGATTTCCAACTTCTAGCTTCCAGAACTTTGAGACAATATGCTTCTGTTGGTTAAGCCACCCAGCCTGTGGTACTTTGTTATGGCAGCCCTAGCACACAGATATAATGAGTATGTGTGTGACTATGGGCACCTGAGTGTCAGTGTGTGTGTGTCTGTGTGCCTGTGTAGAGACTGAGTTGTCTCCAGTCACAAATTACAAGGTGTGCATAATGCCTCCTCCTATTCTTGGCTTATGTAATGCTACCCATGTTTGACAGCCCATCACAAATCCCCCTTCTCCTTGACATCTCTTACAGGTTCTCTCAGTTCTACAGGAGCAGTTCATGCTGCCCACCTACTAATCATGTGATTCACAATAACCTTGAGGGCAAGAACCTCCCTCATTAATTGTTGCATCCCCAATATCTGTCATATGACCCTGCACACAGTAGGTACTCAAATAATACTGATTTTGTGACTTACCCTTTTATTTGAAACTTTTACTGTGAAATACAATGAATACAGAAAAATGTACAAAAGAAGGCTTTACAGCCCAGTGTGTGATCACAAAGTGAGCACTGTGTCCCTACGGCACAGGGCAAAAACTATGGTACCGGCAGCATTCTGAAGGCCCCTGCCCCACTTCCATTGCCCTCAAGGGTAACCATTGCTCTGATTTTTATGATCATCGCTCCATTGGTTTTCTTTCTAGTTTAACCATCTGAGCTTGCATCCCTAAATACCAGAGTTTAGTTTGCTTGGCCTGTAGTGAAAAGGAGTTGAACCTGACTAGGAATCAAGAAGACGCAAATTAAAAACATGATATCATAACACTACCCCCACAGCAGAATGATGAAAATTAACATGACTGGTAGTGGAGACAGGTTGGTTTAAGACAGGAAATTGAAACATAGCCAAGGAAATTAAACAAAAGTGTATAAACACTTTTGAAAAGTTTGGCTTTGGGGCGCCTGGGTAGCTCAGCTGGTTAAGCATCTGACTTCGGCTCAGGTCATGGCCTCACTGCTTGTGAATTGGAGTCCTGTGTAGAGCTCTGTGCTGACAGCTCAGAGCCCGGAGCCTGCTTCAGATTCTGTGTCTCTCTCTCCCTCTGCCCCTCCCCCACTCACACTCTGTCTCTCTCTCCTTCAAAAATAAATAAACATTAAAATTTTTTTTAATAAAAAAAAGGGAAACATTTGACTTTATCTTGAGTTGAACTTCTGCAAGCCCTTAGGACCCAACAGAACTGCATTCCCAACAGAATTGCATGTGCATGTGCACTGATGACCTGCACATAAATATTTGTGGCAGCATAATTGGTAATAATGATGCGATGGGAAAAACGCATTTTGCTTTTTGTTTGCCACATCTTGATTACGAGTGAAGCTAAACACCTTGTGGTTATTGGTCATCAGTGGCATGGATTCTTTGACTGTTCTGAAGTACACCTGCAGAGATTCCTGCTAGACATCTAAGTGGTGATGTCACGTAGACAGTTGGATATATGTGGAGTTTATGGGAGAAGCCAGAGGAGGCAGATGTGAATTTGGGGCTGTAGCACATAGGTAGAACTGAAAGCAATGGAAGAGATCAAATCATTTGAGGGATATGAGTGTTGATAGAGAAGAGATCTGAAGATTGAGCCTCAGGTAGGAATGAGGAATCCAGTAAATAAAAGTGGGAAGTAACAGACATCAAGGTAAGAAATAAACTAGAAACACAACATGTTCCAACTTTAAGGGAAAAAAGTGTTCCAAAAAAGAGGGAGTGATAAATTATCAAATGATACTGGAAAGCCAAATTAGGTGAAGTCTAAGAAAAGATTTTCAAGTTTGACAACACACAGCTCATTAGAGACCTTAAAAGGAGTGGCTTTAGTGACACGGAGGGGATATTGAACCGAATGGAAGGGGTTCAAGAAAGAATAGGAAGTGAGACATTGGGTATAGAGAGCATACACACTCTTTTAAATAGTTTTGCTGTGAATGGGAGCCAAGAAATGGAGTGAGACATTGGGTATAGAGAGCATACACACTCTTTTAAATAGTTTTGCTGTGAATGGGAGCCAAGAAATGGAGAGTGGCATTAACAGAGCCTGGAGGAAGATGCGGGGCCAAGGGAGGGCTTGGTTTTATCAAAACGAAAATATTACAATATGTTTGCTGATGTGTGTGACCTGGTAGGCAGCCAAACATGCTTACTCAGGAGAGACTGGAGATAATTGCCGTGCCAAAGTTCTTGAGCCAGAGAGAGGGGATGGATTCACTACATAAGGGGAGGGGGAGGCCTCCGAAAGGACATATGGTTCCATCACTGTTATAGGAAGGACAGGTGAAATGTGGGCACAGCAGGAGATAGGATGTAAAATTGCCTGCAGGATGAGAATGTTCTCTTCTGAGTGTTTTGTTTTTCTTAGTAAAATAAGAAATGAAGTTATCACCTGAGAGAAGAATGTATAGGATGGGTTGGAGTTCTAAGTGAAGAAAGGAGTGGAAGATATACTTGTCTCCGAGGGTAGGAGAATGAATTGACTAGGACAGGACACTGCCATTCCTGGTGACTCTTGAGGGCAGAGTCGACATTTGTGGTCATGGACTTAAAGTGGAATTATTTAGAAGGGTTGTAGATTTGTCTCTGACACTTTGTGTTAGTTTGGGTGTAGGCATGGGGCAGGCAGAAAACCAAATTTAGCCAGGATTGCAGTATTGACAGCTGAGTACCTGGGAGGAGAGATGAGCAGGAGAACCAGGAATGGATATGAGGCAGTGATTTTAGACATGGACCATGGAATTTAAGCTGTTGTATGGGGGAAGTGAGAGCCTGATGGAAAGAAGAGTGGTGAAGCCAATGATTTGGATATCCTAAGGGAGCCAAAGCATTTTTAGAGTTGAAGTAAAAAGAGAAATGAGTTAAAAAGATCATGGGTTATGATAATTAGAGAAAGGGATACTTGAAACTGAAAATTTGAAGTGAAATTACTGGTGATGAAAAGAGAGAGGGTGTGATCATGAAGGCAAGTGGCTGAGATGGGATACAGGATGATTCCAATGGCAGGTGAAAAAAATCAAGGATTCTTGTGGCTGTTGAACCCACCAAAAAATATTACAGGAATAGAAGTGGAGAGAAAGAGAGTGAGCAAGGGGAAAATTCTTTCGATTGGCAGAGAGGAAAGTAGATCATTGCATTGAAAAGTGTAGGTGGTAAAGATGAGGTTTGCAGGGCAGAATCAGGAGTATTCATCTGGATGTGGCAATGAGAAATGAGATCTACCCCTTCGATTGAGACAGATGGGATCAGAGAACAGATAACCACCACTTGAGGGAGCTGCAGAGAAAGCAGTACCTGTAGGATCTAGTTGAGCTATCAGCTGGAGTGAGAAAGTAACATATGTATTCAGAGAAGTTGAATATATGGGTGTTTTTAGTCCTGACAGACCATGAGTTCTAGAAGACCCAAGGGAAGGGTCTGGAGGATGGTGAGGGGAAAGGAGAGTGGGTTATATGGAGGGATAGAGACTACTATTTGGTGCCCAGAAGGTGACAGAGATTAAAAAAAAAACATTGAAATTCATTCCCAAATCTTCTAAGGAAAGGGTGGATAATTTTAAGCAGAGTGTTCTTTTTTAAAAAATTTTGTTTAAATGTTTATTTATTTTGGGGAGACAGAGAGACAGAGTGCAAGCAGGGGAGGGGCAGAGAGAGAGGGAGACACAGAATCCAAAGCAGCCTTCAGGCTCCGAGCTGTCAGCACAGAGCCCAACATGGGGCTCAAACTACAAAGAGCAGGATCATGACCTGGGCTGAAGTCAGATGCTTAACCGACTGAGCCACCCAGGTGCCCCTAAGCAGAGTGTTCTTGAACTGGCCTGCCAGTGAGCAGTGATCTGGAGAAGTGGTGCATGAATGTGCCACCAGTACTCACTTCAATCCTGCTGTAAGTGGGTCCAGGCCAGGGGAGGGGAATTTTAACTCTTCAGTCTTGCTAGTAAGATGTCAAGGCTAGTGGAGGGGCCAATCTTCCCAGTACGAAGTAATCTCATTGACACAATTAGGGAGAAATAAGATCATTTAGGTGAAGAAAGCTCTGGGTTAGCATATTTACTGATTTTCGTTTGCTGATCTCGGAAGAAAATACTAGGACATGGTCTTCTGTTGAAAAAAAATTGTTTAACTCATAAGCAGATAAAAATGCTTTGATACTCAAAGAATATTCTTGTCTTGGATGTTTTTAGCAGCTTATATTTAACCAGCTATAATTCTTTTTAAGCACCATTTTGTTCAATCTTTTGAAACTGAAGATTAGTCTTTCAATGAGAAATCTGCATTTCATTGTAAAGATGGAACACAATGCCTTTGGCTCACTTAGTCTGTGGAGAAGCAAGCTTATTTTGGTAATATATCTTTAGCATATTGTAAAACAGTGATTGTAGGAAATTTATTTCAGGCAAGACAGACTGAGACATGCACATGTATAGCTCAAGGGCCGTGAGAGCTATAACCTTCACTTTCCATACTTCAAGTAATAAAATCTCAGAAGTGACGTCAGTTATCTTTCATTCAAGTTGGGTGTCTTTGATGAAAGAACCAGTGGGGGGGGGGGGGGGGAAGCAATTTCAGAATGAGAGATTATTGTAGTTAGAATCAGCAGCAGATCTCTGTGGTATGGAGATGATTCTTTACTTCCTACTTCCTTTGAGGAAATACAAAATCTTGAGAATTTTTCCCATTAGCTCAGACCAGTGGTCATTTCTGCCTCAGATTCTAAATATTGTACCTTAGTAGAAATTGTATGGGATCTTTCATGTCCTTTCCATGGCCTTAGCCTCATTCCTAATCAATTTTCTGGCAAAGAAGCATCCATAATTTTATCCGCCAGCAGCCATGTAGCCGTGACCATTTGACCACCATTATGGATTTTGAATCTATTTTCTTTGTGTATTCTTGCTACCAGTGTCCTAACTCAGGCCCTCAGTGTCTTTCAGTTGTCTAATTACTGTAACTGGGAACAAGGTGGGTATGATGACTTCAGTCTGGATCAGTTGTAAGTGAAGGCTTTTGTGAGGTGGGGATTTGAATTAGTATTCAGGAATAGTTAGAATTTTGAAGGATACTCTAGGTGGGGCAGATGTTTTGAGTGAAGGAATCATGATGAGGAAAATAGGGCCCATTTGGAAGGTGCTGAGCTGAGCAGCTGACCAGAATTTCCTGTTAATGAAGATGAAGTAGAAAGCTGGGTTAGGGCATGATTTAGTTGAACCCTGATTGCTCAGTGGAAGAGACGGGCTGGATTTAGAGAGTTGAGCAGCACTCCTCTCCTTTGTTTTTGGTAAGAAGGAGCTAATTTTTAGTTTTTGGATGTTTTAGATCACTGTGAGGAAGGAAGTGGGGCAAGGTTTATAGAGGATGGTAGTTACAGCAAAACCCTCTCCTGGAAGAGAATCCTGCAAATAGTAATGGTGGGGAGAGGGCACAACAGTTAACAAAAGCTGCCACAGAGACCTACCAGCTAATGTGGCTCTTACTGCCAGTGGGAAGACACTTAGAAGTCAATAGAACACTGCCTCTGTTCGCCATCAGCAGGTCTTTGGAATATTTTTTGAGTTATAATGAACTTTTTTGTTGTAATTGTAATTGCTGTAGAAGGATCTGGCCTGAGGACTCAATTTTGCTGCAATAAAATGTCATAATTTTTAAAACCCTAAGTCTGATAGAAGGCTAAGCGGAAATGCAGACTCTAACAGAAGTTGTAATTTTGCCCAGAAATAGGACAGCAAAGCAATCTCTACAAAAAAGCCTTTTTTGCTAATGAAGGAGATTGTTCCCTGGGGTGAAGATGGCCAGTGGCACATTCAAAATGCTAAAATAGGGCATCTGGGTGGCTCAGTTGGCTTAGTGTCTGACTCTTGACTTCAGCTCAGGTCATGATCCCAAGATCATGGGATCAAGCCCCACATTAGGCTCTGTGTTGAGCTTGGAGCCTGCTTAAGATTCTCTCTCCCTTTCTTTTTCTTGCTCTGCCTCTCTCCCCTGCTCACACGCTCTTGCTCTCTCTTTCTCTCTCTCTCTCAAAAAAATGCTAAAATATAAAAATGCACCATCTGCTTTGCTATTTCCTGTATTGTGCCTAGTACCAAGCCTGACAGAACATAAGTGCTCGAGGAATGACTTTTGAATGAATGAACGTGAAATGTTATGGGCTCGGGAAGTGGTACTTGCAATATTCACTTGGCTTAAAATTATTATTCAGTGGTCATGTACAAAGACTATGCAGTAAAAACAAAGCAAAAAAAAAATGCCCACCATGTCCTCCAAATTTTAAGGTTCGCCAGACCAAGATGAGGAATGATTTGACTGAAGAATCCATAAAGCAAATAGATTCTGGACACTTGATTCCGGCAGACTTATCATAAATTTGTTGAAGCCATCCTAACAAGAGACAAAGGCAAGATATTAACTGATAACTGAACATTTTGAGTGCATTGGAGAGTGTGGATTCTGGTTACCAGATAGCTCGATTTGATTTCAAAAATGCAAAAATTACAGCAGAGTGATTTGTACCTCACTGTGTTGGCCTTTTCTGGAACCTGTATTACCTTTCTGAGTTTCAAAGCCTTTTCGTTGCTGACAATGTTAGTAGGATATGTAAGGTCCCGCCCTAGATCAATTGTTTGGCGGTGGATCAGGCCTGAATGAGGGTAGAATTATATATATTAGCAGCTACAGGAATTTGGGGTTTAAGGGTCTCACCCTAAAGTCACAATCCACACATGAAGAAATGGGGTTTGGGATAAGGAATGAGATGCAGATGGCCCTTGGGCCATAAATACTGCGTTTCTTGCAGGGTCTGCAGTATTTATGACAACATCCAGCAAAGCCAAAGGGCTGAACATAAAGGTCTGGTTTGACAGGGGAGTGAACAGAGATTCCTCTTTAGCAGGCTCAACTTGAACCCGCTAAAGTCTTATTGAAAGAGAAAAGGCAATAGGGCTAAGGTGGGAGAATTTTCTCCCTTCATGCTTGGGAGAAAAAAACTACTCGTGCCCTCCAGCACACTGGAGAATGGAATTGTTTTTTTTTTTTTTTAAACTGAATTTGTAGTTGTTATAAAAAGAAGTTGAAAATATATTGTCATAGAAGGTACACTGGGATTCTTCTTCTGGGAGAGAATGCGCCTACTTAGGTGAGGGGTGTACCTGGGATTACAGGTTGAAGGTGCAAAATGAGAAGAAACCTTTATCTGGTGGTTTCTTTATGTCTCCTCCAGTGAATTCTGGCTTTCGATCAGAAAGAGAGGATGGATTTTCTTGCCTTACAGCTTCCGGGGAGACATGCTGTGGGAGTCTCTCTGCTTCGAAATAATTCGTGGATGTTTTGTGAAACCTTTTGACCTGGCTGGGAGCCTGGGGCTTTTGAGCATTCAAGAATAATAGGCAGCATTGAAAAGGAGTGGATAGAATGTTTTATTAACTGTAGCTATTTTTATTAACTGGAGTCAGGGGAATATCAGAAAGGATCAAAATTTAGGAATTCTTTGAAAAGCCTTTATTTTACATTGGTTTTATTTTACATTGCTTCGATGCTTTACTCCATGGTATAACAGACGCTGCATTTTCTGCCCTAACAAATGAGAGGGCCAGGATGAAGCTTTGAAATTTTTATTTGTTGTTGAAAGTGGGCGGGGGGGGGGGGGGGGGGGGGGGGCGGTGTGGAGTGGAAGCAAGATAGAGGGAGAGAGAGGCAAAGAGGTAACAGTGACTTTTTTGAGAGCTGTTTCTTTCCTCCAAAAGGTCTACTGTTCACAATGTTTTAGCACCATTTATTCCTCTCTCTCCTAGTCATATTCTCCTAGTAAGTTTTATCTGTGCTTCAATTCAATAAATATATCTTGAGTGTCAGCTCTGCATAAGGTGTGTGCTAAATGTGTAAGGATTTAGACACAAGTAATATAGGGGCACCTGGGGTGACTCAGTCGGTTAAGTGTCTGACTTTGGCCCAGGTCATGATCTCCTGGTTCGTGGGTTTGAGCCCCATATCGGGCTCTGTGCTGACAGTTCAGAGCCTGGAGACTGTTTCAGATTCTGTGTCTCCCTCTCTCCCTGCCTTTCCCTTGCTCATGCTTTCTCTCTCTCTCTCTCTCTCTCTCTCTCTCTCTCTCTCTCATATAAATAAACATTAAAAATTTTAGACATAAGTAATATAGAGTCTGGGCTCATGGTCTCTTGGTTGGGTGTGGTTACCTGACAATTGTAGATTTATTACCCTCCTTACCCTCTGTCTCCTGATCCCAAGACTTCCAGGCTTGATCTTTGTTCTTACTATAGGAAACTGTTAGGAATTTTTGGTTATAAGCAATAGAAACAAATGCTGGCTAATTTATGCAAAAGAGATATTTATCAAAAGCTTTGGAAGTTGCTCATGAGATCAAAGAACTGGGTTTGGAATACACAGGAAATATGCATCTCCAGAAGTTCTACCCAACTGTCTTGTCAGGGTGGAGGGCTGCCCTAGCAATAAAAGAGTTCTATTTTACTGTTATTCTCATGATTCAAATTCTAGGAAGGGAGCACTTGATTGGCCAGTTAGGGTCATATGGCTGCCCCTTTGGCTGGGGATGATGGGGTCTCTTGGTTATTAGACATACAGGGAGAGAAGTAGCTTGTCAAAAATTGGTATCTATTACTAAATTAAAATGGAATAGATGCTGAGCAGTCAGAAAACTAACAAAAACACTTTACATTAGAATAAGGTGGACCAGAGATTCTCTCCACTGACTCCCACCTGTGTTAGGTTCTGATCTGGGTCACAGAATGTATAGGACCTTGGAAAAGGATGATGGTGAGTTGAGGAGTGGGGGGAAAGCTGAACCTATCTCTTCTACTCCCTCACCCCTATCCCCATGAGAGACCATATCCATCCAGAAGAAGAGGGATTATCTCAGCAATTGGAAGAGGGGACTCCTTGGTGGAGAGTTAGATCGGCTCTGACACTGGAATGCATACTCTCAGTTTGAGGCACCCTTTGTGAAGTGGCTGTATAGTAGAGAGCCAACAAGCCAGGTGTTTGGGGACAGATCCCAGATCAAAGGGATTTCCACTATTCAAAAGTCAGACAGGTACACTTCAGAACAGTCCATAGTGCTGACCAATGGACAGCACACCCTACATCTGTCCTTCTGGAGCATGTCTGGCTTCCATACTCAGGATCCAGACAGATCATTCTGTGGCGATAGCTACCCATATGATCCAGTTTTTTTTCCCCAAAGGTTCAAAGAGTTTTACTGTATAAACTGTTGTTTCCTGCTTCCTATTGAGGAGTTGATGGGTCTTTCCAGAAGTTACTTGGAATGAACAATAAAGCTCTTTATGAGAGTCTTCTGGGAGAGTAAGGTTGTGCTGATGAAGGCAGCCCAGTAGTGATGTCCCCCTAGTGTAGACACTGAGCTGTGAATGCACAGCTGGATGGCCCATCGTACCTAGGGCCAGCCCATGTGGTTTGAGTGTCACCTGGGGCTGGTCCTTTCAGCATCTGCTAGCCAATAGCATGTGGGATCTCCCATTTTTCTGGGCCTCCTGGTTAAAGAATCCACGGTGTGTCGTTGCGCTGTGCGTTGACACTGCATTTCCCTCAGTGTACAGGGGGAACAAAGTCACACATCTTCAGTCAATAGGCCTTCATGCTGATTTACAAATTCCATGAATAGAGAGTAGCAGGCCTGTGTCCTGCTTGCTGGGTACCTGTGCCTGTCTCCCTAGGTGAAGTCGCTTCCTTTGGGGAAGGTCTTCTTCTCTCCAACTGGTCCCTGAGGTGACTGTGACCTGTGCTCCCAAGCCTGTCTCACTGGGGTGGACATCCCCCACCTTCCCCCACCACTGTTGATAAGCCTGACTACTTTGTGGAAATCAAGACAGAGACAGAAAGAAAATTTTGGATGTTTACACTGTCTTAGCATTAAAAAATTCACTGATGGAGTGATTCTAGGCTTGAAAAGCCAAGTTTTCTAGGAACAAAGCTAGTGCCTGCTTGATCTTTCTGTAACTGGATCTAGACTCCTTAGGGACTGAATTTCCTGTTTGTAATCTCCAGATTTTTATGGGGGTCTATGAAGACTCTCCAGTAGATATAATCCACTTGATTTGTTCAGTTGATTGAATTTATTATATATATATTGAGTGTGCATGTATAATGGATATGCCCTGAGCTGAGCACCACAGGGATACAGAGTTAAGGGTCATGGGAAACAGGGAGTAAGGGTGGGCAGTCAGGCTTGTAGCCCAGCTTCCATGCCCTCTTTAAGGGAAAATGGTGGCATAAAATGAGTAAGGTATATATATATATGTGATATGTAGATTTTAACTGATAAGCCATGCTGTGCTGGGATGAACTGTGAATATGACATTGTATAAATAATACAAATATTGGGGTTTGCCAACGGTGCTTATATCAGATAAGGTTTGGCTAGAGATAGGATCAATGGGCTGTTTTTGAAGCAGTATAGGAGAAACTATGGTGTTTTAAAAATATTTTTTTGACTATGGCTCACAGTAAGAAGTACATTTTACACTGGGATACATATACCTCTCCACACCCACATACTCTAAGAACAAAAGTTTTAGAAGAATAATACTTATTCTTCCTACATGTGATACACTCTGGTATTTTTCTATTCTATTCAATCATACTCTATTCTATACTGGCCCACTCAATTTCCTAAAAAAAAATGGCTGATTATGAACAATTAGACTGAATTCAGGGCCAACTAAAGGATCACATATAGTGTGATAAATATTGCAGAACAGCTGAGTAAAAGTTTTGGAATCTGTTCATTCAGGTTCAAAGCTTGATTCTTGAATTTCCTAATTGCCCTGAGTAACTTGATGTATTGTCAATTCAGGCTGCAATAGACCAGGTTAACAATAGAAACAATAGATATTTAAACAATAGAAATTTATTTTCTCAAAAGAAAAAAGAAAGAAAGAAAGAAAGAAAAAGGAAGAAAAAAGAAAAAGAAAAAAAAAGAGGTGGGAGGCACCTGCGTGGCTCAGTCCATTAAGTGTCTGACTTTGGCTCAGATCATGATCTCGCAGTTCATGAGTTCGAGCCCTGCGTTGGGCTCTGTGCTGTCAGTGAATAGCCCGCTTTGGATCCTCTATCCCCCCTTCTCTCTGCCCTTCCCCTTTTCGTTCTCTCTCTCTCTCTCTCTCTCTCTTTCTCAAAAGTGAATAAGCATTAAAAAAAATTATTTTCTCAACTTTCTGGGGGAAATCTGAGATCAGGGCACTAGTATGGTTGAGTTCTGGTGGGGATTCTCTTCCTGGCTTACAAATGGCTGCTTTATTGCTGTGTTCTTACTTGGCCTTTTCTTGTGCATGTGCATGGAGAGAGAGATCTTTCTCTCTCCACCCCTCTTTTTATAAGGCCACTAATCCTATTGGACTTTTATGACCTCATTTAACCTTAATAACCTCCTAAGAGCCCTATCTTCAAATTCAGTCATGTTAGATGTTAGGGCTTCAATATATGAATTTTAGAGAACTATAATTCAGTCTATAACTCTTAAATAAGTTATTTAACTTTTCTACATCTCAATTTATCAGTAAAATGAGGGTAATAATGCAGTGTGTATACCATTCATTTATTAACAATATTGATTGCGTACCCAACATGTGCCAAATCCCAGAGTGGAGACTCAACAAAGCAGAGTAAAATCCTTATCCTATAGAACTGTTGTGAATAACAAATCAAATAAAGTGCTTAGCAAAATGCATTGCTCAACAAACGTTAGTTGTTGTCATTGCTAATTGGTACAAGACACACCTGGTTGAACTTGAGTCCAACTCCTGGATGTAGAGGAGGTATCTGCTCTGTCACATTATGAGCAAGATGCTGGATTCTGTTGTTAATGTGGTTTCATAAGCCTATCCACATGCTTGAATATGCCCTTCTGTGTATTCTTCCCTCCACCCGGAGAGTCAGGCCCAGCTCTGTGGGAACGAGGCTGTATCAAGATAAATGGCATGATTTTCCATAACTGAGATGGATAGGAATCATAGGGCCTCATAATCGAGATGGATAGATAGACATAAACACAGCTCTAATGCATCAGATCAGGGCTATAATAAAGTTATGAACAAAGAGCTGTGGGAGCACAGGAAAAAGAGACCAGCTCTGCTTGAGGGTGGGAAAGACTTCTCAGAAAAGTAAGATTGGAGCTTTTCCCTCTTAATTTTCAAGTAAAAATTTAAGGGGATGGCGAGGATGTTTTCAGCAGAGGGAGAAGTGTGGGCAAAGATGAATGCCCATGCCTGGGGAAGGACGAGGACCCAGGGTGGCTGGAGCAAGGTCTGAATTCTGTCTTAGGAGATACAGAAAACAAACCCTCAGGGGTTTTAAGCAGGAAAGTGTCCAGCAGCTTGGAGGAAGGTGGGAGGCCTTCCAGCTAAGAGGCTGTTTAATTCAGGTGAGAGATGATGAGGGCTTTTGTTGCAGGCGGCAGGGGAGGCAAGTGGGCACCTGAGCGAGATGTCTAGGAAGTTGCAGTTATGGGTCTCGGTGACTTACTGGATGTGGCAGATGAGAAAGTTGGAGTCAAGATGACTTGAAGGTCTTTCACTTTGGCATTCAGTGGGACCATAATCTGAGCAGGAAATACAGAAGGAAGAGTGAGTTTGGGGAATAGAAGGAGGTCGTGCTGGCCATGTTGAATTTGCGTTATCTGCATGGTTTGTGTAAGCAAGAACTTTAAGAGAAGTAACCAGACTGATTAATGAGAGGGTGTTCAGCTTCAATTAGCTGCTGATAAACTTGTTAATCTAACTCCCCACCCCCCCCCAAAAAAAAACCATATCTGCAAGGTTGAGTTTGAAGACTACTTTGAATGTCTAGCTGTGACTGCATTGACAACAAGTGGGGAGGATGGGGCCTGACATGTTGCCTGTTTCTGATAGTGCATTCCCTGTTTCTTTATTTAGAACCTCTTACCAGTATCAATTAAACCCCAGTTAAATTTGACATTCCTTAACCTTGCATTGGATCAAATTCATTGCTACAGCAGAACCCATATGGCACAGAGACAGTTGTAGGCATCAGTTCATTGCTTATGTAGAGATACTGGCCCAGTGCCAACCAGTAATCACTGCTTTTTGTTAATAGACATGTTTGCTTTGCAGTCATTTCTATACACAGGGCTCTGGATTAATTAGATTGAAATCTGTCATCCATCTAAGAAACCACAAGAACTCATTCTCTGTGCTTCCAAGGGAAAGAGAACAGCAGATTTTGGCAAATTAAAAAAAAAAATGTGTTTGCTTGTTGCCATAAGAACTTAGCAGACTATCCAAATAACCAGGGCATATGAAATTTTTGATAATTAATAAGGAGCATAGAGTGAGTTGGGGAGTTTGAGAGATGAGCCCTCAAAGGAATCAAGGTGAGATTCTTCCCAAGATATGAATTAGTCGAGTCTTTAAAAAGCACATTTTGTTTTTGTATTTGCTTCCCTGAAAGTTGACAGATAGATTTTGTTTGGGTGTGAAGATTTACAAAGAGAGCCCCCCTTAGCCATCAGGTCAGAGGTCTGTTCAAGTTGAAGAAATAAATAGCCACCAGGTTTCTTTGCACTCAAGTTTGGTAGGAAGAGAGGCGACCTTCCAGGTGATTCTGCAGCAGAGTCCTGCTGTAACACTGCCTTTGGGGTGTATATCACCGAGCTGCCCCAGGCCGAGATCCCTTCAGCTTGGGTACCTTCTGCTCCACCACTAATGAAATCCCCTTAGACATGCCTTATGCTAAATTCTTTTCTGAAGTCAGTATTTCCAGACCTAGTCTCTCTAACAGATATTGTTTATTGTTTCTTATATGGAAGAGACAAAGATTCAAGTAGTATCCTAGAATTTCCACTCTATGCATATGAGTAATGTAGCCTTAATTCCCGATACATGTTTGTTGAATGAATGGAAGATGGAGGTAGAAAGTGTCTTTCTATGATGTTTCTATACATCTGCATTAGAAAAAGTCCCAATTGGCTATGTATCTTTAGCCTCTTAATTAAAAAAAAAAATCTATGCCATGCAGGGTTTAAAAAAAAAGAGATTGGTTAGCCTGTTATTTAATTCATCTAGGTTGTTGCAAATATGAATGTTGCATTTTTAGCAATTTCCTATTTCATTTTTTTCAACTACCACTTTATATTTGTTGACCACTCATTAATTGGGTCACCGTCTAGCTCTAGTGGGTGTGCAGAGACTGGCAGGTTGAGGTTGATGGATCTTTTCCTGCTTTCCATAGCAGTTTCCTCAAACAGTTGCATAGTGATCACACAGTAAACAGTCCCAGGCCAGCAGTGTTAGGGAGTGCTTCTAGGGACCTCCGTCTCTTTACCTACCCTGATCCCTGCTTCCCAACTTCCCCATGGAGAGAGGAGGATCTCCATTTCTTTACTTAATACTAAATGAGATCTTAGTTGTAGTGTAAAGTTACCAGTGACATTGGCCAGGGGAGAAGAGCCGTGGACAAGAGACAGACTAGGCAGAGGCAGAACAGAGGAGGAAAAGTGGTCAAAGACTTGATGCTTAAGATAAGGCAGAACAAAAATGACATCAGTGCTTATCCTCAAGAGGATCTCAAGGGCTGTGGATGCCTGCAGTGTGTCAGGGAAGGTAAGTTACAGCCAGGAGAGCAGGATCCATATGGTTGGATATCTGTTGCTGTATCTTATTTCTAGTTAGCTGGTTGTCATATACACAAGGGCAAATAGCCAAGCAGTGTTCACACAGAGACTTTTGGAGCAGTGTTCGTTGGGGAAACATTCTGAGCTGGAACGGCAATGGTGTGAGGTCTGCCACTGTCCATTGCATTCCAGGGCAACACATGGTGGTCTGGCAGGGCCACAGGAGCCTGGGAGATGTACCAGCTGCTTGAGTAGGGAAGCACTGGGCCCTCCTTTGACAAAATCAGTGGTGTCGATATAACAGTAATATGAAGTGGCAGAGCCTTGGCTCCAGCCCTCTCTTGCCAGCTCAGCATTAGTGGTAAAGGGAGAACCAGGCCCTCACTTGTGGGATTAGGGAACAGAGCTCTAAGCCTCGCAGTTGAAAATGTCTATCAGGGCAATCTAGGGGAAGGGTTCACCACATCCATTTCTCTGGTACTAGCTTCTCCCTTGGCATGTTGTGTGTGGCATCCAAGCTTGGGGTTGACCAGGATTGGTCATCCTAAGCACTAGGCCATAGGTCGCCTCCATGGAATTGCAGGAGCCAGAATCCTAGGAGGCCAGAAAGAAGGGGATTATTCATGAGCAATTTAATACTTACCTCTGACCAGCTTACCAAGGCCTTGTCTTCATAACTTACCAGCATGTTCTGGGAAAGACCTAGAGATGAAGAAATAATAGAAACTACCATTTATTGAATGCTTACCATGTGCCAGACACTGTGTTAAACATTTCATTTGTTTATGAATTATGTCAGTAATTGATTGCACCACATAAAGTTCAATAGCATTAAAGGTAAGGAGACTGAGACAATCAGAGATTAAGTCTCTGGCTCAAGATCATTTGAGTCATCAATGACAGAGCTGGGATTTCTACTCAGGAGGTCAAACTTGTATGCATTGTGCTTTCCTGCCTCATTGCCTCCAGTGGATTCTGTCCCAAGACTATGGAATCCAACTGTGTGTCCTAGTGGTTCTGTTTCTGGGGAGAATCCTTATATTGAGTTATGAAGCTCAATAATAGATATACCATCACATTAAAAAGTACTGGTGCACATGCTATGTGAAATATAGAAAACATGCAAGTTATTTATTTAGCCATTTTAGCAAGCACCTTTTCTGTGTTGGTTCTGTGCTAACCAGAATTTCTGCCTGCTTATCACTTTGGTAGTTATTTTTAGATTTTAATGTGAAGTCTTGCCTTAAAAATTCAAAATTGATCATCTTGTGAGCCTCCTGAAGAGCATATGGACGGACTTAAAACAATTTACTGATTGACTTTATTAAGCCCTCCTTGTTTCCATGTGATTGTTACTTAGTATTTTAATTCTATCATGTTTTTAACTGCCCAATATTAGTCATTGTTTTGCCTTTTTAATTTTATTTCAGTCAATGGTTATTTAGGATTCCTGAAACATTGGCCCATTCCTTTGCTCACCCTTGTTTCTTGCAACATACTCATTTCCCCCAGGTTTGATTTCCTTCTTATGGAAGGACATCTGTTCTCCATTCTTTCACCCAAAACCCTTTCTTGATCTTGGTCTGAAATGCTTCCTTTGATCTTAATTTGTAATGATTGTTTAGCTGGTTATAAATTTTCTAAATTGATAGTCATTTTTCTCTCAGTACTTCCCCCCCCCCCGCCATCTTTATGGAGATATAATTGCCATATAACATTGTACAAGTTTAAAAAAATTTTTTTAACGTTTATTTATTTTTGAGAGACAGAGCACAAGTGGAGGAGGGGCGGAGAGAGAGAGAGAGAGAGAGAGAGAGAGAGAGACAGAATCCAAAGCGGGCTCCAGGCTGTAGGCTGATAGCACAGAGCCTGACTCAGGGCTCCAACTCACTACCTGTGAGATCATGACCTGAGCTGAAGTCAGATGCTTAACTGACTGAGCTACCCAGGTGCCCCTAACATTGTGTAAGTTTAAGGTGTATGAAGTGATGCTTCAATATACATATATACTGTGAAACCATTACCACAATTAAATTAGTTAACACACCTATTGCTTTTGTAGGTACAATTGTGTGTGTGTGTGTGTGTGTGTGTGTGTGTGTGTGTGTGTGGTGAGGAAGTTTATTTTTTTCAACATTTATTTATTTTTTGAGACAGAGAGAGACAGAGCATGAACAGGGGAGGGGCAGAGAGAGAGGGAGACACAGAATCTGAAACAGGCTCCAGGCTCTGAGCCGTCAGCCCAGAGCCCGACGCGGGGCTCGAACTCACGGACCGCGAGATCGTGACCTGAGCTGAAGTCGGACGCTTAACCGACCGAGCCACCCAGGCACCCCGGTGAGGAAGTTTAAAATGTACTTTCTTAGCAACTTCCATATATAAAATACAGTATGGCTAACTATAGTCACCCTGCCATATATTACACCCTCCTAACTTATCTCCCCGCGCTGCCCCGCCACCAACCCAAGGCAACTACTGTTCTGCTTTCTGTTGCTAAAGAATACTTTGCATTTTACAGTTGTTTCCCCTACAGTTTTACATAAATACAGTCATCCAATACATACTCTTTTTGTCTGACTTCTTTCATTCAGCAAAATAATTTGGAGATCCATCCATGTTTTTGAGTATGTCAATAGCTTATTAATTTTTGCCTCTGAGTAGTATTCCACTGTGTGGTGTGATAGGTAATGTTATGTATTAACTTGACTGCATAAAGGATTACCCCAAAGTTGGTGGAACATTATTTCTGGGTGTGTCTGTCAGGGTGTTTCAGAGGAGATTCGATTTGAGCTGGTGGACTCACAAAGTAGGATGCTCTCCCCAATGTGAGTTGTATCATACGATCTTTTGAGGGCTTAAGTAGAGCAAACATGTGGAGGAAGCAGGTATTTGCTCCTTTTCTTCATTGCCTCATTGTTTGAGCTGGGACATCTCTCCCATTCTCCTGCCCTCAGACTGGGGCTCCTTTGGCTTTCATACCTTTGGACCCAGATCAAATTACACCACTGGTTTTCCTGGTCTTCACCTTGCAGATTGTGGGATTTCTCCGTCTCCACAATTGTGAGGGCAATTTCTTCATAATAAATCTCTCTTTTAAAAACATTTTTTTTAAATGTTCGTTTATTTTTGAGAGAGATTGAGAGAGAGAAAGAGAGCATGAGCTGGGGAGGGGCAGACAGAGAGGGAGAAGCTGGCTCCCTCTGAAGCAGGCTCCAGGCTCTGAGCCGTCAGCACAGAGCCTGACACGGGGCTTGAACCCATGAACCATGAAATTATGACTTGAGCCGAAGTTTGACACTTAACTGACTGAGCCACCCGGGAGCCTCATTAATCTCTTTTTATAGTCTATTGGTTTCTGTTGCTCTGGAGAATCCTAACTAGAACAAATGTAGATACTATAATTTATTTATCCATTCACCTGTTGAGAACATCTATGCTGTTTCCAATTTTTGGCTGTTACAAACAAAACTGCTATGGCATTCATGTGCTAGTCTTTATATGGAAATATGATTGCATTTCCCTGCAAATGGAATTTGTGAGTTACATGGTAGGTGTGTTTAATATTTTAAGAAACTGCTTAGTTATTTTCCAACTAAAGGAAAAGTACCACTTTTCTTGCCAACCAGAAGTGTATGATGGTTCCAGTTATTCAAAATTCTCACCAGCACTTAACTTTGTATTGGAGGTAGGTCATTTTAATTTTGGACATTCTGATAGATATGTAGTGGTACCTCACTGGGTTTTAATTTGCATTTTCTTAACGACTAACGATGATAAACATTTTTTCATGTGCTTATTGGCTGTTGTTATTTCTCTGGTAAGATGTCTAATCAGACTTTTGTCCATTTTTAAAATGTTTGCTTATTTTCTTATAATTTCTTTAAAGGGTTCTTTATGTATTCTGGACACAAGTACTTTAACATGTATGCTTTGCAAATATTTTCTCCCTGTCTTTGTCTTGTGTTTTAATTCATTTAACAGTGTCTTTTGAAAAGCAGATGTTCTTAATTTTGATGAAATCAATTTATTAACATATTCTTTTATGGATCATTCTCTTTGTGTCCTATCAATGCAATCTTTGCCTAACTTAAGATTACAAATATGTGTTGTCTTCTAGAAATTTTATGGTTTGGGGTTTACATTTAGATATATAATTCATTTTGAATGAACTTTTGCATATTATATAAGTTGAAATTATTTTCCATTATTTGGAATGTTAATGCAAAAAAATGGAATGTTAATTCCAACAACATTTATTAAAAAGACTTATTTTTCTTTTGCTTTTGTTCCTTTGTCAAAAATAAATTGATCCTACCTGGAACAACACGGATGGATTTTAAGGAAAATTTGTGCTCAGTGAAAAAAGCTCACAATCTTGTACACTGTATGATTACATTTGTATAACATCTTTGAAATAAAAGTATTATAGAAATGGAAAAAACATTAGCGGTTCCCAGAGGTTAGAAAGTAAAAGGTGGAGAGAGTGGGTGTGGCTATAAAGGGGTAGCAAGAGGGAGCCTTGCTGATAGAACAGAGCTGTCACTTGATTGTGGTGTGATTTCATGAAGATACGCATGTGATCAGATTGCATTGAACTATATACACACACAGATGAGACGGTAAAACTAACCGTATCTGAGGATGTCAGTTTCCGGGTTGTGATATTGTACTATACATAGTATGCAAGTTGTTACCATAGCAGGAGGCTGAGTGAAAGGCTTATAGGATCTCCCTGTACATTTTGTTCAACTTTCTGGGAACCATAATAATTTAATAATTTCAAAATAAAATTTTTGAAAGCCTCAAGTGGCCATATGCATGTGGGTTTATTTCTGGACTCTCAATTCTGTCCTATCAATTTATTTGTCGTCTTGATGCCAGTGCCAGACTGTCTTGATTACTATAGTTTTATAAAAGGTTTTGGAGTCACTTAGTGTAAGTCTTCCAGTTTTATTATTTATTTTCAGAATTGTTTGGTATTATATTTCCTTCTCATTTCCACATGAATTTTAGTGTTTTAGTGAATTTTTTAGTTTCTAAAAAATTTAGTGAATTTTTTAGTTTCTAAAAAAAATCTTGCTTAAGTTTATTGAGTTTATACTGAATCTCTAGATCAGTTTTGGGGAAATTGGCATTTTAACAATATTTAGTTATATGACCCATGAACATGACCTATCTCTCCATTTATTTCTCTAGATCTTTAATTTCTCTAAGCAATGTTCTAATGTTTTCAGTGTACAGATTTTACATATCTTTTGTCCCATTTATTCCTAAGTATTTTATTTTTTGAGGGCTTTAAATTATATTACTTTAAAATATTAATTTTTGATAGTTCATCATTAATATATATAAATACAAATGATTTTTTAAATTGATCTTGTACCCTACAACCTTATAAAATTCCATTATTAGTTTTAATAGCTTTTTAAATAGTGCTTTGGATTTTCTGCATAGACAATCATATTCCCTAAGAGTAGAGACAGTTTTACTTTTTCCGTTTCACTCTCAATGTCTTTTTTCCCCTTGCCTTTTTGAAGTTCTTATAACCTTTAGTACTATGTTGAACAGAAGTGGTAAGAAAGGACGTCCCTGCTTTGCTCCTGATCTTAGGAGGAAAGCATTTGGTCTTTCACTATGAAGTATGATGTGCATTACTTTTTTCATAGATACCCCTTTATTAGGTTGAGGAAGTCCCTTTTCTTCCTAATTTATTGGGAGATAAAAACGAATTAGAAATGACTGTTGGATTTTGTCAAATGCGTTTTCTGTATCTTTTTAGATAAACATACGCTTTTTTTCTTTAGTCTGTTGACACGACAAATTACATTGATTGATTTTCCCATGTTAACCACCCTTGCATGCCCAGGATAAATCCCATTGGTCACCACATATTACCCTTTAAATATATTATTAAGTTGGCTTTTATAAAGTTTTGTTAAGAATTGCATCTATATTTGTGAGTGAATGAGCAGGTTTTTTTCTTCTTCTTTTCATAGTACTTTTATCTGGTTTATTACCAGGATTATGCTGATAAAATGAGGTAGGAAGTATTTTCTCGTCTTCAATTTTCTGGATGAGTATGTATAGAATTGGTATTATGTCCTCCTTAAATGCTTGGTATAATTTACCAATGAAGCCTTCTGGGCCTGGAGTTTTCACTGTGGGAAGGTTTTTAACTACAAATTAAATCTCTTTAGGGGTGTCTGGATGACTCCATCAGTTAAGCGACTGACTCTTGATTTCAGCTTTAGGTCATGATCTCACAGTTCCTGAGATCGAACCCTGTGTCGGGCTCTGGGCTGACAGTGCAGAGCCTGCTTGGGATTCTTTCTCTTTCCCTCTCTCTCTCTCTGCCCTTTCCTCCCTCAAAATAAATAAATAAACTTAAAAATAAATAAATAAATATCTTTACCAGATATAAGGTTGTTCAGATTATCCATTTTTTTTCTTGAATAAATTTTGGTAGTCTGTATCTCTTCAGAAATATATGCATTTTATCTAAGCTGTCAGTTTTATTGGCGTAAAAAAAACATGCTTAGAGTTGCAACTTTTTATTTTTTTTTAAGTGGTCAATTTAGTGTTTATACTGTACACCTTTAACTTATCATAGTCTACCTTCAGCGATATGCTAATCACATATAACCTAAGAAGCTTATAGCAGTAGACTTCCATTTCTTCCCTCCCAGACATTGTGCTTTTGTTGTCATAATTTTACTTCTGCATGGAGGGGTTAACTCTTGCCTACTGCTCTTTTTCTCTTTAACATCTCAGTTTTTCTTATGCACCTAGAGTTGTGTGTGTGTGTGTGTTTTAGAATAGATATTTAAAATTTAATCTAGCAGTGCTGTAGTTTCTAGTCAGTGGGGAACGACAGTCTCAAGAGCTTAGACTCTAATGGGAGAAACAAATAATAAACATAATTATAGTTATTGAATACAATTATGATGTATACCATGGAGATATTATGGCAGGAGAGTTTCCTAATCTAGGCTTGGAAGTCTCTAAAGAGAGGACTTTTAAGAGGAGACCCAAAGGGTGAATAGCAGTTGGACAGAAGAAATGACCTTGGAGTAGAGAAATTGTGTTTCAGGTGTAGAAGACAATGTATACAAATGTGTGTTAAGGGAGTTGATAGAAAATCAACATGACTAAAACATGTTGATCAAGAGATAGACAAGTGAGAAAGGGAATTTTAAGAATTTTGAAAATTTCAATTGTTAAATGTTAGTGGATGAGGGTGGGGACTTGGGGGAAAAATTCAGGAAGAAAGAATGAAATGTGAAGTGCAAAGAGAAATGTGCTCACCAGCAGTGGAAGCTGTTAACCCTGACAGATGTACTATAGCTAAGATAGCCAGCTATTCATTTACTTTATGTATTTTTTCCCGCTTAACATTTATTATGTGTCTACCCAAGAGGAACTGTGCTTTCGATATCATCTAAGAACAGACATATAATTAAATGGTTAAAATATGTTTGATAAAGAGAAAGATAATTTATTAATTTAAGTGTTAAGTAAAGCTGGCATTTTTTTATTACTTTTTAATTTTTAGATTTTGGACTTACAGGCAGATGAGTGTGGGAGCTTACAGTATTGGAGACACATTTGAGACAGCCCAGCTGTCAGCCCCACAGAGTGGAGGTTGGAAGGAGACAGTGCAGAGACTCACGTTCACGTTTAGGAGCCGTGGAGCTTGGGACTAAGCAAATTGTATTTCCATCACCCTCCTACCTTTTAATGGAAGAGAAATTTGGGTTGAAATGAGCACAAAGGTCATTCTTGATCAACAGGTGTAAGAGGATCAAGGAAAGCATTTGGTGGGTCCCGAGGGGCCAGGAATAGGTCTTCTTTAAAATGGAAGACAGTGAGAGTTAGGTTCTTTTTTCATGCTGAAACCTGACCTACCAGACATCAGTTCTTCATCTCTACCTCTTTCTGCTGTGGCTATGAATCCCTTCAAAATGCAGGACCTGGGGAATCACACCATTGTACCAGCTCCCAGTGATAGCTCTGCATAAGGTAGTGAGTGTGAGAAGGGAAGCACAGAGGTAGGGTTTGGGCTTGGCGATGGGATGTGGTCTTTGAGATTAGTGTGGTTAAGGAATACACATTGAGGACACATATCACTCTTTCTTTAAATTTGTTCAAATGACCCCTCCATATGACATCATGAAACAGACTCACTGAGATGGTTAAAACATCGTATGCTTTAGTGATCCCAACGAGAATGGCAGTTTTCCTCTATTCATTTGGAATTTGTGCTTTATTTACTATTTTCTTAGAGTCCGGTTGCCATAAAACTGAAGAGAAGTTCTCGGGATATTTTACTAATGTGAAAAAATATGTATCCCTCCTTCCAAGTAAGTGGTGTGTGCGTGTGTGTGTGTGCATGTGCACTTGCCTCGTCTTATCATCGTAGAAGGACAAAGCATTGTGTTTTGCAGAACCAGATGGGGAAACTGGGCCAATTTTGTGTCTGGATACTTGTGTCTAGAATCCACAAGCCAGAACAGTTGTGGTTGCTGTGACAGGAGGAAGTTTTATGGCCACACAGCTAAGAGAAAACTTGCAGGTACAAGCACTGCTTGCTGGGAAACTGTGTTTGTGTGTGCGCAGAGTATTTTTGTGGGGTGCTCACTATAGAGAACAGCGTCTCCTATCAACATTTTAAGACTGAATATTTCTCAAATACAACTTGACTTGCTGCTTGTCTTATGAAAGACTGGAGGCCTAAAGAGTCCCATAGATTATGATCGTGGCCTGCCCTGGTGATACATGTGTAAATTACTATGCTCCAAACTCATTTTCTGGCCCGTTGTTGTCCTATAGAGGTTTTTAGTTTCTGCCACAAATAAAGGATGGATGGCTCCTACAGCGTGCAGTGTTGCTGAGAGTGAGAAGCTATGGTTGGCCAACGGTATCCAATGTATGCAAATATGTTCTAAGGGGTCTTACCATGACACTGGATATAAAAATATTTTTGTAAGGACAAGGTTTAATAACCATTTCAGACTCCACTTAAAGGCCACAAGGGAATTTGGCTTTAATGGGGCTGAATGTGTGTGACTAATGTGCTCAGACACTGTGGCCAAGAACTCAGGTGTTTAGAGCACAAGAGTAACTAGCTTAAGACTGTATATGTTTAATCATCAGTTGTTCCAGTTAATCCTACTGGCTAGTTAACTGCTCACAAATGCATAGGGTTGGTAAGTATGACAGGAACAGCACAAACCCCTCAGTAGGTCTGGGAGAAATGATGGGACAGGTGCACATACGTATGTATGCATGCAGGTATATATGTAAGTATACATGGAGGTAGGTAGGGGTGGGAGGAAGAGATGCCAGTGGATTTAAAAATTGTGAGGATATTCTCTGGCTAGGAATAGCAAAGCCTTTCATTATGTATGGACATAAGATTAAGGTCCAACCAGGCGCCTGGGTGGCTCAGTTGGTTAAGAATCCGACTCTTGGGGCGCCTGGGTGGCTCAGTCGGTTGGGCATCCGACTTCTGCTCAGGTCATGATCTCGCGGTCCGTGAGTTCGAGCCTCGCGTCGGGCTCTGTGCTGATGGCTCAGAGCCTGGAGCCTGTTTCAGATTCTGTGTCTCCCTCTCTCTGACCCTCCCCTGTTCATGCTCTGTCTCTCCCTGTCTCAAAAATAAATAAAACGTTAAAAAAAAAAAAAAAGAATCCGACTCTTGATTTTGGCTCAGATCATGATGTCACAGTTTGTGAATTCAAGCCCCACATCAGGCTCTGTGCTGACAGCATGGAGCCTGCTTGGGATTCTCCCTCCCTCTCTCTCTCTCTCTCTCTCTCTCTCTCTCTCCTTCTCTGCCCCTCCCCCCACTCACACTCTCTTTCTCTCTCTCCAAATAAATAAATAAACTTTTTTTTTTTAAAGGGAAAAAAGATGATTCAATGGAAAGAAAGAGGTATTTGAAGTTTGAATACAGGAAACACTAGAGCTGCTTTTTCTTGCTCAGAACAACAGAGCAAGATAAGCAGCTGAGAGATCAGAGCCCAAGATCTGCACTATGTGGGAGCCCTTGAAGAGGGTATGGACTCCTGGTTCCATAGTTGGTATGAGGCTAGTGCTGGCCTGAGGTGGGTCTGCACATAGGGACAAGAGTGACTGGAGAAGTCAGTAAGCCCGAAAGGCATATGTGACCAGGGGAGATGTGGCCAACGTGGTGTTCTTTAAAACCATATGTTACAGGGCCAATTTCAAAATAATCACCTGCTATATGACTCTCCCTTGACCATCTTTCCAGTGATTATGGTTGTAACGCATTTCTTTCCTCTGTCTTCTTTTCATTTCGGGTCTGAGATATAGAATGCTGAGATTTCAGCCATCAGCAGTAGAATTCCAGTCAGGAAACATTGCCTAGAGGGCTTGGAGACATAAGGCAAATGACTAAAGAGAAAAGTTCTCTTAGAGCGAATGTGCTTCCTGATTTCCTAGGAAACTTCCTTTATCAACCTCCATGGTTAGCAGCTGTCACCTTGACTATCTTCCCCAAACCTCCACCTCACCCATGCCCTGTTTCCATTAGTAGTTGACACAAGTTCGTGGAGAAAATAGAAGCCATCAGGTATAAACTCCCATAGTTTCTTTGTTCTTTGTTCTGACTCTGTTCATCTTCATCTTCCCTCTTGACTCGGGCTGGAAAGACTAAGACCATCCTACCCATGTCCTCTTGATCTGCTCTCCCTTCGGTCCTCAAACTATGACATCCACTCTCCTGAAACTGACTAGCCACTGTCACCACTGATCTTATAGTTGCAAAAGCCAATGGCTATTCTTTAGATCTTTTATTTTTGTAACTTTTCACATGATTGATCGTATTCTCATTTTCAGAAGGTCTCTTTTGTGTTGGATTTCATGGAACTATTTTCTTCGAATTCACTTACCTATTACTTTTGATTAATCCTTTTTCATTTTTTTTCTTCCTTGGACTGCCTTTAAATATCAGTATATTCAGCAATTTATTAATTACAAGGAAGAATGAATAACTTCAGTGGAGAAGCCTAGTAGATACCAACTTAATTAAGTGATCAAAGTGAACATCAGTAATGAGACAAATCAAGATTCTGTGCCCCTTGAGAGGAAACAATGAGAAGAACACAGCATCTCCTGTGACATTCATGTCAAAGATGTATAACCCGTTTCATGAGAAACATCAGAAAAATCTAAATTGAGGGTTGTTTACGAAATAAATGGCTTATAATCTTCAGAAATGTTGAGGTCCTAAGAGTCAAGGAAAGACTGAGTAACTTTTCCAGACTGAAAGAGATAGGTGAGACATGACAGCTAAATGCCCTGTGTGATTCTGAACTGCATTCATCTGATCTATAGGACATTATGAGGACAGTTGGCAGAACTTGAAGGGGATTCTGAGGATTATTAGTGATGTATCAGTGTTGATGTCCCGATTTTTTCTGGTTATACAGGGGAATGTGTTTGTCAGATACACATAGTAAGGTTTTCTGGGATGATGGAGCATCAGGCCCGCAACTTACTCTAAAATCTTTTAAGGCAAAAGTTCTTTATATTTGCAATGTCTCTATAAGTTTCTGGGCTTTTTCCAAATTAAAAATAATTATATAAAAATTATAACCTGTGGTTTGGATCAGGGCATCTAGGTCTAAAAACAGAGTAGAAGAGGTTGATGAGTAGTGTGGGGCATATAGGATGGGGCAAGGTTGTTTAAACGGACTGTAATCTCGGACAGATTCCAAGTCCTTGAGTTGTAATAATTATACACTGAGAAAAATACTGAAGGAATCTTAGTGACCTTACACCCAACCATTGAGAATCAACAGAAAATCAAAGAGAAAGAAAAGAAAGAAACTCAGACAAAGCATGATCACACGAGAATGCCAGAAATGAGAATTTACTTTTCACTGGCAATGACTAGAAATGGGCATCTCTATCTCTGTCTCCTCTCTGTATCTATCCCTATCTCTCTCTGTCTATCTATTTCTTCTCCCCCAGCTTTTTATTATTTGATGAAATCTGATGTTAAAAAGACTTTAGTGTGTATGTAAAACCACATTCTTGAACTTGAAGATTTGGCTGGTCATCCAATTACAGTTTAGGTGTCTAAGAGGATATTCTTCTTTTTGGATTTTAGCAGGTCATGAGTCTCTTAAACATGTCCCCTAAGGGGGCCCCAAAAAAGACAGTCTCCCATCTGACTCTGTCCAACATAGCAAGTCTTTCAAAATGGCACCTCCCCAGGGACTGCTCCTGTTCTCATCCGTCATGCAGGACTTACCCTTGTTTTATAGAGGTGGCCTGTAGCCTCCTTGCCTTCTCAAGACAACTTTTTACTTAAAAAGAGAGTGCAGCCTTCTTGTATCATATACGGCCTTAGGTCATGTTGACGCATTTCTGTTGAATGGATGTCTGTACATGCACATTTATGTGTATTCAGCTATCGTGTATCTATGTATTTATTTAAATTTCCCAACTGGCAAATGGTCATAATAAAAAAAAATTAATGGAAAGCAACAGACAAAAATAAAACAACCAAATCAGAGAAACCCCATCCAGAGAAAACCATTGTGGCACTTGGTTGTGCATTCTTGGAGACTTTTTTCCTGGGCAAATATATATGTACATATATATGTATGTGTGTATATGTATATTTATGTGTTAACAAAATAAGATCATACCAAAGTACTCCTCTGTCATCTGCCTTTTTTTCACTAAATAATCTTTTGGGATTATCTTCCCATTTCAATAATTATAGACCTATAAATTTTTGTTTCCCTAGTATTTCATTGTGCAACATTCCACACCATTAAATGCTTATGGTATTCTCAGTTTTTGTTATTGTAAACTTCAGTTCAGTAGATATCCTTATACATATACATTTGTGCATTTGTTTAATTATTTTCTTTGGATAAATTCCTACAAGTGGGCTTTCTGAGTCAATGGTTTGGGGATGCTTTTGATATCTATTAACAGACAGCATTCCAGAAAGGCTGTACCAATGTACATGCCTGCCAGCAGTGTTATGACAATTGTTTTGAGGCATAATTTATACAGAGTAAAGTGCACAGACCTGAAATGTATTGCTCAATGGATTTTTACAAATGTATGTATTTGTGTTAACTACCATTCAGACCAAGATATAGAACATCCCCATTACCCTAGAAAGTTCCCCCTTGAAATAATCACTATTCTGAGTTTTACTATCCTAGTTAGCTTTGTTCTTGAACTTGATATAAATGGAATTCTATAATACATACTTTTGTGTATCTGGATTCTTTTGCTAAACATAATATTTTGCAGATTTATTTCTATTTTTGTTTATATCAGTGTAGTAGCACCCTTTATTCATAGGAGACTTTTAGTGGATGCCTGAAACCACAGGTAGTACTAAACCCCTATATATTCTGTGTTTTTTCATATATATATATATATATATATGTATATATATAATATATATGATAGTTTAATTTCTTTTTTTTTTTAAACGTTTTATTTATTTTTTTTAACGTTTATTTATTTTTGAGACAGAGAGAGACAGAGCATGAACAGGGGAGGGGCAGAGAGAGAGGGAGACACAGAATCTGAAACAGGCTCCAGGCTCTGAGCGATCAGCACAGAGCCCGACGCGGGGCTCGAACTCACGGACCGTGAGATCATGACCTGAGCCGAAGTTGGATGCCCAACCGACCAAGCCACCTAGGCGTCCCAAGTTTAATCTCTAAATTAGATACTGTAAGAGATTATCAACAAGAACCAATAACATAATAGAACAATTATAATAACATACTATAATAAAAGTTATGTGAATGTGGTCTGCTTCAAGATATCTTATTGTATAGTATTTGCTCTTCTTGTAATGATCTGAGATGATAAAATGCCTGCAAGATGAAGTGAGGTGAATTGTGCAGGCTTTGTGACTCCCTGTTAGGCTACTATTGACCTTCTGAAAATATGTCAGGAGGAACATCACCTGCTTCCAGACCATGGTTTACCCGGCATAACTGAAACTGTGGAAAGTAAAATTTAGGATGAGGGGGATTCTTGCATTCCCTCTTTTTAAAAAAATTCTAGGTATATTTCACTATATAAAGGTACTGTAAGCATTTTTAATCCATTCTCCTGCTGATGGGTGTTTGTGTTGTTTCAAGTTTGAGGCTATTTTGAGAAGTGGTGGTGAATATGCTTTACGTATCTTTTTTACGAATATGTTCATTCATTTCTACTGGGTGTATATTAAATAGTGGAATTGCTGGGCCATCAGATAGGGATATATTTAGCTTTATTAGAGCTACTGCTAAATAGCTTTTTATAGTTATTGAGGCAGTTTACATTCTCATCAGCAATGTATTAAACGTTCTAGTTGCTCTCCATCCTCCTCAGTACCTGAAAGTCCTTTTCTGGTCTTCTCTGGCCATCGCCGTTAAATATATGATGGGAAGCATTTATCTCCTCTCTATCTTGGTTTATACGCTTAATCCAGCTCTTAACTAAACTCATTCATTCATTAATTCTTATATTTAGCTAATAAATATTTATGAAGCAATTTTTATAAGTCTGGTACTGTATTAAGCCTTGTGGATACAACAAGTAAGAATAAGCTCTTAAGAAATGTATAGCCTAACAGAAAAGACAGATATAAGCACCTAATTAAACAGATGATGAATGGCATAGCATAAGCATGTACTTGCACAGAAGAACGTGGTCATGCAGAGAAAGATTAACTAATATCAAGGAGTGAGAGAGAGGGGATGGCAAATGAGAGCCTGAGGTTCCAGAAAAGAAAGGCTAGTCATAGCTGTTATTGAACACGCAGTATTCTAGATACTGTGCCAAGTGCTTTCTGTGTCTTCCCCTAGTTAGTCTCCGGGGTAGGTTATATTCTTATTATGCTCCTTCTAGGAGTCCACTGTGGCATAGGGAAGTTAGGTAACGTGTCCACAGCCACACAACTACCAAGTGAGGAAGCTGGGATTTGAACCCAGGACGATCGACTCTAGAGCAAACTCTAGACCCCTGCCTAGGAGGGTCTTGCGAAGGCATTCTAGGCAGTGAACGCAGCTGTATGCAGGCAGGAAGATAGGATACGGTCTAGCAAGTTTGGGAAACCTCCAGCAAGAGGCCCGAGAGTACATGGTAATCGGAGCAAGAAGAGATTGGAGAGGAAAGCTGGCAGGGGCCAGATCTGGGGAGAAGGGAAGCTAGCATTTGTGCGATGGCTTTTCACTGGGGGTCGCCTCTCCCTCCGCCCCGTCACCAAACTCCAAACAATACTTAAAATGTTTCATCACGTCGTCGAATGAGCCATTTGGGCACACTTGCCAAACAACTGAGCATTCCAGTTTCCTCGAATGGAGTGGAAAGAATTACTTGAAAGTGTGCGAGCAGACCCTGGTTTCACGCGCCGGCACCCTTGCCCGGTGCATTCTGTTTAATGCACCCATCTGCTGGTGAGGCAGTGGCTTTCAGATGAGCTGAGGTCAGTGTTCCTGAGCCCTCGGAAAGGGACCAGTCATGAAAGGATAAAGCCCACGCAGAGGCTCGGATGTGTAGTGCAGTGGGCGAAGCCAGATTCTGCTAAAATAGGAATAAGTTAAAACACGCACACTGTGAAGCATTTGTCTGGTTAAATAATTTAACAGGTCTCGCCTTCCTGCTTCAGTCAGTTTGAACAGAAATGCTTCTCTTGGGGCTTCTCCTTGTGAACATCATCAGACTAATCATGTGGAAGCCTGCCTGGTGCCAGTTGGATTGGGGGAGAGAGAGTGGGTGCCTGGTGGTCCTGGTGATGATGGGAAAGGAGGCAAGGCAAAGTATACCTTTGGGGAAAATGCAAACTTTTCTTGCCCGCGGAGTGTGTGTGTTAGTATTCAGAGACTGTTGGCCCATTGTTTGCGACTCCAGCTTTCTCAGCAGAATGCGTGGCAGATGGCTTACATTTGCATTAGCCTTCTGGAGAAGGAATTCGCTACCAACAACAGAAGCTGCAGCTTTTCTTTTCAGAATTTACAACAAATTGGCCAGAATGGCAATTTAAAAAAAAAACATTAGCATCACTATTTCCACATTCCCTTTCTGAATAGGGTAAATGATTCCCTCTCCAACTGTGTCATTTGCACTCCCCCCCCCAAATGTTTATTAAAATGATTTAGGTATTTCATTATGCAAAATGACTTTTATAAAAAGACCTTTCTTTTTGCCCCACAGTCACACATAATTTCTTTTGTCACTTGTTATAGAGTGGAGTTATGTGAAGCTAGGACATATTATTTGTTCTAGTCTGTATTGGATAATTTATTACATTAAGAAACCAATAATTTTCAAATATAATCAGATTTAAGTTTTTAATAAGATTCATCTTCCCATTCACACTTGCTTAATTTAAGGATATTAAATCTGCTCAGGAACGAGCTGCCTCTCAAAGCCTTGTGTGCCCATTAAAGGGCTTTATTCCTGATGTGTTAATAGGATTTAATTACATTACCGTCTTCATGCAGAGTCACAGTGCAATAGTTAACCGTGATAAGCCAAGCAAACAACCGCCTGAAAAGGAAGTGGTGCATGGTGGTTGGTTTATCGGCTTAGAAAATCAAGACGATTATTATTTTAAAATTGATGGTTGCATGCATTTGCATCATGTTTGGTTCAAATGGTGGAGAGAACAAACTTTCTTTTCCTTTAAAAAGAAAATCACTTAAAAGGCCACCCACATAAAAGGTGAACAATAAACACTTAACAGAAACTACTTAATTGCCATTTATCTTTTGAATTGCAATGAGATTTTTACTATCTACTATAAAGAGATTGGTTTCAACAGTTTATCCTGCTATTCTTTTGTCTTTTTGACAATCACATCCATGATTTGGGGTTCAGAATAATAGCTGTGTTCATTGTTAAAAAGTAATGATTTTAAAATTGCTCTTTTATCCTGTCTTAAACTTTTTTTTCCTGTTCCTGACCTTGCCCCAGCACCAATTCCTGGGTCCCCCAGTTAGTTTAATGACAGATCACAGAGCTTGGGGATTCTATGGCCTGACAAGAGAAGGCGCCTGGATGCATCCCTCAGTAAATCTTGTCAATTTCTCCATCAAGATCATTTGCATTGATTGGAAGTGTTGACTTCTGTGAATTTCCGTTTCGTGTGAACTTGACAGAACTCAGTACTTTTTGCTCGTCACAGATGCCTGTGAAATAGAAGAATGATTTTTAGAGCATTCCAATGAATGAAAAAGAAAAAAAAGAGAAAGAACCTGGCAATATGTTATCTGGTTGAACTTTTCACTTCCAAAGTGATTGACAATTTCTGCACATTTTCATGAGACATCACAGACCTGGCAAACAAAATTTGAGATGGTATACAGTCTTGTTTTACTCTATTAAAAGTTGTTATGGAGATAGGGGGGAAAAGTATGAAAAGGCACCAGAGCTAATTTCTTTTTTAAGTTTATTCATTCTTGAGAGCAAGAGAGAAAGAGTGGGGGGGGGGGGGGGGGGGGGGCAGAGAGAGAGGAAGACACAGAATCCTAAGCAGGCTCCAGGCTCTGAGCTGTGGGCACAGCCCAACACGTGGCTCAAACTTAGGAACCGTGAGATCATGACCTGAGCCGAAATTGGACGCTTACCCAACTGAGCCACTCAGGCACCCCTACACCAGAGCTAATGTTTTTTAAAAGTCACTTTCTACCTTGGTCTGTCAGGATGATATTTCTGATGCCACTTTTTTCCTGAGCTATGTTGGTGGGAGGTGGAGAGAATGGGAAGAGAGCTCTGCCCACACCATTATTCAGCTTCTCTCCGAGCCATCTACTTTGATCTCTTCCATGTATCGGGATTTTGTATACATTTTTAAAGAAGCTCCACTTTTCAAAAAAAGTTTGAAAATCAAAGAACACTACTTTCTGTTCATCCCTCAGCTCATTTATTTAACATTCCTTAAATTGCCAATTACTGCATGTTCCTGCCATGTTCTTCTCAGACATTGTGGTCCACCGTGGGAATACAAAAGTGAGTGAGAAATCTCCTTATCTTCAAATATATCTAACTACATTATAACCAAGCTGGAGAGATAGAAGATATGAATGCAGAATACTGTAATATTCCTAACTAAACGAACTATAGTTTCTGCCATTCTAGCAGATCTTAATAGTACTTCATAAAATATTAATGTACTTTATTTACATAGTTAATTATATACACAGTTAATATTTTCTCAGAGTTCACACTTAATGAATCTAACTTGAATGAATCCATAAGAGGACAATGAACAGCTGTGCACACTCCTATAGCTTTCAGAAACCATAAGCAGATACTGTCAAAAGGCTCTGTGACTTGGTGGTTACTGAGAGGCAACCAAATAGAAGACTATGTTAATCATAATTACGATTTTAAAAGTTAGACCACACAGAACAAAGGGCCTGTGGAGTAGGAGGCCGGCGTACAAGTTCAGGGCTGAGCAGCACCTTTTTCCTTCGCTGTGTTCCTCCACGTTGATTACAGCCCTACAATTATTCACATCTCATGTGTCTGAATGATTACCCTCCAGCGTCTTGCCCCAAGCTTTCAATCATTGTTTTCTTTTTTCTGTTCATCTTCATCTCCCTGGAGCTTCCTTTTAGTGTTGTAGTTCCCTCGTTACTCCTCTAACGTTCAAGTAGCATCTCTTCTGAGATTCTCGTAGAGCACACATGCGCATGCGCTCTCACACACACACACATCCGTAGTTGCACAACGGTGGAGAGGTAAAGAAAGGCCGTGTCCTATGTGGCCAGTGAAAAGTTGTTTGGTGTGGTTGAAGTGCAGGCGCAGTAGGGGGAGAAAAGGGTGGGGGATTGCCAGGGGCTAGCGTTGGTGGTGGTGACACAGGTGCACTGGCCTGCAGGTGGAAGAGAATTCTGGATTCAGAGTTTGGCAACAGGAGCTACAGCTGTACCTTGATTTTCAGAATAGTCATAGCTCTGGAAAAGTAAAGTGAATTTCTAAATCTCTTTAAGTTGTTTACATATTAAAATTATTAGAGTCCTTTCTTTGGAGAAAAATTTGGTCTTAATGTATTGTAAAATGATACTTAAAGCCTATTGATGTCTACTTGTCCTTTTCTTCTTTAAGGCCCAGTTCTATGTGAATCTCCACATTTTCCCAGTGTGTTTTACTTCCTCTGAAGTTTTGTGGTACTAGTCAGATGCCATCTTTGTAATCTATTTTTTAAAATACTATTGAAAAAGTTATCAAAAACCTGTATATTAGACTATAAGGATAACCACATGTCCTCTCTCGGTTTATTTCCTTTTCTGGGGGAGGGTACTGTTCATTGACTTTGTTGTCTATCAATAATTAAGGGCTCGAACTATGTGGAGTTATACATTGACTTGTGGGTTTGTAGGTAGATGGTTTCCTAGAAATCATCTTTGTTAAGCAGATAAGGTAACCGTAAAGGTTTTGGTTTGGTGCCTTACAGGGCACTAACCAGTTCTGTATCTAATTTAACAAACTTTTAACAGCCTTTTATTAAATTTCCAATGCTCTTTGAATCAGTTTACCAACTTACAGTTTTCCTCATTCACTCATGAGCTCGATACATCCTTTCACGTGCATTCATTCTGTTTTGTAGGAGAGTCATGTTTTCAGCTTTTTGGGCGAATAGTATACTTTGATAATATAATCATAAATACTTTATAGGCTTTAAAAGACTAAAATACCAGAACTTGAATATTGTCAATGCCATCAGAGCTGGTTTACGAGTCATTTCACATGATAGCTTTGACTCATTTCGATCTAAAATCATACTTTATGGCTGGATCATCCTCCTTGGTTAGTAGATATCTTTGTATAGTATTCATTTGTTTTTTTGTTTTTTTTTACCTCCTAAATCCAAACCTTTCAAAAGGATGGGTGGGAATTTGTTATCACTGAGGATACATGGGAAAACAGCAGTGATATAGGATCTGCTGGAAGTTATAAAATAGGACTTTCTTAAATGCTTTTCTTTAAAGGTGGCATTTGGGAATACATCTACAGCTTTCCAGCCAACTACTCAGGGTTTAGTTCAATTCAACTAACTTTTATTGGGCATTTACTCTGGACCAGGCACTGTGAATGGGCCCTGGGGTATAAAGATGAATGGGTTGTAGCTGTGGGCTTCACATATTTATAGCAGAACGTGATGAGAACAACAGTGTATATATATATCCAAGTTCCATTACAGAGGAGAGAATTGGTTCCATCTCTAGGTATTAAGGAGTAACGTTTGGATTTCTTTCCAGGATAAACTGGTGTTCCTCAAGCTGACATGTTTGGGGGAAGCAAATGTTCAAGTACAGTATTAAGGAGCTTGGCATTTTTGGAATTGGATGTGGTTTAGCATGACCGGAGCTTCAAGTTCAGTGTGGAGAGATGGGAGAGAAGAGGCATGGAGTGAGAAGGAGTTGGCCCACTGAGGACCTGTGGAGAGCTTTAAACAATGTATTGCCCCCTGTTGTTGCTGTAACAAATCTCCACGAATTTAGTGGCTTAAAGCACTAAATATATTCTCTTACAGCCTGGGGGTAAGAACTCCAAACTCTGCTGGTAGACCACCTCATTCCTTCTGGAGGCTCGAGGGAAGAATCTGTCTCCTTGCCTTTTCCAGCTTCTAGAGGCTGCCTGCATCCCTGGGCTGGTGTGCTACCCTCCACCCCCATCATTCCATTGCCTGGTTCTGTTGTCAAGTTATCTTCTCTGACTCTGACCCTCCTGCTTCCTTCTTCTAATAACCCTTGTGATTACCTTGGGCCCAACTGGGTAATTCAGGATAATAATCTTCCCATCTCAAGATCCTTAACTTAATCACATCTGTAAAGTCCCTTTTGCCTTGTGAAGTTACATATTCACAGGTTTCAGAGATTGGGATGCGGACATCTTTGTGAGGTCATTACTCAGCCTGCCGCGAGCATTGTATCATTTTGGGAAAACCATTTGAAGATTATGAACAGATGATATACTGATAGAAGTGATTCTCAAATTTTAGCGTGCAGGAGAATCAACTGGGGTGTTTATTAAAAGTGCAGGTGGTTCTCATTCAGTATCTCTGGGGTGAGTCTGGGAGCTGCAGTCTGAACAGGCATCCAGATGATTCTGATGCAAATGGTTTCAGAATTACTCCTTGGGAGACGCTATTCTGATGTATGGACGGATAACAGACTAGAGAGGAAAAGGACAGCAAGACCTGTGGATAGACTAATGCAGTAGCACACAGTAGAGGGTGAATACGTTGTTAATTATTAACAAAAACCTTTCCAAACAAACCTCTGGGACACAGTATAGTGTGTCCATTAGGTGCAAATGCGATGGACTTAGATCTAGTTCTATCACACCTGTCACTGTGGCAAGTTACTTCATTTTTTAAGTCTCAATTTCTTTACCTGAAAATGGAAATAATAACATCTATCTTATATGGTGGGTTTGAGGATTAAGTATGTGTCGGAAAAGCACTCGGCTCAGTGCCTGGCAAATAGTAAGCACTCATGAATAATGACTATTGTTGGAAGTATCATTATATCTAAAGGACGGATGTTATTTCTTAGTAAAATGCTCAATTTAATTCTAAAATGAATGCAGACTATCTGTGGGTTATTTGTCTGTTACAACCTTATCCAAAGTTAGATGGAAAACAGAAAAACAACAACAACAACAACAACAACAAAACCAGGAAGAGGACCCTCTGAACAGAGAGTCAGCCCATCTTGCTTTTAAATTTATAAGCCATTCCTCAGGACATGTTCCTCTTTGGTTCTACAGATGCTGTTTTCTAGCACTTTGTGGGCCCGGGGGTAATGATCGGTCTAAAGCAGAGGATGTAGAAACAGCAGAGGCAAAACATCAAATGCAACAGAGATTGAGGAGCCCTTAGGAGAGACCACTTGTTAGAACACACATGTGGAAATAATGGAAAATTCCACCTGTCAAAATATTGGAAGCAAGGAAATTTGATAAAATAGGACTCTGGGTTCAGAAACTCCTCTACTTATAAACTTGTAGAGAATGTTAGGACCTTTCGGAAAAGTGAAAACACAATTTATCTCAGAAGGAAAGATGGCCAGCTTTGCCAGCCAGGTGATTTTACCGGTCACACATAGGCACTACAAAGATGGGAAGCAGAGTGTTCCTCTGTGTTTATGAATACATGGATTTAGGAATAAGATTTTCAGCACTAACCTGTGATCAGGTAGAGGAGCTTCTGTTTCTTGATTCCAACAGAGTCCCCGTTTTATTAATTTAGTGATGAAAAATTCCCCTGAAGAGAGTTTCTGTATAATGAAGTAAATACATGTGCCTGCTGAAGAAGGGTGGGGAGCTCAGATTGTGGGGGGGGGATGGGAGCAAAGTGAAACCACTGGCGGCAGATGGTATCCCCCCCCCCCCTTCTCTTCATTCCTGCAGTCAGCCCTACAGATGATGAATACTGGACATCACTGTGGCAGAATGGATAAGAATGGAAAAGTGCAAGAAAACCGTATAGGTGTGTGCACTCAGATTAGGCTAATGTTGGTAGCCCAGTTGGTAGAACACTATTTGTTAGAAGAGCAAAGCGATCACCTATATGGAAGTCCAAGGGACTGTTTAACTTATTTAACATAAGAAATTGCTTTCAGGTGTGAACCACCTGTTAACATTTGAATAATCGCTATACAATGACTATTGACAATTATGCTTAGCTCTTTAAGGTTAGTCCTTAAAGGGCCAGTACTTGCCAATTTTTGTTAATGTAGTTACAAGACTGCATTTTGAACTATATTAAAACCATATGTTTGGGGAAATATTTACACAGTTCCATTAGAAATAGTGTGATTGTACTGAATTATCCCATTTTACAGATGAAGAAATTGAAGAACTGATAATTAGCCTGCTCAAGATCCTATTGTAAGTTTGAGACTAGTAGAACCCTAGACAGGGAAAGGGAGACAATCCAAATAACATTTTCTAACAGTGAGCACATCAGAACTTTAGCAGTGAATATCCATGAGTTAGCATCTTTAAACCATAGCAGAAAAGTGGCTTTACCTGTCTTTTTTAATTAAAAAAAATTTTTAATGTTTATTTTTGAGAGAGAGAGAGACAGAGCATGAGCAGGACAGGGGCAGAGAGAGAGAGAGGGAGACACAGAATCCGAAGCAGGCTCCAGGCTCTGAGCTGTCAGCACAGAGCCCGATGCGGGGCTGGAACCCACGAACCATGAGATCATGACCTGAGTCGAAGTCGGACACTTAATCAACTGAGCCACCCACGCGCCCTACCTGTCTTTAGTTAACCAGTAAATGCTCCTGAAAGACTTTAAGATACATTTATGGTATTGAGCTTAGGCAAGAAATCCAGAAAGAGAATATTCAGCAAGATGTATCCCCAGCGAAAGGAGGGTACATGTCAGTTTGGCAAATTTTGAACAGCTGGTTCATCGAGATTTCTGTTTCTGGTGAACGGAATATCTCCTCTCTTTTCTCTCTCTTTAACCAAACTCCTCTCTCTACTGCTGATGTTGCTTTTTGATATTTCTCTGTTCATTTACACCTCACCACAGGGCAGAGAGGGAAGATAGGTGGGAATCAGTATGGGTCATGGGTTAAACCTCTAATTACAGTTCTTAAGGGGACTGGAGGAAAGGAGGGTAAAACAAGGTGTGGGAGTTATTTGTTGTTCTGTGTCCCTCCTCCCGTCCCTGGTGCCATCCGTCAAGTTGTTCAGACAAGGCCTCTGGAAGTGTAGCAGAGCTGAGCTGAAATGTAAGTCAGACAAAGATGAGGTGTCTCTTTTCTGCTTAGAAGTATTTTCCACTGGAACACTGAATTCACATTGCAAAGAAAAAAGCAAAATGTTTTAAACAGACATAGTAATATTGTTTTATCTTGGCAAATGTTCTAGTGCGTGTATATGCACACACTTGTAACATGTTCTCTGAATATATTTTTGGTGATTTATGGGAACAGATGGAGATGTGATCCATGTAGTGTTTTGTTTGGATAAATTGGTGTTAAGACTTCAGTTTTGGCCATCACTGCCCAGCACTGCTTTTCTCCCTAATTAAAACTTAGACGGCAGTCAAGAATTAGATGAACAATATTTTTCCTTGTAGAACTGGAGATACCTGCTGATCTTGACTTCGGTAAAGTCTTGCCTGCTTTTATCATTTTCCATGGACAGATGATGCCAAGCGAAGTTAGTTAACTGTTTTAGTTGTTTGACAATACTGTTTGGAGGAGTTTGATGAGAAAAACAACAAATTCCTGATTGTCTAAAATGTCTAGAAAATAGCTCTGTCTTCTTCCCATCCTCTGTCCCCTCCCTCCTTCCATTCCTTCTTTCCACAGACATTTGTTAAGTACCTACTAAATGCCAAACATATGTACTATGCACTGCTGATGCAGTCATAAATAAGATAAATACGGTTTCTGCCACCCTGGCATTTGCAGAAATTAATTATTTTAAGTGCATAAGTAATTAGTTGAATGGAATTATGATACATGTTATCAGGAAAGTTTGGGGTGCTGGGGGGAATATAAGACAGCAGAGCAGGGGCCTCCTCTCTGGTCTTGGGGAGTCCTGAGAGATTTATGATGTCACAAAGGAAGTGACATTTAATCTGGGTCTCAGGGGAACCCGGGTGAGGGGCTGGGCCAGGTGGCCTGACAGGTTGTGTGCAAGGAAGAGCGGTCCAGGGATAAAGGATGGCTGGCGTACGCGGTCTCTGAGGTGGGGGAAAGCTTGGCTCGTCCAAGGAATGGCAATGGCATGAAGACGGCGAGCGGGAGAGGAGTGGCTGTTTGGACCGGGTGGTCGGATGCACCCCATCACGGCGGCTCTCTGCCCCAGTGCTGTGCAGGCCTAGAAGATCTCAGGAGCGCTGGGGAGTCTCATGCAACAGTGACGGCACCAGCGTGCTGCTCTTCAGGGCTGGACCTGCTTCTGTGTGGAGAATGAATTAGGGGACGGGCAGGAGAAGATTTAGGGGACCAGACAGGAGGCTCTTTAACTGCAGAGGGTGAGAGGTAACTGGCCGAGACGGGCAGTTGTGGAGGTGGATGAAAAGTGGGTGACTGTATTCAAAATCTGGCTGGGCCCTGTGATTGCTCAGGTGGGTGGGTGAGGCCAAGTGGCCGCCCAGGATGACTCCAGCCTTTGTCCAGCGTCCTGTCTTTGGACCGGAATGAGCACAGTGAACATCCCTTTCATCGTCTCAGGTTTTACCTGCCTTCCTCTTTGTGGAAGTAAGGAGTAGGGTGCCTTGCAGGTCTTCAGACAACTCTCTGTCCTGGCCACCTTCCTTGCTTTCACAGAGAGGGGACAGATGCCATCGCGGCCTCTTCATCTGGGGTTTCAAGTCATCACTGGTCAGCTTCCTTGGCATCGGCTCCTCTGTCACTTCCTTTCTCCTCTACCAGCCTTTTCCCTCTATGTCCCCTTCTTCAGCCTGGAGCCATCTGTTACTTAGCTCCTTAATTTGGGTCATTTAAGTTATGAATCTTCCAGGGGTCACACATGCGTCTTTGAGTCAGGCCCTTAGATTTCCTTCCTCCCCTTTGTCTATGTCCTCCCCACAGGGACACCTCCAAAAGAGCGTATGCCTGTATCTCACATCAGGCCACAGTCATGGCCTTTCTCTGCAAAGTAGTGTGCAAAACACTCTTGTCAATCAAATCTTTTAGAAATATATGTTTCTGAGGTATCCTTGTAAGGAATCATTTTGTAAAATGAATAATCCTTCTGTCCTAATCGCTGGATTTCCCACTCTGCCTTGCCTCTTCCTCCGTCTTGAGTGTGAAGGCTCTGTGCTCCACGCTGGGCTGTGTGGAAGAAACGTTCATGGTCTGTGTCCACAAGAAGCCGAGGGTCTCATGCTGGCTTCTGCAGGGCAGTCCCTCCATATCCTGCACACCTGCATCGGTAAGCTTGGCCCAGCATCAGACGCATCAGGACAGGCACCGTCGCCGGCAGCTGACGGTGGCATGCTTGAGAGCTTGGGGTTGGCAGAGAATAAAGATGGCGACGAAATGAGAAGGGAGGGAAAGAGTGGATGGCAGACTTTAAGACACACGTGAGACGCCTGCAGGGAAATCCCAGAACTATCTGGGGGGACTTTGAGGAGTAAGTAAGAGTGGGCGGGGGCCAAGTCAGAGGGATACTGTTTGCTGACTGACACCACCCAATTGTATCGCCTGGCTGATGAGTCCAGGGAACATGGTTTGTGGAAGGTGAAATTACCAGTGGAAGAATACTAAGCACAGGTTACATTATTGACTTGAATCTTTTCAGGCGGTGCTCTGCAAGTGGGATTCTGAGTTAAATGTGGATTCTGACTCAGTAGAGCTGGTGTTTGGGGCCGGGGTATTATAATGCTGCATCTGATGAGCTGCTGGTCCTGGGGCCTCACTTTGAGTAGCAAGGCTCTCTAAGTTAAAGAATATAAATTGTATGTAGGGAGACTTGGTGGAAATCTTTGATCAGAAGCCTGGGATGGCAGAAACGTCCAAGAGATTGTTTCTCAACTTGTAGTGTTCTAGGATACCAGAAGTGTGTAGCTTTGGAGTCAGTCTGGTCTGAACTTTAGCGCTGGCATTCAGTACTGTGTGACCTTTGTGAGTTATCTAACCTTGTATGGCCTTGGTCCCATCATCTGTAAAATAGAAACCTCAAAAAAAAAAAAAAAAAAAAAGAAACCTCATAATAGTGCTTATTTCATAGGGGTTGTTGGTTACATTACTTAGTTGGAAGAATCGGGCTTAAATAAAGTAAAGCTGGTATCCTTGCTGCAGGACTTATCAGAACCTTTAATGTGCAAAAGTGATGCTCCAAGAAGGAGATATAAGTGGTGTTTCCCAAACTGGCTTGACCATTGAACTTCTGATTTTCTTGGAGCCTTTCGTGGGCCTCTGGAACTTCTCTTTTAGGAGCATTGATCTGGTGGCAGACAGAAACATGAGTTCATTTGGGAAAGACTGTGGCTGGAGAATTCTCCAGGACCTGAGTCTGGCAAGAAGGGGGGCAGCAGAATGTCCAGGTGTTGAGCCACTGAGGCAGTGGTGTGGGGTAGAGAGGAAGGAGTGGTCAGAAAAACACACTCTGAGGTTGACTCAGGCTGGAGACTTGTTAGACATGAGGGTTAGAGGGAAGGAGAAGTCATGTAAGATTCTTTCCCACCTAGAGAGAAACAGAAGGCCAGGGGAGAGTGCCATGTGTTTAATTTTCCATCCTGATTTAAATTCTGCTGCTTCTTGCCCACAAACTAACAGCATGCCTCTTGAGTCTCTAGGGCATTTTACAGTAAAGCCACATATTTTCTGAAGCTGGGTCAAGATTGAGCATATGAAATTCCTCAAGTGTGAAATTCTACTTAACCCCATTAATGCTTATAACCCTGAGTAGGTATTGTTTATAATTCACTTCTAGTTAACCAGTGGGTATTTACGTTTGCCAAATCTTTGCAGTTTCATCTCAAACTGCTTTATTTTAGGGGAGGAGATTTGCCTTCCTGTCAAAAAGCTGAGAAGAACCAGCCTCCCCCTCCTACTCCTACGGTTTGCACATTTGTCTATAACTCGTGTGTGTGTGTGTGTGTGTGTGTGTGTGTGCACTTGCGAGCATGTGTGTGTGTGTGTGTGTGTGTGTGTGTGCGTGTAATAGTACTCTGAATTGCATTATACTTAGGATAGTCACACCTTCATTGATAAGAGCCTCTACAGTTTACCAAAGGTTTTGACATAATGATCTCATTTTATTCTGACAAACCATGAAATGGGTATTATTTAGCATATCTGTTATTTTCCCTTATGAGGTGAAGGAAAGTGGGAATGGTATACAGTTTCATAGGCCGATCTGTAGATACTTTCCTTCCCCTGGGAATTTTCTCCAGCTTTCATATAGAGCTTTCATACACGGTTGGTACTGAAAATACTAAAGCAATTACTTGAATTACAAGGATAAACCCATTTACGTGTAAGTGCAGTTACTGAACCGTGCTCCCAGTGTAAAGAGCCTGGTTGAAATGCAGCTGGAATCACGTTAGCTCCCTCGTTCCTGCTCCCCAGTAAACCTGCTACCGTGGCTTCATTGAAACACACCCCCCACCACACATACGAACACATGCTGATAATAAACTCACATGAGTCAGTGTTCACTTTAGGTTTAAAAATTTTTCAATGGCCTTTGACTTTCTCTAAAGTAATAACTGTAGTTAATATTTTAGAATCACTTGATAAAAGTCCAAGATATAAATCTTTTTGAGTGGCCATTCAAGAGCACTCCAGGATGAATGTGAAGCTCTGCATTTTCTGCAGATGGAGAACTCTGTTTTGGCCACCACCTAGATTTTAATTAGTGAAAGTCTCTCATCGCACTTTCAACACTGATTTAGAAATCAAGCTTTCAGATTCTGTTCAGCATTGATCAGTAAAAGCCACTGCTCGTGGCACATTTATTTCACTTTGTGTTGAATCCTCTGAACTCTTCTGTGAGGCTAGGATTTGTGCCTCATTTTCAGAAGAAGAAACTGCGGCTCTGAGAGATGAAGCAACCAAGGAGGAGTGCATTTGCACTGACCCCACAGCCTGCATCTCCCACTAGCTTGTGGGGCTGACAAATGCTGTTTGAGATTTTTGTCTAGAGAGTTTAGGTTACCTAGAAACTCGGAAATATTGCAAAACATTCGATTTAACTTTCACTCTTTATAGTCTGTCACTTCTTTTTGTCTTCTACAAAAGGGAAGGAGAAAACAAATCAAGGGTTGAATTGCTGATGATAATTTAATCTTTTAGTTTTAATGAAGAGCTTGGCTGTGGCTTTTGATCTGTAAACATAGTGGACAAATATACACATACAACAGCCAGGATGTGGAATTGAAAGAGACCGTGCCGGTTGAGGGGTCTAGGCGACTGCTGAGGTGCCCTGTCGAGGTCCCCCTTGAGGCTGGTGAGCCCATCCCCCACTTTTCAGAATGGGCCTCTAATGCTTACAATGTTCCCTCCTCAGGAGAAGGGATGTGTCTGCCTCACCTGGAAGTCTCTCCCTCATCTCCAGGTTGGGGCCAATACCGAGTGTCTCACAAGCGACTAAAATCCTGGTTTGCCCAGGACTGTCTTAGTTTTAATGCTGACTGTCCCATGTGCCTGGAAACCCCGCAGTCCAAGGCAAACCAGGGTGACTGGTCAACCCCTTGTCCCAGAGGGCCCCCAAACTCTGTGGTGTGGTGAGTGGGCCAGAACTCCCAGTGGGACCAGGCTGAAGCTGATCTCTAGGCAAGACCCATCCTTGTAAGAGTTTGCAGAACTTCTTCACCCTTAAGCCATGTGAGGTCACAGTGAGAAGATGGCAATCTATGAACCAGGAAGTGGCTTCCCACCAGATATTGGATCTGCTGGTGTCTTGACTTTCTGGCCTCCAGACATGTGAGATGTAAATCTCGGGGTGCCTGGGTGGCTCAGTCTTAAGCGCCCAACTTGAGCTCAGGTCATGATCTCCCAGTTTGTGAGTTTGAGCCTTGCATTGGGCTCTGTGCTGACAGCTCAGAGCCTGGAGCCTGCTTCAGAATCTGTGTCTTCCCCTGTCTCTACCCCTCCCCCACTTGCACTCTCTCTTTTTCTTTCAAAAATAAATAAACAGTAAAAAAAATTTAAGGGGCGCCTGGGTGGCTCAGTCGGTTAAGTGTCCGACTTCAGCTCAGGTCATGATCTCACAGTCTGTGAGTTCGAACCCTGTGTCAGGCTCTGTGCTGACAGCTCACAGCATGGAGCCTGCTTCCGATTCTGTGTCTCCCTCTCTCTCTGCCCCTTCCCTACTCATGCTCTGTCTCTCTCTGTCTCAAAAATAAATTAAAAAAAAAAAATTAAAAGAAATTAAAAAAAAGAAATAAATGTCTGTTGTTTATAAGCCCCTAGTTTATGATATTTTTGTTATAGCAGCCCAAATAAGCTAAGACATATGTCAAACCAGTAACATTTTTATTTTAATTCTTCTCTGCTGATGCTCCGGTGTGAAGTGAGAACTGGATGTATGTCTCTGTATATTTCCAAACCTGGCTCAGCTTTATAATAATGTATTTAAACCACAGTTCATGTTGAGGAGTGTTTCTGACTTGCAGAACGTAATGTGAAATCTCTGCATGTATGTGAGGGTGTGGTGTGTGTCTGTGTGTGTGCTCACACAGTGAGGCTCCTTTTGTCCTCCAAGTCCTGAAGATGAACAGGGTAATTCTTAGCTCCAGGGAGCAGAGTGCCTGCAAGCTAACACCATGCATTCAGACTCAGATCCTGGCCCTGCTGCATGATCCAGAGCTGCATGATCTTGGGGGAAGTTGCTTAACTTTTGGAACCTGTTGGCTCATCTGTGGAGTGGGACAGAACGTAGTTTTCGGGTTTGTTGGGAGGAATAAATAGACTAACACACAGTGCCTTGTTGACAGTGAGTACTCCATACATTGCTATTATCATTTTTCTCCTGGTATGATAGGTGACTCAATTAGTTTTAAGCCCGATTTTGGAGTATTTTACATAGATAACTTTAACAAGCACACCACTCCTTTTTCCACCTTGTACTTACATAGGGCTTTTGTTTCTCAACAGGCCTTAAATGAGGTATCTCATCTGAAGTTGACGGCCACTCTGTAAGGTCAGCGGAAAGGCATTTCAATCCCCTTGGTCAAGGCTACAGAGGTGAGTCTGGAGTCCATATCTCCCACTCACTGGTATTGCTTCCTAACATAACACGGGCTTGTCTAAAACAAGGGATATTTCTTTTTCATCTGAGGACAATGAGTACAGCAATTTCTCAGGTTTTTCAGAACCTTCTGAACCCACATTAATCCACACTATTCCTCTGAAAGGAACACAGGCAAAGAATACAGGCTCTCTTGTTCACAAGAATTGCCAGTGCTCTTTTTTTTTTTTTTAATTAAATGAGGATGGATACCGTCAGTCACCCACCCTCTTTTTAATTTCCTATGTTCAATTTGATTAAGATGTGTTTCTTGAAGATATGTGCTATCTGGTTCTTGTTGTATAAAAAGTTTAATATCTTTCCCCCTTTTATTGGACTAGTAAGGCATTTGACATTAAAAATAATAGCTTTGAATTTTCCTGTTGCTGTCTGCATTCAGTAGGGGGAATATTAAGAATAGATGGGAAAATTCATTTAGTTCTTTCTCTGAAGGGTCCTTTCAAAGCATGATACTTAACATGATCTACTCTATAATCCACAGATGCACAGAATAAATAAAATAGAGTGATAACGTAAGTTCCTTAGTGTCTAATCCAGGAAATGAATGTCTGTTAAAGAAATATGGCTAGCAATCTTTTAAAAAGTCACTGGAAACTTATTTCTTCCCTGTGTGTTTAGCTGAAGTGAGCATGTGAATTTATTTTCGAGGAGGGGAATTGCAAGAGAACTTAAAACCGCATTCTGTTTTACAATTTAAACCTGTCAAATTACTACAACCTCTGAGTTGTGTCCTATGCCTGATCCCAAGTCTTTGTTTTTGGACGAAGACTTTGTTTTGGACAGAACTTCTAATATCTCACTGTGGGGGGGAAGGAAGAATAAGCGAACAGGCTGAGGGTCCTGCACTAAAGTATGCCGGGTGCTGATAAGACGTCAGCCATGCTGGAGTCAAATGGAGCGGAAACTCTCAGGTTGGAGCCAATATGGGGTGGCTTTCAAATAAGAAGGGGGTCTGCTAAGTCTGCATGTTGTCCTCCAGATTGGCTCCATAATAGCTTAGTGGTTCTAAGGACTTAGGGCTCCAAATAGAGTAACGACCTCTGGGTGTAAATCTCGATTTCTCTAGTACAGCCTTTACACTTTGTGCATCAATTTGGTGATAGCCAGCTTCCAACTAGATTTATGACCCTCAAAAACTGTATGAAGTAATACATTTGCTGTTTTTAAGTTTGCTATGTTTTGGGAATAATTTGTTATGCGCTAGTAGATAACTAATACAATTTTCTTACTGGCAAAGTGAGTATTAGTGAGTATTAGTATTAGTACCTGCCAACGTACTAAGTGACATAGTATATATAAATGGCACAGAGTTAAATATTCAATGAATAGTGGTTGCTATTTTTATTGTACTTAACACTCTTGACTTGGCCAGTTGACTCTTCTCTCAGATCTAGAAATAGCTTTCATTACTGTGTAGTGCTGGGACTTTTGCTAGTGTCATTGTTTAGATCTCCATTTAGCAAATACTCTTCCCTTCTCTCATTTAACCAGCACTGTCCTGCCTCATCACTGCTTCTTGTGGAGGGATGGGGAGTCAGCTAACTTACCAAATAGTGTTTGTTGAGTCTCTGCCTTGGTGTCCTAGACACTGGGTCAATCAGCCTGGAAAATCAGTCCCTGAGAACAAGAAGGATGCTTTGGAGTGAGACTTTTGTAATTAATTTTTATTTTTTGACAAATTTTTCCATTTTGAGAGAAGACGAAGAATAAGTTGGACGGTGGAAAGGATAAGAGTGTTGAATGGAGTGATTTAGAGTGATTCTAAATTTATTTTTTAGTAAAAATGGAAGAAAGCTCTTTGACCCCTTTATACTTTTTATTTTAATTTGTTTTAGTGTGAGATATCAGTATGTATTTGTAACACACAGTGGTTATATAGTATTGATTTTCTTCTCCTAGAGAAGGAAAATGCAGCTACTCTCAAATATTTATCAGAGAGGCACTCCTGCTCTTTTGGGAAAGTCTTCCTGGTTCTAACTTCTAGCTCCAGGAATTGTATGAGAGGAAAGGAGCACCTACCTAGTTGGCCAGAATAAGGGAATCGACCTTGGCAATCAGTACGAGAAACAGATGTCACATATGGATGTCACAGACTGTTCTCACAGCCTGGTTCTTTTAGCATTCACAGCTGTGTATGCCATGGATGGGTCAATACCCTTTGATAAATGTGTTATTTTCCTCCATAGTTAAAGATTTTGGTCAAAAAATGGCCTTTTCTATGAGGGGCATAGAAGATAAACAAAATAATGTCTTTCACAGTGGGGTAAACTGACAAACTGAACAATTATGTTATCTATCTCAAGATAGATAAAACCAAAAGCCAGGTACTTAACTTGCACAGTAATCTGCAAATTGATACTGTTTCATTGTTATCAGTGCTGTTATTTTAAATCAATGCAGCAAGCACACAACGAATGCCATGGATTATGTAGATGGTAGATTTGTTTTTGTGAAAGTGATACCATTTTTAATTGATTTACTTCAATTAAATATATGCAGATGAATTACTTAGATGTCTATGAATCTTTAAATTCCCTTTGGTCACCAAATCTTTGGATACCAAAGATACTCTGGAATAGTCTGTGGGTAAAAGAAAGCAGCAGATTTATCAAGAAGAGACCTAGAGAAAAGAGATGTAAAATAGTAACCTAAGGAGTCAGGATGGTTCTCTAACCTTTATGTGAAGCTGTTGGTGGACCTGGGGCTTGATTGCTTGTCCTTGGAACAGTCTCAGCTATGTTTTAGTACAGCCTGAAGGCTCCTGTTTCCTTTCTCTTTTTCTGAGTCAGTGCCCAGTTATTAGCAGAGATGTTTGCCCTGGGGCCTAGGGCAAACAGGGATGAGTAATGAGAACCTTTCATTTGTGTTTAGCAGAGTACTGTAAATTTAATTGTTCTAAATCATGCTGTGCTATAGCATATTGATTTGCTAACTATAAGTTGAATGTTATTTGAGAAATGGTTCTTGTTCTATTTCTATTAATAAATTTCCAGGTTATTTTAATTAACAAATTCTTACATTTAATGCAGTGGGCCTCACTTGTCGAAGCATATTTGCATGTAATGCTTGACCGAATCTCACATAACATCTCTGTCTATATAGCTGTGCATGTACCTGAGGGCATTTCTGAAAAGTTCTCTGTCATTGTGATGATACATTTAAATTTCTTGTTCAGGGACTTTCACGTGAAATGATCTGGCAAACAGGCTTGTACTCTTGAATAAATTACCAAGACTGCTGCCCAAGTGGTTCCTAGACAGGGAAGCTATAGGGCAAATGTGTTTTATAGAATAACTGACAACTTCTAGAAATAACTGATGAAATAACTAAAATAAAATCAGAAATGAGAGATGACATGGCAACCGGTACAACAGAAATACAAAGGATTGTGAGAGACTACCACGAGTAGTTATACACCAACAAACTGGGCAGCCTGTAGTAAATGGATAGATTCCTAGAAACACAACCTACCAAGACTGAATTACGAATAAATACAAAATCTGAACAAACCAACTACTTGGAAGGAGATTAAATGAGTAATCCAAACTGTTCCGACAAAGTCCAAGACCAGATGGCTTCACTGGTTAATCTTATAAAACATTTAAAGAAGAGTTAATTGCAATACTTCTCAAACTCTTGAAAAATAGAGAGGAGGGAACACTCCCAAACTCAATTTATAAGGCCAGCAGTACCTTAATATCAAAACCAGACAAGGGCACTACAAAAACAAAACAAAACGAACAAAAAAACAAAAAATGAAAAACAAAAGACAAAAAAACCAAAACCAAAACAAAACAAAAAAACAGGGAAATATCCGTGATGAACGTGGATGCAGAATCCTCAACAAAATATTAGCAAACTGAACTCAACAATACATTAAAAGCATCACGCATTATGATACGTGGAATTTATTCCAGGGCTGGAAAGATGGTCCAATATCCACAAATCAGTTGCTCTAATAAACATTAGTAAAATGAGGCACAAAAATCATATGATCATCTCAATACATGAAGAAAAAGCATTGGACAAAATTCAACACCCTTTCATGATAAAAATTCTCATCCTGATAAAACCTCTCAACGGAGTGGGTTTAAAGAGATCATACTTCAACATAATAAAGGCCATATATGACAAGCCCACAGCTAAGGTCATACTCAGTGGTGAAAAATTGAAAGCTTTTCTTCTAAGATCAGGAACAAGATAAAGTTGTCAACTCTTGACACTTTTATTTAACATAGAAATGAAAATGCTAACCAGAGCTATTAGACAATAGAGAATCCAAGTTGGAAAGGAAGAAGTAAAGTTGACTCTATTTGCAGATGGCACAATATTAAATATAGAAAACCTGAAGGACTCCACCCAAAAAAGTATAAGAATAAACAAATGCAGTACAGTTGAAGGATACAAAATCAGTATATAAAAATCAGTTGCATTTCCATACACTAATAACAAACTATCAAAAAGAGAAATTAAGTAAACTCATTTACAATTGCGTCAAAAAGAATAAAATACCTAGGAATAAATTTAACCAAGAAGTGAAAAACCTGTATAGTGAAAACTGTAAGACATTGATGAACGAAATTGAAGAAGACATGAATAAATGGAAAGATAATGTATGCTTATGGATTGGAATAATTAATATTGTTAAAATGTCCATACTACTTAAAACAATCCACAGATTCGACACAATCCCTATTAAAATTCCAATGGCATTTTTCACAGAGATAGAATAAGCAATTCTAAAATCTTTGTGGAACCACAGAAGACCCCACATAGCCAAAGCAATCTTGAGAATGAACAAAGCTAGAGGCATCCTGTTTCCGGATTTCAAAGTATATTACAAAATTTTAGTCATCAAAACAGTATGGTACTGACATAAAAATAGACACTTAGATCAATCGAACAGAATAGAGAACCCAGAAGTAAACCCACATGTGTACGGTCAATTAATTTATGACCAAGGGGCCAAGAATATACAATGGGAAAAGGATAGTCTTTTCAATAAGTGGTGTTGGGAAAACTGGACACTCACATGCAAAAGTATGAAACTGGACCACTATCTTATACCATGTACAAAAATCAACTCAAAATTGTTTAAAGATTTGAATATAAGACCCAAAACAGTAGATCTCCCAAAGAAAACATAGGAGTTAAGCTTCTTAGCATTGTCTCATTAAAAAAAAATTGAATAATAGAATCTCTTTGACTACTGTGGATATGAAGCTTTTCTGGTTACACGTGTTGCAAAATCTTCTATTTGTTACTTACCTATTTACATTTGTGATGGTGTATTTGATAAAGAGTTCTTAATTTTAATGTGAAATTTATTAACATTTCTTATGGTTAATGCCTTTTGTATCCTGCTAAAGGAGTATTTTTATCTACCTGCAGGTCATGGAGATATTCTTTACTTTTTCCTTCTGGAAGGTTTATTAATTTGCCTTTCATATTTTCATCTCTGATAAATCTAGAATTAATTTTTTTGTGTATGGTACATAGTGAGGGTTAAGGTTTTTTGTTTGTTTGTTTTTTTTTTTAGTGGATATTTAGTTGACCCAGTGTCATTTCTTAAAAAGAATATCCTTATCCTACTGTGATTGTGGTGCCAAACTTGGTTGTAAATTAGGTGTCCCTATATATGTGGTTATATTCCTGGGCTCTTTATTCTGTTCCATAGTCTGTTTTTCTATTTTTGCCCCACTACCACACTGTCATAATGGAGCCTAAAGAATAAGTCTTGTTATCTGGGAGAACAGGTACTCCTAACTTTTCTTCTCTTTCTCTGATTGTCTTTGCTGGTCTTGGTCCATTGCGCTTGGTCCATTCATGTAAAAGTTGAAATTCTCTGTCAATTTCCACAAAATATATCTTTTGGTAATTTTATTGAATTTGCATTGAATCCATACATCAATTTGAGGAGAATTATCATCACAATGTTAGGTTCATTAGTTCATCAACATGGTAAGTGGTTCCATTTGTTTAGGTTTTCTTAAAATTTTCTAAGTTATGTTTTATAATTTTCTGTGTAGTAGTCTTACAGATCTTTTGTTAGATTTACTTATATTTATCAAATTTTTATAGTATGATAAGTCATATTTTAATATGCCTTTTCAAACTGTGACTAACATATATAAATAAAATTGATTTTAAAATATTAAACCTTATCCAGAAAACCTGATACATCCATTTATTAATTCTAATAATTTACTTGCATTTTTTTAAAACACAAAAAATAATAGCGTCTGCAAGACACTGAGAATTTTATTTTTTTTCCAATCCTGGTATATTTTATTTCTGTTTTTTGCCTTAATGGACTGTATAGGCCTCCAATCAATTAGAATAGAAATAATGTTAGAGGTTTTCATATCTTATTCCTAATATCAGGGAGAAATTTTTCAACATTTAATATTTAAGTATCATGCTTGGTATTTGTTCACTGTGAAATTTTATAAGATTAAGGAAGTTCCCTTCTTAGTTTATCTAAAAACTTTTAAATTAATTAATTTTTTAAAATTTACATCCAAGTTAATTAGTATAGTGCAACAATGATCTCAGGAGTAAATTCCTTAGTTCCCCTTACCCACTTAGCCCTTCCCCCCACCTACAACCCCTCCAGCAACCCTCTGCTTGTTCTCCATATTTAAGAGTCTCTTATGTTTTGTCCCCCTTCCTGTTTTTATATTATTTTTGCTTTCCTTCCCTTGTGTTCATCTGTTTTGAGTCTTAAAGTCCTCATATGAGTGAAGTCATATGATATTTGTCTTTCTCTGACTAATTTTGCTTAGCATAATACCCTCTAGTGCCATCCACATAGTTGCACATGGCAAGATTTCATTCTTTGTGATTGCTGACTAATACTCCATTGTATATATATATACCACACCTTCTTTATCCATTCATCCGTCGATGGACATTTGGGCTCTTTCCATACTTTGGCTATTGTTGATAGCGCTGCTATAAACATAGGGGTGCATGTGCCCCTTCAAAACAGCATACCTGTATCCCTTGGATAAATACCTAGTAGTGCAATTTCTGGGTCATAGGGTAGTTCTATTTTTAATTTTTTGAGGAACCTCCATAGTGTTTTCTAGAGTGGCTGCACCAGTTTGCATTCCCACCAGCAGTGCAAAAGAGAGCCTCTTTCTCTGCATCCTCGCCAACACCTGTTGTTGCCTGAGTTGTTAATGTTAGCCATTCTGACAGGTGTGAGGTGGTATCTCATTGTGGTTTTTTGATTTGTATTTCCCTGGTGATGAGTGATGATGAGAATTTTTCAATGTGTCTGTTAGCCATCTGGGTGTCTTCTTTGGAGAAGTTTCTATTCATGTCCTTTGCCCATTTCTTCACTGGATTCTTTGTTTTTTGGGTGTTGAGTTTGATAAGTTTTTCATAGATTTTGGATACTAACCCTTTATCTGATGTGTCATTTGCAAATATCTTCTCCCATTCTGTCGGTTGCCTTTTGGTTTTGCTGATTGTTTCCTTCACTGTGCAGAAGGTTTTTATTTCGATGAGGTCCTAATAGTTCATTTTTTGTCTAAAAACTTATAAAAATAATTGTGAATGGATGTTGAATTTTATCAAATATTTTCTCTGTATCTATCAAGTAATCTTATGATTTTCTCCTTTATTTCATTAATTTGGTTAATTACATTTTATATATCTGTTATAAATAGCATATACTTGAAAAAAAAAAGTGTAGTCTGATCACTTTTGTTCTTCAATTGGAACATTTAGTCCCTTAACATATGATGTAATTTCTAATATACTAAATTTAAATCAATCATGCAAAATTTTTTTGTCTTCCTCTTCTATATATTTTTTTCTTGTCTTATCTTCCTTTGTTTTGTTTGTTTTTGTTTTTGTTGTTTTCTTCCTTCTTTCGGATTTATTATGTTTATTATTCCTTTTCTCTCTCTACTCACTTGATAGTAATATTAATACATTCCTTTCTTAGTCTTTTATTGGTTACTCTAGAGATTGCAAGGGTGCATTGTGTGAAATATATCTACTATCAAATATTTCCTGTCTTGCACCCCATCCTCCTGTGTCATTCTTCTCTTGTGCTTAAAACTCCAAAAATTTTCACCAAAATGGTAAAAAAGAATGCTGATATTAATAACACAGTAAAAATCTAAAACAGGCATGGAGCTCATGAGAGGCAGTTCTGCCCTCTCAGTGCATGCTGGAATGTTCTCAGCCTAGATCTCCTCAATGCTGAGCAGCAGGGGAGAAAATATGGAGGCCATTGGCACTATCACCATCACCACCACTGTGGGGCCCCCTGTCTCAATTATGATACCTGGTCCTCCTGGTCTCTGCTGTCCTAGCCCATCCTTCACTGTTAAGGTACTATTTTTAATAAAGGCAAACTGAATTATTATTGTTATGACTTTCTTTTGTCTTTACAACTTCTGACAAAGATTTCATTCTTCCGACTTATTCTCACAAGATTTTCATTGGTATAGCTCTGCATCTTTGACCTTCACTTTTGAAAATGGTAATTTTTAATATTTTAAATGTTTCCAAAAGATATAAAATCTTCTCAGGTGTTGAACTGAACTCTTAGGAAAGGAGTCAAAACAGTCTCCTTAGGCAGTTTGGTCACAGGCATATTTTATTTGGCCCACAGAGTATTTTTAAACATTATTTGAATTTTCATATCTTTCGGTGAACCACATAATCTCCATCCTCTCTCCTGTCTTAACGCCCAACCTCCCACACTAGTGTTACCCCTTTCTGGCCCCCAATATTTGGCAAGGGGCCTTATAAGAAATTGGCCCTGCTTTTGCAGTCAGAGATTTGTCTCTTCAGCAAGACTAGAACTGAAAACATTCTGAAAGGGACAATTTGATTCTCTTTTGTATTTTCTTAAAGAGAACTTGAAGATAGATTACTGAAACACTGCATCTCTCTCTATCCCTTTGTCTTCCTCCCTCACTCCCTCCCTGTCTCCCTTTCTCTCTGTCCCCACTTGAGTGATGTTTATCTTTGCTCACAAAGATCTAGGGTAAGTCTACTGGAGTGGGGACCCTAACAGAGCTGCTAATGTCACCTCTTTAGAGCGGTCTTTTCTAATTATGTCCTGCAGAGTAGTTTTCCTTATTATTCTGTTTCTCACCTCCCAGTTTCTTGCCTTCAAGCTGTTTATGAGTTAGTAGTTATTTTACTTCATTATTTGCTTACTTGTTTGTCTGTCACTCCTTCTGGACCTGACACTCCCTAAAGGTGGACGCTATTGTATTCTTGGCATATAGCACAGTGCTTTGCAAGAGGAGACACTGAATAATGTTTGGTTTAAGCAATGAAAGAGAGAGGAGTCATGGTCATGCAAACTCTGTATACGGTTTCCTCCCTGTGACCATGCTCATCTCCTGTAGAAGCTGCAGCCTACAGAGGCAGAGAGTTCACGTAGGCACCATTGCTGGTGGTCAGCCCCATGGTAATTTTCCCACTGGGAGCCTGAGAAAGCAGTGAAAAATCTCTTAAAATGGAATCTCGATATCTCTCCTGGGGAAAATATGTGTGTACGTGGCATGTGGTCTAAACAATGAGAAAATTGATTAGGTCATACACCTGGAAGGGGAAAGGTGGGGGATTTCAATGTTATTAATCCATGACCTGATAAAAGCCCAGATTCTCTCTGCATCTCTGTTCTGTTGTCCTGGGCTGGCTTCACACTGGGGCAGGAACTCCTTGTGGTTGTAACACGCAGTACTGGTGCTACATGCTTCGTCTTTCACATCTGACTCTCTGTGTGTGTGTGTGTGTGTGAGAGAGAGAGAGAGAGAGGGAGAGGGAGAGAAAGAGAGAGAGAACCTCTTACCCAGCCACTTAACAAAAGACTTTTTCTTTCCTTTTGGGTGGATTGGACCAAATTGGGTCACATGCCCATGTCTGAACCAATAATTCCCTCCAAGCTTTATTCAGAAATCACCTCCTGGGGCACCTGGGTGGCTCAGTTGGTCAAGAGTCCAACTTCGCCTCAGGTCATGATCTCGCAGTTCTTGAGTTTGAGCCCCACATTGTGTTCGTTCCTGTCAGTACAGATCCTCTGTCCCCCTTCTCTCTGTCCCTCTCCAACTTGCACTTTCTCTTTCTCTCTCTCTCTCAAAAATAAACAAACATTAAAAAAAAAAAAAAAAGAAATCATCTCCTTCAGTCCTTCCCTGACCATTCACTCTAAAATCACAACCCAACTTTGCAGCTTCATTTCTGTCTAATTCACTTACTATCATCTAACTAGCTGTACCTTTTACTTAGCTTTTCCTTTGTTTGCTTATTGTTCGTAGTCTCCATAAGGGTAGAGATTTTATAAGTGCTATTACCTGTGGTATCTTCTTTGTCTAGAACAGTACATGACTTAGAAGCCATCTAATAAATATTTATTGATTGAATTAGTGAGTGAATGTGGCCAGGGATTTCATGGGACTGTTGGCTTTGGCCTTTTTTTCTTTTTAACAGCTTCATTGAAATACGATTCCCACACCATACAATTCGCTCATCTGAAGTGTACAATTCAGTGGTTTAGTACATTCACATAGTTGTGTCTCTGCTACCACAATCACTTTTAGAACATTTTCTTTACCCCCCAAAGAAACTCCCCATCATTTAAACATTATACCTCATCTCTTGCATTCCTCTCAACCCTGGGTAACCACTAATCTACCCTCTGTCCCTATAGATTTGCTTTTTCTGGAGGTTTCATAGAAGTGGAATCAGACACTACTTCTTTCACTTAGCATGTTTTCAAGTTTCACCCATGTTGTAGCACGTATTGGTATTTCAGTTCTGTTTGTTGCTGAATGGCATCCTGGAGTATGGATACATTGTGTTTTATTTATTCGTCTATCCACTGATGGACTAGCTTTGGTTTCTAAACCAGTCACTATTAAGGGCGATGAGTGTGCTGTGATTGGTTTATGATACTCCTGGCCCCTCTTCTTCTCAGTTCCTCCAACTGTCCCACATAAAGGGAGGAACATAGTGGATCTTAGTGGACAACAATCAGCAGATCAGTATTGTGTTTCTTCTTTTTTCTTTCTATCTTTGTATTGTAATATTTTCCTCCTTCCAGTCATTATTATTATTATTATTTTATATTGGAGGGTCAATGGCTTGTGGCATCAAAACCACAGTAAGACAGAAGGTAAGTCAGCAACACAGGGAATCATATTAGCTCTGTCTTCAGTTTAATTTCTTCATAAAAAAAATCTCTCATTTTTCAATGGACACTGAGGTGTTACTCTGGAGGACTGCAATAAGAAATATCACCATTCACCTAGGATGTAAAATATTTTCCCAAGGCAGTCTCTTCTTAATTTCCTGTGTTCTGTCTGTTGGAAGGCTCGCTGGTGCAAAGCCAATATGAGCTATGCTATATTTCAAACAAATGCCTTTTTGTTCTGGAGGACTGGGTATTCTTTTTTCTTTTCCAAGTAATTAACCCAGTCAGGGAAAAATATCAAAAGTCATTTTCCCCGGTTTGTATCCCTTTTCGTCTCTGGTCAAGGTTGGAACATTCTTCTCATCAAGAGTATTTCCAAAGACAACTTTGTATAGCCAGTGAGGACATTGTCCACACTTTTTAATTCAGTGGCAGAGACTTTGGGAAAACAGCATGCTACTTGTAGTCCAAGCAAAAAGGTGTAAATGGCTTTATTGAAAATCAATATGCTCTTGTGAAGTGCTGCTCATTTCTGAGTTCTTCACCTCACCGATGAGAGTTGGAAGAAGGTTTACAGCTATGGGTCTCTGAGTTTGAGGTTTTCTTTTTTCCCCGTGTTTTCTACCGTGAGCATAAGGTTAAGGGATCATTTGGTGTTTTATTTGTTTACTCTTTGGAAGAAGAGAAGTATGGCATTTTCCCCCCCTCTTTGATAACCAGAGTTGAATTCCCACTAAGGGGTATAGCTGTCATTCACAATGTGGTCTCCTAAGTGAGGTCAGATTTGGGCAGACTTTGGAAAGGTGTTTGGAGTTTAAAAGTTCCCTCAGGAGATTGTGGAAACCCTCCTTAAGCCCAGAGAGTGAAGTTGAGGCACTGGAGTGTTGAGTTCCGTCAGTGTAGGAAGGCAAATGTCTTCATACTCTATAAAGAGTGCTCAGGTGCCTAAATTAGGTCTAGTTCTGACCATTATTGTAGGAACACAGACTGGTTTTAATTGGTCGCAGTTTTGGTGAAAGATGAGCTGTGAGATTGGATTTATCAAAATTTATGTGCTAGTTGCTGTTAATATGGCAGCATTTGAGGAAGATCAGGGTCATTTGTAATGACTTCATTTGATTTGTACAGATTTCGATGAATTACAACATTTTTCCTGTTGTAATTTACAACATTTTTCCTGAGAAACTAGATATTTCCTCATAAATTTCCATCGACCCTTTAAAAAGTTTAACCTTCATTTTAAGCCTAGAGATAACATAAATCTGGACAGTGAGGTATGGGTGATGGTAGCTGTGTCACAGCAAGGTCTTAATGAAATAGAGCCTAAGAGGGGGCCAGAGAAGAGAGAAGACTGGAAAGTATGCCCTTGGACAATTTCTTAATGAATCAACGTCGAAGGGTCACTTTATTTATTTATTTATTTATTTATTTATTTATTTATCAGTGCCTTGCAAATACATGGTATTCAGTGCATTCAGTTGACCTGAACTGAATGCAACCTATAGAGACATGACCCCAAATAATTTTAACTCCTGCTTGCAAACAAAGTGTTTTACTTTTTGGTGTTTTGGGTTAGGAAGGAGGTGAGGAAAAGCCCAGGAGTAAATAGTCTTATTTCTTAGCTTCACATTTTTTTTCCTAAAAAATTCCTGCCTACATCAAAGCAAATAATATTTATCTTTGGCCTCATTTGCTACATCCTTTACCCAGCCTGGTGCTTTCATTTCTTTTCAGTAACTTTGGATCCTGTTGTGAGAACTTTGAGCAAGCCCAACAAGGCTTGCTAAGTCCCTAGAGAGGGGCTCTTACTACAAAGTATTACTAATATTCCATACTGTAACTTAAACATTGCCTACTGTACAATTTGATTACTAGTTAATTAGAATTCTGTATAATTTGATCAGAACCTCTGGAATTAAATCATTTTATATTAAAAAAATTATAAAACTTGATTGTTCCAAGAAAAGATTATTAGAATGCCAATCAGGTGGTTAGAAAAAATTGTCATCAAATAATAAGACTAATCTTATAAACGAATTGGAAAACAGCCAGAAAAGCCAGCCTAAGCTTGTTCTCAAAGGGTGCCTCCAGGGAACTGAGAGCTGTTGAAAATCTTCCTAACAGTTCTATGGGCTGACCTCTTGTGGCTCAGATGTTTTTAATAAGACAGTGGCTACAAGTTTATCATTGCATGGATTGAAAATTTATTCGTGATATTTAGTAAAATAAAGTCTAGGCGTAACCACCATTGTTTTGACTCATTCGGTGATATTATTCATTTACTTACGTGTATGTACATACCTTTATTTATTTGGGGTGATTCTTCAGGTGAGATAAACAGTATCACACCTGAAAGGTTTTCTGGAACATAATCTATTATGCAAAATTGAATCATTTATCTGGTAATATTTGGGCAACCCGATCATCCGTTTCTTTCCTTCTTGTGTGTGTGCTACCATACATCAGATTGTAGGTTAGGGTCGATGCCATTTATTTAAAGTGTGTTGAGAGGAAATGGCATTGCAGGCATCTGTTAGGAAGATTTAAAATAGTTTCCTGACACATTAGACTCACCTCGGTCTGACTTGACCAGGTGAGAAAAGGCAAAAGGATGGCAGCCTTTGGTTGCCTTAGTCACTTATAACTGGACATCTCCATGTCGAAGTGACATGATTGTGAATTTACCTTTTCACATAATATGACTAATTTGGGGACATTTAAGTACATAATACATGTTATTAAGTAAAAGAAGAATACCATATGGAGTTTTAAAAAAAGTAATGAAGAAACTTCTAACTACGAATAGTTCATTTGAGCACTTGATCTAATATGCTATGTTCAATATCCTTACAGAATTTCACAGAGTTAGCCAATTTTGCTTATTCTCTACTGTATTGTGTTTCTGTTTGTTTGATTGGTTAGTTGTTCTCATAAACAAACATTTTGTCTCAGATAAAGAGCCCTATTAATCTAACGTTCAGAGAGATATTTTTCTATTGCCTCAGTTCTCTCTTGGCAAAACCTGATAGGTTTCCTTCACCTCTCAAAAACCATGTTTTGTTTCTTTTGTTATTTTTTGCCATAATATCTCTTAAGGAGAAGACAACGAAGTAGATATTTTTTCACAGATGTAAAATGAAATTTTGGAAATTTTATAAATTATTCTTAAGAAATTGGTATTATTAATATCGTTACTAGAATGTGTAATACTATGGCTTTTTCCTTTTTTTTTTTAAATTTGTTTTCTAACGTTTATTTATTTTTGAGACAGAGAGAGACAGAGCATGAACGGGGGAGGGTCAGAGAGAGAGGGAGACACAGAATCTGAAACAGGCTCCAGGCTCTGAGCAGTCAGCACAGAGTCCGACGCGGGGCTCAAACTCACGGATCGCGAGATTGTGATCTGAGCCGAAGTCGGACGCTTAACCGACTGAGCCACCCAGGTGCCCCTTATGGCTTTTTCAGAGAGTGTATCTGTCCCACTGGTCAGATTCTGGAGATTACAAGGAAAACACTCAATTATTTCCTCAATAGAGGAGGATTCCTGGAAGGATATATCAATAACTTGAGTCTAAAAGAAAGTTCTTTCATCAATTTTTAATTTTCCTGGACTCTGTAATATTCAGTAAGTTTCTTAAATACTAATATCAATAACAATGATAAAATGTTAATAGGTAACATTTATTGAGAAGTTCCTAGGTGGTACACATGATACAGGGATTATGTAATCAAGCCTTCAAAGTGGCTCTATAAATTAGGTATATTACCTTCATTTTATAGATGAAATGGTGACTTGGTGAAGTTAAATAATTGTCCAAGGTCACACTATTTTTAAGTGGGGATTGGACTCCAGATAGATTGAATCCAGACATTGGACCATGTTGTGTGTTGGATTCATATAGATTTTTAAATGATTAAAATTGCATTCACTGGCTCAAAAACCTGAACGTGAAGATCATTTTTCCATCCTTTATCTATCTGCCACTCCCAACCCCTCCAAACCGTTTAAGTCCTCTTACTAGTTTCTTTCTAATCACTTGGAGTTTTCTTAATGTACATATGAACAGCTATGAGTATATATTCCCTCATGTTATAAAATATAAATTGAAGCATTTACATACACTAGACTGTGCATGCTTGTCTGTATTTTGTAGAGCCTGACCCTTAACTCCCTACTCACTCCACCTTTCATGACCGTCTTTGAACTGTTAAACTCTATAGACCAGCCACCTTGGTTGGGTGGTTTAAGCACATTCAAAAATGGAAAGAGTTAATGCCAGCCTTCTAGAAAGTGGCTGCTCCTCCTAATGTCCAGTCCACATAGGATTATCTTACAATGCATAAACTGGTTCCTCCAAGGAGGCTAAGACTACCTCCATCTAGCATGGGTGAGGAACAATGAGTTGGAAATGCTCTGCTCAGAAATTAAATGTAAATGAGATAGGTACGGACTTTCTTGGTTTCTCTGTATGTCCATGTATTATAGTAAGATAGATAGTTGATATATCTATAGTAAAATACATACATATATATGTATATATGTATATTTATGTATATATACACACATACACACATGTTATATATATATAAGGTATATGTATAAAAGGTATATATATTATAATAAGATATATATATAAGGTGTGTGTATGTGTGTGTATATACATATATATGTATATATATCAGACTCTATATATATAAATCTATTTTTTAGAGAAGTTTTAGTTTCACAGAAAACATTGAGTAGAATGTATAGAGAGTTTCTATAGACCCTCTTTCCCCACATATGCATAACCCCCACTCTCAATATCCCAAACCACAGTGGTACATTCTTACGTTAAATTATACTGTCTTGTTTGCTTTTGTAATATGCTAACTCCAAAACAAGACTTACATTTAGTTGACAGTATATTGAGGGCATCTAGTTTGCTCAGGGCTCCACGTAGTCCTGGTGCAGTAGTGAGTGAGGAAAGGGTGAACAGAGGTCCTAAAGGAAAAAAAATATATATATAGTGGTGCGTGCTCTCAGAAATTTGGGAAATCGGACCACATACATAAACTGACCAGAGATTTCGTTTCCTGAGAAATAATACACTAACAAGTGCAAAGTAATACCCCCATGAAAGACACAATTACTACTTAAGCAATATAGACCTTGAGATCATGTGAGCATGGTTTGGGTTAAAATTTACCTTCTATACCACTTCGGGTAAAAGGTAGCACCGAGGGTGTAAATCAGTTTATGGAGGTCACACTGAGTCTGTTTAAGGCAGTGAATCATTTTCTAGTATTTACCAAGCCACTTAAATGGCAACCATGTGTTTGTAATTACTATAAATGGTTCTTAGTCATTTATTAAAACAGGTCCGATGAGAGCTTTACTTGACAATATTTGGTCTTTATTCAACATTTTTTGAGCCACTTCTCTGTGAACACAAGAGGCAACACGATACTGTGAAAAGAACGTAGACTTGGGTGCCAGAGACTGGCATTTTCTTTCTTTTTTTGTACCTTAACCACTTACTAGCCTGTGACCCTGATCCCATGACTTCACTTTTTAACGCTTCAGCACTTTATAATGTTGATATGAGGATGAATGAGACAACTCCTATCGAGTGTCCCACGTGGTGACCAGCACATGGTAGTTTCAGCATAAATATATAACCTATTTGTTCAAAAAGTTGGAGAAACCAGATCTATTTAATAGAGCAAGACTGCTGAATTTTAACCAACAGGGAACATAACAAAATGATTTTAAACATATACATATTATAATTGAAGTCGGCCTACCCTTAAGCTCTTCTGAGAAGTGAGAGTTCACTATGGAGCTGACTTCAGTGCAGTGGATAGAAGAACAATAAACTGGAGAGGGCAGCACCTGGCAGCATTGCAGGGTATGTGGCCACTGAGGAAAGACCTTGGGCATTTAGGTAGAAAGGCCTTCGGAATTTGCCACAGTTTGAAGGTCTCAGATGACGCAGATGATTTCGTGTTCCCCAGGCTGAGCTATTGTCAACATCTTAGGTGCTGCGAGGCCGCCCCCTAGCAGGTCCCAGTCGGGATGTAGCCTGTGGATCACAGGATTCTTGGATGGTGTGTGGTTGCCTTTCAGCAAATAGGCGGTGTGGTCAGTCATTGATTACCCCCAGTGAAAGCAAGATACTTGTCCAGGATGCAGCTGCCAGATTGCCAGACAAGCTTCTCTGTGCCTGGAACATTTTATCCACACACTGCTTCCAAGGTAGCCTGTCTTCTAAAGGGGTTTCTGTCAGTTTTGGAGAGAGGATTTCAGTCTACCCTGCAGTCCCATTTTTTGACTGGTGGCCTTATGAGGGTTATTACTTTGTTGGCTAAAGAGCACTAAAATTTTATGACATGCCATATGGAACTAAAGAATTAAGGAGGTGACCTCCTTTGTATGGAATTATTAATTCTAATTATCACCCACCTCCTGCCTTCAGGCATTTCTCTGGCCCCTGGATGAGGTCTGTAACCAGTGGTCTGAAAGTGTATTGTTTTGGCTTCTGAAAGCTGTAATTTTCCTGAGGTGGCAGTTGTGGTAGAGGACTTTTTCTCTTTCCAATTTCCTGGATACATCCACACATGGAATTGAAATGGCCTCTCTCTACCTGCTGTGTGCATAGGACCTCTACACCTGTTCAGTCATGAAACCACTAATGAGGCCTCTCCTGTCCTATTCAGGATTTTGACGGAATATGAAATCTCATTACCAGAGTCAATGAATGACATCTGTTCCCCATCCCCCTCCTGAAGCCATCATTTCAAGCTGCTCAGTGCTGTGAAAAAGATGGACCACGCAGAGAGAGAATTAGAGTCCAGAGGAGAAGGTGTCCCTCCCTTGTCCAGCAAGAGGGCAGATAGAGCTGTCTAGTATTTTGGTTCCTATTTAGACCTTTGCCCTAAAAGAATTAGCATAAAAGGCAATTTCAGTATTACAGGCTTAAAAAAAAATTCTGACTGTTTGCTTCTGAAACAAATTGAAACCTGGCAATACAAGGTTTTCTTGCTAAGGAAGGTATGGAAAATCTTAACCTGAAAACATCCAGCTAAATGGGTAAATGATTAAATTGATTAAATGTTAAGTTGATTTAAAACGGGTATGAATAAAAAGGTTAGCTTGGCCTCTCTCAAATCTTTTGGGAAGAGGAGGGCTATAAATAAATATACATGAATATAAAAAGTAAATATATATCATAAAAATTTTTATCTGGGGACTATTCATGCCTAGTAACATATATGTAATACAAAATCAATATAAAATGCCACACAATTAATTTATCCAAAATATTTCATTGTTTCCATTCATTATTCATTTATGGAAGTGGTCACTAAATCAGCATTTGTTGAACATGTATTATGTGCCAGGCATTTTAATTGCTGCTGTGGATACAAAGATGAATAAAATCTCAATGTTTAGAGAAGGAGACATGATGGGGCCACCAGGGTGGCTTAGTTGGCTGGGCATCTGACTCTTGATTTTGGCTCAGATCATGACCTCACAGTTCGTGGGGTCGAGCCCTGCGTTAGTGTGGAACCTGCTTGAGATTCTCTCTCTCCCTCCCTCTCTGCCCGTCCCCTCACTTATGCTTTTTCGTGCTCTCTCTAAATAAATAAATGAACATTAAAAAAGAAAAGAAAGGGCACCTGGGTGGCTCAGTCAGTTGAGTGTCTGACTTTGGCTCAGGTCATGATCTCACAGTTTGTGAGTTCGAGCCCACGTTAGGCTCTGTGCTGACAGCCTGGAGCCTGCTTCAGATTCTGTTGTCCCTGTCTCTCTGTTCCTTCCCCACTCGCACTCTGTCTCTCTCTCTCTCTCAAAAATAAATCAAAATTAAAAAAAAAAAAAAAACTTTAAAAAAGAAAAAAAAAAAGAAAAGGAGGCATGATAAAGTAAATCGTTGTAGGCTTTGTGGGAAGTCCTATAGCTGATGGATTGGAGAAGCAGGATCACTCCTCCCTGAGGGGTGAAGGCCTGACAAGGATGGAATTGCTAGCTAGGGTCTTGGGGAGGCCAGAAAGACACAGGCAGGAAGTCATTCAAGGCAGAGGGAGCGTGTATGTATGAAGGTGAGCAGGAAGAAAAAGGCATCTCAGGTTTGGAGTCTTACCAGTACCTTGATGCAGGGGGAGAAGATGCTCTGAGAACAGAAATGATGTTGGATAGGTTCTTTGGGTCACATCACATGGGGCCTTTTATGCAAGTAGAAAGTTTGGGCTTTTTGCTGCAAGAGGAATTTTATTCTTCTTTGTCAGGAATAGACTCTCAATAAAAGTTTATTGAGCAAAGCTGAATTGCACTGAAGATTTTCAAAATTTTTATTTGTCTTGCAAAACTGTTATGTGCACATGGTAACAACTGAACTATAGTTGATTGTTTTATCGTGAAAACAAGCCTGCAATTCTATTCCTTCCTACCCTGATAAGATATCACTCTCCAGAGGCAAACTCTTCCTCTTCTCCTCATCCTCCCCTTCCTCTTCCTCCTCCTCTCCGTGCGTGGTTTTTGCCATATTTTAGATAAGGCCTTTCGCTTTTATTTCTTGTTTGGTCAATTTTAGGTGACACCTAGTGATGTCAGAAGTAAAGGATGATGATTTAATTCACTTTTTTTCTGCCCCTTACTCCTTCTCTTCTGTTCTCAGAGTTAGATTCTCAATGTGGTCGTTATTTTTATTTCTTCCACTAATTACCATCATAACTGTTAACAACATGCTTACACCTTCAGCTCCTGTTCAGTCAGATTTGGTAGTGGCTTTTGATTCGCCACTTCATACAACAGATACCTTTCTCTTGTGCTTTCTTCCCCGCTTCTTCCCCTCCCCAGCCCTGCTCAGTCCACCTTTGTTAGCTGCTCCTCTTTTAAGTTTGCTTTGTCAAGGTAGTCAAGGTTTACGTCTTGTACTGTGAATACATGTGAATGTTGGTCAGCATTAGTCAACGATGACAGGTCACTGTGTGCTAGGATAATACTTTGATCTCTGTGAGCCCCGTGTTGTAGTCCAAGCCATGCAATGCAGACTCTTCATAGCGTTAAGATCAAAGGCAAATGGATTCTTCTTTCTTTCATTCCATGAATTGCTCAAAAATGATTCATTTTACTTTGTAGTTGGAGCCTCACTTCCGTGTGCACCTTCTGTTGTTTTCCTAGAGTTCTGTTGCCTTTCTGTTGTTCTTGCATGGTTTTCTCTTAAGATAGCTTTAGTTTCTTTTTAAAATTATTAATGCTGCCTTCAATCCTATTGAGGGCTCATTCTAATTTTTCTGGAATCCTCCCTCCTGCCACCCTCTGTTCTTCTACTGGAATCTGAATGGTAACTTCCTGAGTTTGCTGCACGGCCGCCATCTTGGGAGCCCTAGATACTGCTCTCTTGCATTGTCCAGTTGTTTCCTGGTTCCTAGTCATCTGTTCTTTTTGTTTCCTTGTTTCACTGGAGCCTCTCCTTAAGGAAATTCTCCCCCAAATAATCTTTCTCTTGTTTTTCACATCCCTTCAATCTTTATCTCCAATCCCTTTGCACTTCCCTTCTTCTACTCAGGCAACAATTTTAATGTGCTCAATGTGCATGTTTTTGCATGTATGTGTTCTTGCGAAAATGTGTGTTTTTTTGTTTGCGTACTTTTTTTTTTTCCATTTAAGTAAATGGCATTGTATTACTGTGCTGGTCATTTGTCTGTTTCCCTTCAGATCCATTTCCTGATTTTTCTTGCTGGGTTCTATATCACACACCAGGGCATGACCCCTGCAACGTGCATTTCCCAGACGTCACTGGCTTCTGGCTGGGTTTGACTAACGGAAGGCACCCGTGTGAGATTAGAGGAAAGGAGGAAGGGACAGGGAGAGAATATACCACCCTGGCCTCATGGCCTCGGCCTCATGGTGACTTGGACAGTGGCTGTATCACCGCTGCGCTGCCAGCACCAACCAGGTGACCCCGGCTTCTAAGCTCCAGTAACATCTTTTTCCTTTATTCCTCTAACACATGCATCTCAGTGGGGGAAATTTTGCTTACATGGAAGCTACAGTGGTTCTTGGCAGAGGGGAATCTCACTTTTTTACGTATCATGCACAAAGAGATGCATGGTGCATCACGGTAGGGGATGATTAGGGAAAATCTATCTAAAAGTCTCAGAGGAATGATAATGAAAAAAACACACACCAGCAGTTGTTGATTTGTGCTTTGCCTTAATACTCCTCTGTCTTTTCTTTCAGCTCTTCTAAAATATTCTTAATTTTCTGTATTCTTAATTTTCCTCTATTTAACTACTTGGCCTAAGTACTGCTTTCTGGGAAGATCCTTACTGACATAATTATATATTTAATTTTGTTCCTTACATTTCCCCCCACTAAGCATTATATTTGGTAGAGCAATCTTTGTTGCTATGTATATCTAACCCATTGCTTCTGGCTGCTGTACGGTATTTTGTTTTGTACTTTTGGCATAGTTAACATAAAACCTCTCTCCCGTTATAGATAGTTAGATTGCCTCCAGTTTCTTACTCTACAGAAAATCTACATCAAGCATCCTCCTATATGAACCGCTGGTGACCAGTGAGAATTGCTTGGAGATATAGATGCAGGAGGGGAATTGCTGAGTCAGGTGTAACATCATTTTGACTGCCAGCTTGTATGCCAGAAAGTCGGCATCATTTTACATTCTCACCAACTTCATAATTTTTGTCAGCCTGATAGAAATGATATCTCCTATATACTTTAATTTGAATTTCTCTGTTTACTGTTTTTTAAAAAATAACTTTTCATATATTTGTTGGTCTTTTGGGTTTCCCCTTTTGCAAGTTGCCTATTCTTATATTCCCATTTTGCTTAGTGAGGTTGTTGTTCTTTTTCTTGTTATTTTGCAGATGTTCCTTAAATATCCTAAATAGTGACTGGTTTAGACATAGATCTCAGTCTTACATGTGTCTGTTGATTTTGTCAATGGTTTCAAATGGTAAGTGGAGCTTAAATTTAAAATTTGAATGTAACAAATTATGAATTTCTTTTTAGTTTGGTAGTTTATGCTTTAGGTTTTTTTTTTTAGTCTTTTTTAATGTTTATTTTTGAGAGAGAGAGAGCAAGCGTGTAAGTGGGGGAGGGGCAGAGAAAGAAAGAGGACAGAGGATATAAAGCAGGCTCTGTCCTGACAGCAGTGAACCTGATGTGGGGCTTGAACTCATGAACTGTGAGATCATGACCTGAGCTGAAGTCAGATGCTCAACTGACTGAGCCACCCAGGGGCCCTAGTTTATGCTTTAGTTTTAAATAAAACTCCCAAAAATTCCTTTCTAGTCTTTAAACAGTGAAGATATTCTCCCACATTTTTACCTTAAAAGTTTACAGTTTATTCTTTCATTTTTAAGCCTTTAATTCATCTGGAGCATATTTTTGAATGGAGTTTTCAATAGGGATCAACAATTGTTTTCTGTATAATGAAGTAATTGCCCTAGCATCATCTAATGAAGGCAATAGATGTCTCCATGCTTTCTGTTCTGTTCAATTCACTTATTAGTCTCTTCTTGCATGAATACAACATGATTTTGATTACTATGGTTTCATAGTTTCCCTTAGGGAAACTCTCACCTCCTCTTATCTCCTTTTGTTAAGGCCGACTTAGTTATTCATGGATGTGTATTCTTTCTTATAAAATGTTAGAGTGTATCTATCAAGTTCCTCATAAAAACCCAAACTGACATTTTGAGGTGAAATTATATTGAAGAAAGATAAAATTTTCAGTCTTTACATGACTAAAATATCTTCACTTGCCCTCAAACTTAATTGATAATTTGGCTAGGTACAGAACTCTCAGTCTAAGATGATTTTCCCTGAGAATCTTGAAGGCATTGGTCTATTGGCTTCTAGCATCTGCTGTGTTGATGAAAAGGCATCCTGGGTAACTTGCAGGTAACTTGTTTTTCTCTGTAGAAGCTTTTAAAGTCTTTTTGTTATATTCAGGGTTTTGATATTTCACAACGGTGTGTTTAGATAGAGGTTTCTTTTTTTTCCCCCCTTTTCTTTTCTTTAATTCATCATGCTAGGCATTTTGTTTGTACTTTTAATCTAGAGACACATGTCTTTCTTTAGCACTGGGAAATTTTTTTATATTATTTCTTCATTAATTTCTTACCTTTTAATTTTTTCATTTTCTCTTTATGGAATGTTTATTAATTGGATGTTGGTACTCTGAACTTTTTGAGAAATATTTTTTGTGTCTTTGTCTATTGCTTCAAGTTTAGGAAATTTCTTTGACTTTATTTTTTAGTTTCCTCCTAATAATTTTATTTTGGGAATGATTTTAAATGTCCAGTATCTTAATTTGTAATTTGCACTACTTATTCCTTTGTCATAGCACCCTGATTTTGTTTTATGAGTGTGATAGCTTTTTTACTCTTTTTGTCTACATGAATTAGACTTTTAAAAATTGCTTCTCCTCCCTGACTTACTTTTGAAGTCAGTTTTTACATTTCTCCTTCATAATTCTGGTTCTCCTCAGTTTCTGGTCATCAATGGCTATCCCCTCATGTATAAGAAAGTAGGATTGGATTTCTTCTCCCATTATAGCAGTAGGAATGTTTTCCTTGAAGTCTCTTCTCTGGATGAGAATTCTCAGGGGAACCCAGCATGGCAGGGCATGGCAGTATTTACTTTATGATGGGCCAGAGGGAAGCACCTCACAGCCCCTGGCTTCAGAATGCCGGATAAGAAGGTCGTTTCTCAGAAAAGAAAATCAGAAAACATGGTGTAAGTGTTTGCTATTCCCATCTGTTCAGTTTCTTTAGAGAAGATCTAGTGGCTTTTGATCCAGGAGTAAATGGTCTCTGCCTTGGCCGGGGAGGCGATAACTTGCATTTTTATGGATAGAATTTGTCTTGTACATGGTTTTAGAAGCTCCCCAATCAAGACAACGTGTTTGTCCATGTTCATGGGAAACAGATGGCACCTTCAGTATAAAATAATTAAAGGAGGTTTACTTACCAAGGGATTTTATACAATGATATGGGTATGAAGAAACCATAAGAAATGATGTAATAACTCAGTATCTTGGCAGCATCTGAGCTGTTACAATGCTGAGACCCAAAGGTACCAAGAAGGGAGGGAAGTTTTGGTAGTCAGCCTCCTAGAATGGTGGACAGACAAAACCATCCATCAGAGACTCCTTCGGTAAAAAGCCACCACTCTCCTCCTTTCCATCTCTTACAAGTGCTCCACATTAGCTCAACCAGGGTGCAAGCCACAGGGCATGGGAACCAGCTGATATGGTCTATCCACATGATCTCCCAGGGCAGAGACTAGGCTGAAGAAGGGCAGAGAGGGGTCTGGCAGGGCAAATGAAAAATAGCACAGTAGTTCTATATTGTTGAAGCTCATCTGTGGTTCCCATATATTTTGAGAAGGCTTGACATCTGGAGCTGCTTTTGTTTGCATACTGGAGATAGACATGAATCAAGGGACCTTCTAGCTTTGGGTGAATTTGGTGCCACTATTTATTAATATGCCACAGAGGTGATCTGTAGCAAGGGTATATAGGTTATTTTTTTTCTAGAAAATTATGCATTATGTGAAATTGGGAAGGATAGTCTGTTCTGATTCTTCAAATTGTCTTTGGATCTGAGATATTTTTCTTCTTTTATTTCTTACTATGTATATTTATTTGCTTTTACTCTGTTTTGTTAGAATTCATAATGGTTTGTCTGCTTTGGTGTTTTTAACTAGTAAAACATTTTTTTCTCTTTAGGGGCACCTGGGTGGCTCAGTTGGTTAAGCGTCCAACGTTGGCTCTGGTCATGATCTCATGGTTTGTGAGTTTGAGCCCCACATTGGGCTCTGTGCTGATGGCTGGGAGCCTGGAACTGCTTCGGATTCTGTGTCTCCCTCTCTCTCTGTCCCTCCCCTGCTCACGCTCTGTCTGTCTGTCTGTCTCTCTCTCAAAAAATGAGTAAACAGAGACAGAGAGAGGCAAAGTGTGAGCAGGGGAGGGGCAGAGAGAGAGGGAGACACAGAATCCGAAGCAGGCTTCAGGCTCCGAGCCGTCAGCACAGAGCCTGTCGCGGGACTCGAATTTACAAACCGTGAGATCATGACCTGAGCCGAAGTAGGACATTTAACCGACTGAGCCACCTAGGCCCCCTAAAAAAATTTTTTTAAGTACAAAAAATTAAATTTTTTTCTCTTTAAATGTGTTCATTTTCCTTGTTTTTATTATTTGCATTGTTCTGCTTTTAAAAGGCTTAAATTGTATTTTTAAAGTTGAATGCATAATTTTCACATCTCCCTTTTTCCTTTTTGTCTTCAGTGAAGTATTTGAGGCTATTATTTTCCCTCTGAATTCTGTTTTAGCTATTTTCCATAGATTACCATGTGTTGTATTTTTATTGTAATTATTTTCTAGATTTTCTTGAGTTTCTGTTTGGATTTCCCCTTGCATTGTTAAGGATACTTTATTAAAAGATTGGGAAAGGCAACATAAGGGAATTGTTTTAACTGATAATATTCTAAGTCATTGAACTTATGAAAATTAAGTTCTTAGTGATGAGAGTCTATGAAAATGTGTGAAAAAGTTGAAGTGATTTCTCTACACCAGTAGCAAACTGCCTTTATGTGGGGACTTAGAGCCAGCTAAGGCTGGAAGAATTGACTGAGACAATTAAAGGAAGAAGTAGAGGGCAGGTTTAGTGAAAACTAAAAAGCAAAACCTGGCTGACGTGTCAGCATTTGAAGCACCTTCATGAAAGAGCACTTATCCCGTTTCCTTAAGCCCTTAGTGATTTCTTAATGTCCCACTGACCCACACAGTGCAGCTCTTGACTACATCTTGGGCTGGATTGTCACTGCTCATGCATTACCCTGCAAATTCCTTGAGGCCAGAGACTGTCCATTGCAGTAATAATCCCTGCTGTTCACTTGACTTCATTGTGCTGTGGCTGATCATGGCTGGTGAGACCAAAGTTTCACGAAACCATTGAAATACCATTAAGTGTATTTTAAAAGTAAATAAAACCTTGGGAATGCAAGCTGGTGCAGCCACTCTGGAAAACATTATGGAGGTTCCTCAAAAAACTAAAAATAGAACTACCCTATGACCCAGCAATTGCACTACTAGGTATTTATCCAAGGGATACAGGTGTGCTGTTTCGAAGGGGCACATGCACCCCAATGTTTATAGCAGCACTATCAACAATAGCCAAAGTATGGAAAGAGCCTAAATGTCCATAAATAGATGAATGGATAAAGAAGACGTGGTGTATACACACACACACACACACACACACACACACACACACACACACAATGGAGTATTACTAAGCAATCAAAAAGAATGAAATCTTGCCATTTGCAACTACATGGATAGAACTGGAGGGTATTATGCTAAGTGAAATTAGTCAGAGAAAGACAAATACCATATGACTTCACTCATATGAGGATTTTAAGAGACAAAACAGATGAACATAAGGGAAGAGAAACAAAAATAATATAAAAACAGGGAGGGGGACAAAACAGAAGAGACTCATAACTATGGAGAACAAACTGAGGGTTACAGGAGGGGTTGTGGGAGGGGGATGGGCTAAATGGATAAGGGGCACTAAGGAATCCACTCCTGAAATCATTGTTGCACTATGTGCTAACTAATTTGGATGTAAATTTTAAAAAATAAAAAATAAAATTAAAAAACATTAAAAAAATAAATAAAAGTAAATAAAACTTGTAGAAGGCATCTGTTTCTAATGTAACTTAGATGAGTTGGCATACAAATCTGTTTTCGATCAATCACCCGTTTGAACTGTTCGGGAAATATTGCTGCCCTGTTATATATATGCTGATGCAGACTTTCTGAAAGTGAGTCTTTAAAGTTTTCAAAGTGTCCCTTACTTTGAAATTATATGCCTCTTGCACTTGTATATTCCTTTGTTTGGCTTTCTCTGGTCTCAGCAAAATGCTTGTGTCTGGCCTTTTCACAAATTATGGAAGTACTTAACAGTGTACTTTTCTGGGCTTGGTCTTCTCTCAGTGCGTAGATATCTGAATCACATTCAGAGTGCTTCCTGGATCTGCCTGCTTGGGCTACAGAAGTAGGGGCAGTCATTGCTCTGGGTGTTTACAACGTACCAAGTGCTGAGTGAATACACCATAAGCACATAAAAAGATAATTTATTGCAAGTTTGTTTATATGAAGATACAGCATGATATTTAAAAATACATAGTGGGGGCACCTGAGTGGCTCAGTTGATTAAGTGTCCAACTCTTGTTATTGGCTCGGGTCATGATCTCACGGTCTGAGTTTGAGCCCATTATTGGGCTCGGCACTGGCAGTGTGTAGGCCTGCCTGGGATTCTCTCTTCCTCTCTCTCTGATCCTCCCCTGCTCTTGTGTGTGCTCTCTTTCTGTCTCTCAAAATAAATAAAAATAAACTTAAAAAAATCCATAGTGGGTGAAACCATTGTATTTAGTGATTATTGCATCTTTTTTCGTTAATAATAATAATAATAATAATTTATAATAGCAACAACACAACGATAACAACAAAATAGTAGTTATTATTTATCAAGTACTTCCTCTGCATCAGATACTGTTCTTAGCCCTTTCCATGGACTGAGTCATTAAATCTTCACAGCCATTGTATGACAGAGTAACTATTACTTTCCCCATTTTGCAGATAAGAGAACTAATACACAGAGATCAAATTTCCCAGATTTCTGAACTAGTAAGTGACAACTGTGGAATTCAGATCCCAAGCAGTACACCTTTGTAGTCCTCAAATGTTGCTTTTACATATTGCTTTTTTTCTGTATCTCACAGAAAACTATTAATTTAATTTTATTCCACTATAGTTGACATACAGTGTTATATTAGCTTCAGGTATACAATATAGTGATTAAACAATTCTATGGGTGCCTGGGTGGCTCAGTTGGTTCAGTGCCTGACTTCGGATCAGGTCATGATCTCACAATTCACGAGTTGGAGCCCGGCATCAGGCTCTGTGCTGACAGCTCAGGGTCTGGAGCCTGCTTTGGATTCTGTGTCTCCCTCTTTCTTTGCCCTTCCCCCACTCACTCTCTGGTCTCTCTCTCTCTCTCTCAAAAATAAATAAACATTAAAAAAATCTTAAACAATTCTATATATTACTCAGTGCTCATCACGAGTGTATTCTTAATCCTCCTCACCTATTTCACCCATTCCCCACCCACCTCCCCTCTGGTAACCATCAGTTTGTTCTCTGTAGTTAAGAGTCTGTTTTTTGGTTTGTTTACGTTTTTTTATTTGTTCATTTGCTTTGTTTCTTAAATTCCACATATGAGTAAAATCATATGGTATTTGTCTTTTCTGATGGACATTTCACATAACACTATGCCCTCTAGATCTATTTATGTTGTGGCAAATGTCAAGATTTCATTCTTTTTTTCTGGCAAACTAACATTCCTCTATCTATCTATCTATCTATCTATCTATCTATCTACTTTTCTATCTGTCTGTCTATCTATCTATCTATCTCACCTCTTCTCTATCCATGAGTCTATTGATGGACACTTGGGCTGCTTCCATATCTTGGGTATTGTAAATAATGCTGTAGTAAACATAGGGATGCATATATCTTCTTGAATTAGTGTTTTTGTTTTCTTTGGGTATATACTCATTAGTGGAATTACTGGATCATATGGTAGTTCTATAATTTTTTGAAGAATCTCCATACTGTTTTTCAGAGAGGCTGCACTAGTTTGCATTCCCACCAACAGTGCACAGGGTTCCTTTTTCTTCACATCCTCATCAACACTGGTTTTCTTGTCTTTTTGATTTTGGCCATTCTGACAGGTGTGAGGTGGTATCTGATTGTGGTTTTGATTTGCATTTTCTTGATGTTAGTGATGTTGAGTATCTTTTTATGTGTCTGTTAGCCATCTGGATGTCTTCTTTAAAGAAATGTCTGTTCATGTCTTCTGCCCATTTTTTAATTGGATTATTTGTTATCTTGGTGTTGAGTTGTATAAATTCTTTATATATTTTGGATACTAACCCTTTATTGGATATGTCATTTGCAAATGTCTTCTCCTATTCAGTCGGCTGTCGTTTAGTTTTATTGATTGTTTCCTTTGCTGTGCAGAAGCTTTTTTATTTTGATGTAGTCCCAATAGTTTATTTTTGCTTTTGTGTCCTTTGTCTCAGAAGACATATCTAGAAAAATGTTGCTATGATTGATGTCAGAGAAATTATTACCTATTCTTTTTTGAGTATTTTTATGGTTTCAGGTCTTACATTTAGGTCTTTAATCTATTTCAGGTTTGTTTTTATGTAGTGTATAAGAAAGTGGTTCAGTTTCATTCTTTTACATGTAGCTGACCAGTTTTACCAACACCATTAGTTGAAGAGACTATCTTTTTCCCATTGCATATTCTTGCCTCCCTTGTCAAAGATTAATTGAGCATATAAGCATGGATTCATTTCTGGGTTTTCTATTCGATTTCATTGATCTTTGTGTTTATTTTTGGGCCAGTACCATACTGTTCTGATTAGTACAGCTTTGTAGTATATCTTGAGATCTGGGATGATGATACCTACAGTTTTGTTTTTCTTTTTTAAGGTTGCTTTGGCCATTCGGGATGTTTTGTGGTTCTATACAAATTTTAGGGTCATTTATTCTAGTTCTGTGAAAAATGCTGGTGGTATTTTGATAGGGATTGGATTAAATCTATAGATTGCTTGGGTAGTATGGACATTTTAACAATATTAGTTCTCCCAATCTGTGAACATAGAATATCTTTCCATTTGTTTATGTCATCTTCAATTTCTTTCATTAATATTTTATAATTTTCAGAGTATAGGTCTTTCACCTCCTTGGATAAGTTTATTCCTATGTGTTTTATTATTTTGGGTGCAGTTATAGTGAGATCATTTTGTTAATTTCTCTTTCTGCCTCTTCGTTTTTGGTGTATAGAAATGCAACAGATTTCTGTATTTTGATTTTGTATCCTGTGAACTTACTGAAGTAATTTATTGGTTCTAGAATTTTTTGGTCCCATCTTTAGGGTTTTCTGTATTTAGTATCATGTCATCTGCAAATAATGTAAGTTTTACTTCTTCCTTACCAATTTGGATGCATTTTTACTTCTTTTTCTTGTCTGATTGCTGTGGCTAGGACTTCCTGTACTATGTTGAATAAAATTTATGAGAGTGGACACTCTTGTCTTGTTCTTAACTGTAGGAGAAAAGTTTTTCTCATTGATTATGATGTTAGCTGTGGGATTTTCATAAATGAAAAACTATGTTGAGATATAGTCCCTCTAAACCTAATTGTTGAACTTTTTATCATGAATGGACGTTGGAGTTGTCAAATGCTTTTTCTGCATTTCTATCAAGATGATTATATGTTTTTTTTTATCTTTCTCTTATTGATGTGGTGTATCACATTGATTGATTTGCAAATATTTAACCACACTTGCATCCCAGGGATAAATCCCACTCGATCATGGTAAATGATTTTTTTAATGTATTGTTGGATTTGGTTTGCTAATATTTTGTTGAGGATTTTTGTATCTATATCATCTATATATTGCTGCTTTTAACACAAAAGTGTTGGACTTTAAGTTAATACCTCTTCAGTGGCTCAGACATTACTAATAACAACCTCCAGGAAAATAAAACAATAGGGGCCAATTATCTAGTCCAATATCTTCGGTTTTAAGATGACAAATTGGAGGCCCAGAGAGTCGGAAGAGCAGAATCACAGAAGTAGAAATGGATAGAGACAGGTGGTGAATTCAGGTCTTTTGCCTCCCAGGGAAAATTGTCTTTTCAATGATGTCATGTTGTCTTTTCTTGGTTTTTATCACACATTACCTTGTATAGAAAGTGGGAAATTTGGCTATTCTATTTTTAGTCTCTAATTGTGGGAAAAAAGGGATTAGAGACATAATATTTGTTGAGCGTCTGTTATATACTGGCTCTGTAATAATTCTGGGATGCAGATACTATCCTCTTCGTCCAACTGAGGAAGCTGAGCCTCAGTGATGTTAAAAAACTTGCCCCAAATCCTAGAAGCCTATTTTGAATTCTTATTCATCTGGCTCTGAAACTGACACTCTTTGTTCTCACTAGGCTGCCCCCTGGCTAAGGACTTCAGAGCACAGAGACTTCATCAACTATGTATTTTTAGCTCTAGCTATTTATCCCCTTTTTCCTATTGCAAGGATCCTTGTGGCTTTGGAGATGTGCGCTCATCCAATTTTGCAAATATGCCTGCTTCGGCTATCAGTGATGTGCTGAAAGAAGAGGTTTATACATCTCTCTGCTTTTTGGTGAAAAACATTCTGATTGATGTGCCTCCTGAAAAAAAAAATTTCCACTAGTGAGAAACCCTTTTATTTGTAATTGCTTCTTAGGTAAGACTATCAGAGATCTCTCCCTAGCTGCAATATCTGGTTCGTAAATTGTCTGCACTTTGTCTTGTTGGGATTTTGTGGTTTAATTCTTCCATGCCACTTGCAGAGGGCTACATTTATAGGCACAAAGAGAAGCTGACTAATGTGTAGCTGTCTTGCACCAGCTTGCACTCTGGATTATCTAGTATCCCAGAAAAAGGGTTTGTATCCAAGATAATCCTTCCTCTGGACTTGTTTCCTTTCTGTGTTTTGCCCTCCCCAGAAGCAAAAGACAGTCACCCTGCATCTCAGAAAAAGCAGAGAAGGAAAAGGATTTTTGAAGTACCAGGTAGGATCGGGTCTCTTGCTCAACATTTTTCCCATTCTGCACAAGAAATCCTCTCGCTGCAGTTTTTGTTGGTGGATCACAGACTTCAAATGCATGGGATCTCTCTCAAAGTAAATCTAGCGCTTTAAATAGTTTAATAAAAATGAGGTAGAGGGGCTGTGAAATGTCTGTAAACATTTGGTGAGAAATTGTGTTCTTTTTGTTGTGGTTGTTGTTGCTGCAGCTATTTAAATTCCTTTTTGGGCCAATAGTGTTTGTTTTTCATCTTTATCAATACTATCTCTTTGGCTCTTTATGAAATCTGTTTCAGAAATCTGATACAAAGGCGCACAAGGACCCCCTTTTTCACTCCAGCAATTGTTGTGACAGTGGTGAGTTTGAGTAGAGAAGACTTAAATGATGAGGCAAAGGGTGAAAGCTCAGACCTAAGCCATTGATTTCCTTGTTTCTCCCATTTGTCTGTTATTCATAAGGCCAGTGGTAGTCAATCAAGCAACAAGAAGGGGTCCCAGTTCCTTTTCTTGCCTTCCTCATAAAAGCAGTCACAGGAGATGGGTAAGTAGCAGAGCTTACATGTCGTCCACGCCTTCTACAACGTCCCGCAAGCCTCAGCACTGAAAGGCCATTTCCACCTGGAGGACCCAAGCAGTTCTTTACAACGTATCATTATAGCAGCACTGCTTCCCTACTGAATGACAACCCCGGTTAGCATAATTGTATCCTAATGGAGCACGCCACTTTCAACTTGCCAAATATATTTAAAGTACATTTCTCAACAGCACTGTCATACCCAGTCAGTCAAGTAATCCATTTACCCAGTCAGTCCTGGCTGAAGGAAAGGTCGTATGTCTGTCTTGTAAAGCAAAAGAGAATTGTTACAGGTTGAGGCCAATTGTAGTGTGTTGCAAATGCCTTTGGCTACTCGAGCAGCCTAAACTTGACTAATCTCATGGTAGGGGTGAGACCTACAGAGCCAATTCTAATAACAAGATAAACAAACAGACAAAGCAAATACAAAACCTTTCCACCCTTTGATGCAGGGCATTACTTCAGCTTTTGTTTAGAAAAGGATGACTGTTATTCACATTCGGGAAGTCTCTGTGGGTTGCCAAATGTGACATGGCAATAATCAAGAATGCCACATGAAGGAATATTGGAAAAGTAATTAGATTTTCCTCAGTTCATTGTCTAATTAGAGGGCAGGTTAAAGTCCAAAGTAATGAAATTAAAATCTAACCGCGGTTAAGACTGTGATGTTTTTTGCTGAGTGCCACCAGAGTACTTGGCACCACAGGGGATGTGTGAGGACTCAGAGGCCCTGAGGCTGAGGAGTGTAGACAGGTTTAGGTAGAATTTGACAGCATTTGATTTGAAACAGGGAGGCTGAGAACAGACCTGCAAGATGCCAGAACATAAGTATAAATCCTTTGTAGAACAAAGAATAATATTAATGTACAGAAGTCTCCATTTGTTTACCTTCCAGGTTTTTCAAATCATGCTAATAGGACTAATGAATGGGTACTTTCCCTTTGTTAATATACTTTTATGGGAGATGGGCCCATTCATGAGAAATATGAACTTGTTATTCAGAGCAGTAGCTATGGCACCATTGGCAAATAATGAAATTATTTGAGAAAACCACATTAGAGAAAACCCAGGGTCAGCATGACAACCCTCAGAAGTCCCTGGACTCAGTCTGTTACATTCTTAACAGGAGAAGAACAAACAACAGAAGAAATACTCTATCACACGCACACATGCACAGGCATGAACATACTATAGCATGGAGAGCCATAAATTATTGGCTTCCTTCCTGTCTGGATACAAAGAAAAGGCGCATTTAAAAAGCAAAGCCTCCTCAGGCAACCTTCCCACTCTCCCCTGGGTGGGCTCGTTGATCTGGCAGTGGCCAGCCAATGCTGGAGGCCTGAGTGGGCTTTTGTCTCCCTGGGAAGAAGTGGGTTTCAATACTTGGCTTCTTACCAGAGAAGAACTATGTACAAAAGGAATAGCTACATTGGCCTGAGGGGGCCAAAGTGGACAGCACATAGAATTTTAGGTTTCCAACATGGTCAGGGGTTCTGTTACTTGAGAGTCCACTTTTCCTTCCCCCGTAGAGTTCCCTCCTATGAAGACAGAGGAAGGAAGAGGGGCCATTTCATACCTGCTGCCACATTGCCCACCCTATCGTCATGTACTCCTTCCATTCCCCGCACGTCTCCAAGCCCTCCCACCCCTGCAGTCGCCCCTGCCTGAAATCCCTGCTCCTAGCATCTTCACTGTACCTCCCTCCGCAGGAAGCAGCTCCCTGGGTGCAGCCACAGAGGAGTGAGAATGTGGCCTACCAAGCTTCCTTTGCCTGCCCATCTCTTGTTTCTGCAGGACTGTCTCACAGGGTTGCCAGGTATATGATTAACTACAAGGATGTTTAAAGCTGTGCCTATATACGACCTTTCCCATACCGTATTTCATGGCAGATCCATCTTTAGATGGGAATTCTCTTGTCAATTCCCTAGTTATTAATTTTGCACTGTTTCTAAGTCAGGCTTTTCAGCAGGAGTGTGTCCTTTTTTCTAATCTTCACCACGTGACTCTCTATGCACCTGCCATCCACAGAGGATCTTAATCCCCATCCCCAGTTCTTAAATGTGAGTAACTCAGTCTGGACTAATAGCTCCCTCCTGTAGCCTCATATATACGAAACTCTGAGTCTGTGTAGACAGTCCAGAGTCTACCTGAACACCCAACCTGGTCACCGAAGAGGTTGTCCAATGGGTAGAGATGGAAACATACTTCTTTATTTTTCTCAGAATTCAAGCTGTTGGAACATGCATATATACAGACAGAAAGACAGACAGATACACACACATGCACACTTCTCAAGGTCAACTGTTAATTCTCTGAGACAGTATGGTTGCAACTCAGCAAGAAACACTTTCATACCTGCCCCACTTGTTTGTATCCACCAGTTGAGGTGTTAGGATGATAGTACCCCTCACTGTTTTATGTAGCATAAGAGGAGTTTAACTCATCTTCCTTCTTCTCTTCTCCCACATTTAAATTCTTTTTAAAAATATTTTTTAATTTTTTTTTAAATGTTTGAGAGAGAGAGAGACAGAGTGTGAGCAGGGGAGGGGCAGAGAGAGAGGGAGACACAGAATCTGAAGCAGGCTCCAGGCTCTGAGCTGTCAGCACAGAGCCCGACACGGGGGTAGAACTCACAAGCTGTGATATCATGACCTGAGCCGAAGTCGGACGCTCAACCGACTGAGCCGCCCAGGTGCCCCTAAATTGTGTTTCTTTTGGTCCAAAAGGAATAGAAAAAGAGCTACCCCTGAGCCACATATGTCATGTAGATGCTCACCTAGCTGCTGGTAGAGCAAGGACCCATCAGGAGCCTCCTAACGGCTCATTAAATGCTTAGCCCAAGTCATTTCCCATCTCAGCCTCTGCCTGGGGGTGGAGGAGGGGTTTGCGCACATGGAGGTTTGTTCTTAAGTAAATGTTGATATCATTTCTTAAAATATGACACAAAGCATATCACATTTTAACCTCTGTCAGATCACGTTCCATTTAAGGCACATTTTACAAGATCAGTGGCAAATCTGCTCTTTTACTTGATTTTAAAAATCCCCCTCTTGCTATGGCTGGCTTGCTCCTTCCCACACTTACTCAGAAATGTCACCTTTTCTGAGAGATATTCTCTGGCTGCACACCTAAAAGTGGTCCTGTGCGTACCTTCCACCATAGCACCCTGTTTTATTTCTTGCATTGCTCTTGTATTTATGTATTTACATGTTTGTTATTTGGTTTTCCTTTCTAGGATGTAAATTCCTTGAGGACAGGGCTGTATCTGGCTTACCATTGTTGAATATACAACATAAGGTACATAGTAGACAGCCAACAAAATGTTTGCTAATTTGAGAGGGCAGACCAGGATGGAGGTAAAGAGAGTGCCTCCAGAGACATGTTGCCTGGGTATGAATCCTGACTCTTCTCCTTCCTAGCTGTGTTCTGTTCCTTCTGGAAGCTCAATGTCTAGTGGAGCTTCCAATACACAGATCCTGTTTTTAGGGTACTTGTCTGTGCCTCAATTTCCCCATTCATATAGATAATAATAGTGCCTACATCAATCATAGAGCTATTGTAAACATTCAGTGAAACATTAAAGTACATAAGTGAAGCAGATTAAATATTATATGAGTTAGCCAGTATTTTAAAATGATTTTATTTACATTGATCAAAAAGTGTATTGAATGTCCTGTGTGGCCGGCCCTATGTTAGCATAACCAATATGCTGAACAAGCATGACTTATGAGATGTAATCAGTAGGCACCTCTAGGTTTCCTACTACTGTTCCTTGAAATTTTTTAGATATGGATGTTGTTTTCCTGCACAGAATAAAAACTCTGGCAAACTCCATGACTTTTGTAATCTTAATTCCATAACTAGAATGCTTGGTAAACCTAACTTGACTTCGAATTAAACATTCTCCTTTCCCCAAGCTTCTGGTGGGTATTGACCTGCCTTGTTAAGAGCTACAGTATACTTCCTTCTTTTTCTTTTGTGCTTTCTTTCCTAGGTTGCTAGTTGTAGGTTCTGGCCCCTTACTCTTGGAGCACAAAGGGGCAGGTGGGAAAAGTGAGAATGGAAAGTTCTCACTTGACTGGTACTATCATAAGATAGTTTTGCATTTTCAGGGCTCATTTTCTGACTCAGCTATTCAAAGCTGAGTTCCTTGCACTGGTTTCCATTGATTCTTAGGAGCCTCTCTGCTGGGACCCTGGAATTAAAAGCTGGAGGAGTACATTTTCTCCTGGTAGCCAATATCTCCTTTAGCCCCTAGCTTTCCAGGGGTTCAACGTAGATACTACTCTCTCTGTTGGCATCCTTTACCCTTCCATGTGGTCCTCTTGGGCAGCACATAAACTAGCTCCGGGCTGTATTCCCCCCATGTGGGAAACATTTATGTATTCTTTGCCCTGATGCTGGTGGAGGTACAGTTACTTCTCAAAGAAAGCCCTCTATAATACCTTACACCACCTCAGGCTGATGAGCACAGCTCTCATTTCCAGATTCTTCAGATATGCATCAAGGCCATTCTCCTGGAGGGGCACCTGGGTGGGTCAGTCAGTTAAGTGTCCAACTTCAGCTCAGGTCATGATTTCAGTTTGTGCGTTCTAGCCCCACATCGGGCTCTGTGCCGATAGCTTGGAGCCTGAAGCCTGTTTCAGATTCTGTGTCTTCCTGTCTTTCTTTCCCTCCCCTGCTTGCACTCCGTGTCTCTCTCTCTCTCTCAAAAATAAATAAACATTTTTAAAAATTAAAAAAAGACCATTCTCCTAGGCTTTGCACCAGAAATACAGGGGACACAGGGATGCCTGGGTGGCTCAGTAGCTTAAATATCCTACTCTTGATTTCAGCTCAGATCATGATCTCCTGGTCGTGGGATCAAGCCCTGCATCAGGCTCAGTGCTGAGCTGGATGTGGAGCCTGCTTAAGATTCTCCTTCTCCTTCTGCCCCTCCCCTGCACACATGTGCACATGCGTGTGTGCACAGACACACCGACACACACACACACGCACACACACATGCCTTCTCTCTCTCTCTCTTAAAAAAAATTATTTTTTAATTTGAAATATAGGGTACACACGACAAGGCCTCCATCTTTCTTTATTTTAATTTTTTTAATGTTTATTTATCTTTGAGAGACAGAGAGAGACAGAGCATGAGTGGGGGAGGGCCAGAGAGAGGAGACACAGAATCCGAAGCAGGCTCCAGGCTCTCAGCTGTCAGCACAGAGCCCAGTGCGGGGCTTGAACCCACGAACAGCGAGATCATGACTTGAGCTGAAGTCAGATGCTCTGTATGAGGCACCCAAGCACCCCACCTCCATCTTTCAATGGTCAAGTTGAAGCCCCTCCTGCTAGGCTTGACCTGAGAGGTCAGGCAGCTCCTCTACAACCCTTGGAGGCAGAGAGTATATCACCTCCAGAGTTTTCCCAAAGAATACCGTCTCATGCATCTTTTTATCTCCATTTTCTTAATGCATCGATTTTCCCCTTGAGAGTTTTAGAGCTATCTAACTTGTTCTTGGTGCCTGTTGTGGACTAAACTGTGTCCTCCCCCTGTCCCAAATTCATGTTGAATGTGACTATATTTGGAGATAGGGCTTTTAAAGAGGCAATTAAGGTTAAATGAGGTCCTAAGGATGGGGCCCTAATCCTACAGAACTGGTGTCATTATGAAAAGAGAAAGAGATACCAGGACTCTTTCCGTCTTTCCTCATGTACACAGGGAAAAGGCTTTGTGAGGACACAGTGAGAAGGTGCCCCTCTCCAAGACAGGAGGAGAGGTCTCACCAGAAACTAACACTAATAGCACCTTGATCTTGAACCTCTATCCCCAGAACTGTGAGAAAATAAATTCCTGTTGTTCAAATACGCAGTCTGTGATACTTTGTTATGGCAGCTTGAGCTGATTAATATAGCACCACTTTGAAATTTCTGTGAGTTGTTATCTCAGTTTGGAATTTTCCATCATATCATGGAACCTCAGTGACAACTTCCAACTTAACAATCAGGTACACTAGGAACTGGGAATACAAAGTAAGCTTCAGTCCATGCCTTTGGAATGCTCCAAGTTGAGTGGAACTTCCAACTCATACCCAATTTCTGTCTGACTCTTATCAGACTTTATGGTCTCCCCAGCCTCTGTCTTTGATTACTGACTCACATTCATTTTGCTTTCCCTTACATCTTTTTCTCTGTGCTACTCTTGTTTTCTCCTTTCTTTTGTCTTTCATTTTATTTTCCATCCTTTTCTTTCTCCCTGCCTTTTCTCCTCTTTTCTTGCCTTTCCTTCTTTCATACCTGTCCAGTTTATGTCATTACCAAGCTCAAAAATACCTCTTATTTTTATTATATTTTTCCTTCTTAATTCTTCCTTTTTCAGTTTCTAAACAGATGGGTTACTTTGTTCCTACAACAATTTTATTTTCTATAATAATTATCTCTTGATTATTCCAGGCTGACTTTCATCCTCCACATTCTTTGAAAGCTGCCTACTTTTTCACTTTTGTAGATACCCACAGATAGTGATTGATGTCACAAAAACCAAGATCTATACACTTTCCTTCTAGTTTATCTACTTCCTGTGGCTCTTCTTTGGTAGTTCTTGATTAATTTGGTTTTGGGGATGCTCCTTCTCAAAGGCAGAGGAACATTTGCTTATTGTTGTATCCAGCTTGGACATCACAACAAAGCACCTGATAAATATTTGGAATGGTTGAATAAATGGAAGCAAAGCTTCCATTTGCACTGTCTTTGGTATTCATTTATTTGTTAACTCTTCTCACATTTTATTGGGTTCTTAATATGTGCCAAATATTCTTCTGTGTAGTAGGGATCCAGAATGCCTATGGTTCTTGTTTTCATGGAGTGTATATTCTAATGGGGGTGGGGTAGAAAATAGACAATTTCTAAAAATAGTGATTTCAGACAGTTAGAAGTGTTATGAAGGAATAAAGTAGGAGGTTTTTATAGAGAGTGACAAAAGGAGATTGGATCGGTGGACTATTTAGGTATGTGGTCAGAGAAGTTAATCTGGAGTGATTCCATTTAACCCAAGATCTATTATGACCAGAAGAAACCAGCCATGGCAGATTCAGAGGAAGAAGCTTCTAGGTAGAGTACATTATTTGTGCAAACATTTGAAGTGAGATAAAGCTCAGTATGTTCAAGGATTAGAAAAAGAGCCAGCATGCCTGGATTGCAATGAGTGAGAGAGAGATAAGCTCATTCAAGTCAGGGGCCAAATCATACAGGGCATTGAAGGCAGCATAAGAAGTTTGGATATTTCTCTAAGAATGATAGAGAACCACTGGAAAATTTTAGACAAGGGAGAAACATGAACTGATTAATATTTTAAAAGTTTTTTTAATGTTTATTTTTTTGAGAGAGAGAGACAGAGACAGAGTGCAAGCAGAGGAGGAGCAGAGAGAGAGAGGGAGACACAGAATCCAAAGCAGGCTCCAGGCTCCAAGCTGTGAGCATGGAGCCTGATGCGGGGCTCAAACTCATAAACCGCGAGATCATGACCTGCACTGAAGTCGGACACTTAACCGACTGAGCCACCCAGACACCCCAATCTGATTAATATTTTAAAAGATTTCCTTGGTAGCCAGAGAGAACAATTAGGAGGCTATTGCATAAGGTCAGGTGAGGGAAATAAATTGTGTCTTGGGCTAGGGTAGAGGGAGGGGTAATGAAGATAAATGGATGCATTTGAGATATTCTATGGAGTTAGATTATTGGACTTGATATAAGGGGTGATGAGGAAAAGAGGTTAAGGACGATTGTAGGTTTTGGCTTACAGACTGGGTTCATGATAAAGACATTACTGAAACAGGGCAGTCTGGAAGAGGAGCAGGTTTGGGGCAGAAAATTAGGAGTTTTGCTTAGACACATTAAGTTTGAGATCTCTACTACGCATTGATGTGGAAATGTCACCTAGACGTTTGAATATCTGGCTAGAGTTTAAGGGAGATACTTGTACAGGGATCTCTCATGGAAGTCATCAGTATTTGGGTGGTATTTGAAGCCATAGGACTGGATGAGATCCCAAGGGGGTAGGGGAAGATAGAAAAGAGAGGTCTTGCCCCAGTGTTGGACATGTGAGGGTTCAGAGGGAAGCAAAGGATGATGAATGGCAACTGAGACCAAGAAGGAGACACCTGTGTTTAGTAGGAAAACAAAGATACCATAATGTCATAACTGAGAAAAGAAGAGAGTTTTACACTGAGGTGGTGGTTGGGAAGTTGAGTTGAATAAGATCAGAAAAATGACCATTATATTTGGTAATGTAAAGTTCACTGGTGACTTGAAAAAAAGCAGTTACTGTGCCATCATGGGAACAGAAGTCTGATTAGAATGGGATGAAGAGAGATTGGGGGGTAAGGAAGTAAAGATGGTGACTATTAATAGCTTTCTGGATGTTTTTCTGTGAAATGGTTGTAATAGGTGAGCAGACACATGGAATCAATAGGAAATTTTGTTATTCAGTATAGACGATTTGCAGTGTTCCTGGTAAAATTTGTATGCTTTTTGGAGCAAGAGATAAATTGGTGGTAAGAGAAAAGTAGTTGTGATGACTCCTGATCTATTTATTTTTCTTCCAGATATTTCTTACACCTTGTAAATAGTTACCTATTTTACAAAGATAACTATGACGCATGTTTCTTCTCTTTTTACAAATCCTTAGGACTTTTTCTGCTTCTCATGACAAGCCACAAGACTTTTCAAGGAAATATTTTCCTGCACTGTTGGCTCATTTCTTCATAGTCAGCTCTGGGGCCATGGAGCTTTGGGCAGAAAGATGTGATTCTGTGTCCTGTTGGGACTGAGCTTACATTCGAGGCTGGAAGAATATTTTGACAGTTGGTTCCTGTCCATAAAATCCTGTTGGGCTGGTAGTTGCTGTGCTCTGCAACTCTGGGTTTCAAAAGGGGAGACGGTTTTGTGATTTTTTTTTAAATATAGGGATGTGCAAAGAATGAAATGCAATATTGCAATTTTCACAGCATCATGGCTTGAGTAAGAGGAAAGTCTGTTTTTAAAAGAGGAACCTATTTTTAAGAGGACTTAGAGTTGGTGAGCTTTTCATATGTTTGGAATAAGAGAAATATACTCTGGACTGGTGAGTAGTACTGTGGTTTATCCTGAACAAGCCAAGGTGAACAGGGACTAATCTATTCTCTGAAGAGCTGGGTTTTGTGCAGCAAATTGGAATTACCCAAGTTCCTCTATACAGTCTGTGCAACATGAAAAGTCAGTATAGAAAATCCTTATTGACTTGATGATATGGCTGTGTGATGAAAGCAGTAATCATGTTTAGACCAGCTATGAAACAAAATGCAATCCTCACGCTCGCTCACTGCCCGTGATAGGATTATATTCTGATTGACTGAAAATGTGGTCAGCAGGAGGATCATTTGGCAGCAGAAGAGGCCGATTTTTCTGATGATCCAGAAATCAGATTTTGATTCTGATGATTAGATATTTGGCTTATAGTCTTCGCACTTCTAAAGAATGCCGCCAAGGTCAGTCTGTCTTATATACTTTGGAGAATGAATGAATAATGGTTTATTATAACAACAAATAAGTCAACTTAAGCCTTATGACTCACTGCTATTATCCTTCACCAAGCAAATTCAGCCCTCCTGTCTGGATGGGTAGTGTGAGATTTACAGATGCTAGAGAGCTGCCATTTGGTTTTATTATTTGAGGAAAGAGTATAGACATTTATTTTGAGGGGAATTTAACTTGATAATATGACAAATACTGAAATACTCATGGAACAGTCTTTTAAAATCAATTTCTGATAGGATTCTTTAACTTTAAATTTAAATTGAGAAGTTTTTATTGTAAAGGTAATATGTTTGAATTGAAGAAAATCAAGCAGAATAGAAAAGTATAAAATAGAATCTCATGCAAACTCTAAGCTCAGCCACACTTTCCAGAGAGAATTGCTGTGAATAGTTTCTTGTGCAGGGTGCTAACTATATGTTCAGCACGGTGGTAAATTATTTACATGGCTATTTCGTATAGGCCTCACAACAACCCTTAAAGCGCATAGTGTTATTCCCATTTTAAATATACGGACCATGCGGCACAGTGTGGTTGAGTAGTTCTTTAAGGTCATTGAGTTCATTAGCAGGAGACCTGGTTGCAAAGTAGGCAGTCTATTTTCGGATGTCATGCCTTTAATCGAGGGTGGCACTACATATCCTGCTCTGAAATGAACTGCCTCTGACCATTCAGCCAGTATTTCTTCATCATCCTTCCACAGAGGTAGACGTAGATACACCCTGTTTTTTCTCATATTTGCATGAAAGTCTATGGTATAGATGTACTATCATGCATTTATCAAATTCTCTATTGAAGGTTGTTTTTAGTTTTTTGCTATTACAAATATCCTACAGATAATTTTACACACATATCAACTATTTTTGTAGGATAAATCCCTACAGGTGAAATTCATTGGTCAAAGAGTATAGCATTTCCAACTTGGATTAATATTGCCATAGTGCCTCCTCCCCAAAATTGGTACTAATTTATAATCTTGCCAATGATGTATGAGATTCAAGATTAAGTATTAGAAAACTATGAAAATCATTGGTAGCCTGTAAAATATGGTATCTCATTTTTGTTTTAATTTGCATTTATTAATTATGAGTGATATGTTTTTTTAAATGTAATGTTTTTTAATGAAATTTATTGTCAAATTGGTTTCCATACAACACCCAGTACTCATCCCAAAAGGTGCCCTCCACAATACCCATCACCCTCCCTCCCCTCCCTCCCACGCCCCATCAATCCTCAATTTGTTCTGTTTTTAAGAGTCTCTTATGCTTTGGCTGTCTTCCACTCTAACCTCTTTTTTTTTTTTTTTTTTTCCTTCCCGTCCCCCATGGGTTTCTGTTAAGTTTCTCAGGATCCACAGTTATGAATGATATTGAATATCTTTTCATATATTTGCTGACCATTTATATTTCTTTTAATAAAAGTGGCTGGTTTATGTATTTTCCCAATTTTTCTGTTAGATTATTTTGTTTTTCATATAATTAGTCTCTTGTATGTTTTGTAATTTTTTTCTAAGTTTACAGTTTTTATTTTGACTTTTGTCAAAAAGAACTTTTTAGGATTTATGCATTCAAATTAAGCAATTTCTTTATGGCTTTTCCCATTCTTGAGTAATAATAAAGATTATTCATCTAGGTGTTATATTAGTATTTTTGTGCTTTCTTATTTATATATTTGAATTTTTGTTCCGTTTGCAATTTATTATTTTAAAATTCTATTTATTTATTTATTTTTTTTCCAACGTTTTTTTTTTTTAATTAATTAATTAATTAATTTATTTATTTATTTTTGGGACAGAGAGAGACAGAGCATGAACGGGGGAGGGGCAGAGAGAGAGGGAGACACAGAATCGGAAACAGGCTCCAGGCTCTGAGCCATCAGCCCAGAGCCTGACGCGGGGCTCGAACTCACGGACCGTGAGATCGTGACCTGGCTGAAGTCGGATGCTTAACCGACTGTGCCACCCAGGCGCCCCTATTTATTTATTTATTTATTTATAATTTACATCCAAGTAAGTTAACATATAGTCCAATGATGATTTCAGGAGTAGATTCCTTACTACCCCTTACCCATTTAGTCCACCCCCTTCCCACAATCCCTCCAGCAACCCTCTGTTTGCTCTCTATATTAAAGAGTTTCCTTCCTTTCCCTTACGTTCATCTGTTTTGTTTCTTAAATTCCTCATAGGAGTAAAGTCATATGATATTTATCTTTCTCTGATGGTCTAATTTTGCATAGCATAATACTTGCTAGTTCCATCCACATAGTTGCAAATGGCAAGATTTCATTCTTTTTGTTCACTGGGTAATACTACATTACATATATATACATGTGTGTGTGTGTGTGTGTGTGTGTGTGTGTGTATGTGTATATATATGTATATATGTGTGTATATATATACACACACCACACCTTCTTTATCCATTCATCTGTTGATGATCATTTGGGCTCTTTCCATACTTTGGCTATTGTCAATAGCACTGCTATAAACATTGGGGTGCATGTGCCCCTTCGAGATAGCACATCTGTATCATTGGGATAAATACCTAGTAGTGCAATTGCTGGGTTGTGGGGTAGTTCTATTTTTAGTTTTTTGAGGAACCTCCATAGTGTTTTCCAGAGTGGCCGTACCAGTTTGCATTCCTACCAGCAGTGCAAAAGAGATGCTCTTTCTCTGCATCCTCACTAACACCTGTTGTTGCCTGAGTTGTTCATGTTAGCCATTCTGACAAGTGTGAGGTGGTATCTCATTGTGTTTTCTATTTCCCTGATGATGAGTGATGTTGAGCATTTTTTCATGTGTCTGTTAGTCATCTGCATATCTTCTTTGGAGAAGTGTCTATTCATGTCTTTTGCCCATTTCTTCACTGGGTTATTTGTTTTTTGGGTGTTGCGTTTGATCAGTTCTTTATAGATTTTGGATACTAACCCTTTGTCTGATATGTCATTTGCAAATATCTTTCCCCATTCCGTTGGTTGCCTTTTAGTTTTGCTGATTGTTTCCTTCATTGTGCAGAAGATTTTATTTTGATAAGGTCCCAATAGTTCATTTTTGCTTTTGTTTCCCTTGCCTCTGGAGAGGAGTTGAGTAAGAAGTTGCTGCGGCTGAGGCCAAAGAGGTTTTTGCTTGCTTTTTCCTCTAGGATTTTGATGACTTCCTGACTCATGTTTAGGTGTTTCATCCATTTTGAGTTTATTTTTATGTATGGTTGGTGTAAGAAAGTAGTCCAGGTTCATTCTTCTGCATGTTGCTGTCTAGTTTTCCCAGCACCACTTGCTGAAGAGACTGTCTTTATTCCTTTGGGTATTCTTTCCTGCTTTGTCAAAGATTAGTTGACCATTAAATTTTTTTAATGTTTGTTTATTTTTGAGAGAGAAAGAGAGAGTGAGTGGGGGAGGGGCAGAGAGAGAGGGGGACAGAGGATCCAAAGTGAGCTCTGTAACATCAGTGAGCCTGATGTAAGGCTCGAACTCACAGAACCATGAGATCATCACCTGAGCCGAATTCAGACAGTCAGCTGACTGAGACACCTAGAGGCCCCTGCAATTTATTTTTGTATAAGCAACAATTTAATTTTGCAAATGGCTAGTCAACTGGCTCAATATTATTAAATAATTCCACAGTTTTTATTAAATTTATTCAATAAATATACTATATTACATTATTACTTACCTTATAATATACCAAATATCTACATTTGTTAGGTCTGATTATACTAGTGTCAATGGCAAACTTTCTAATTAGCATAGCTTTCTAATGTATTTTCATATTTGATAAAGCTATAACTCCTCATTTTCCTCTGACTGTTCTTACAATGTTTATTTTTGCACATGAACTTCTGTCACTTTGTCAACTTGAAAAAAATATTTCTAGGTTAATTTAAGGAGTACTGATTAGTTTATAATACCCTTTTCCTATCCAAGAATAATATATACTTTCTATTTATTCAAATATTCTTTTAAGTTTCTCAGGACTGTTTTAAGTTGCTTCAAATAGGTCCTGTTTATTTCATATTACGTGAATTCTAATTCTTAATGACAGTCATGATATGGATCTTGTGGCAATGATCCATTTTGTTTCCCTTCTTTCCCCTGTGTTCTCCACTTGGTTGCCTCTCCGGTGTTCCACTTTCCCCACACTTCTGGCTCCCCGTTTTTTGGTCTTCCCACCTGCTCTTTCTATTGCTTGTTTAGCTCAGAAGGAGGATATATGCAACGGACAGAAATAGACTTTGATAGTTTGTTTTTCTTTGACCATTGGCTACTTATGAAAGAATGAAAATGTTCCTTTCTGTATTTCCTTTCCTTACTCCTTCCTTACTCCTTTCCTTACTCCTTCAAATATGTTGAAAGAATAAGAAATCATTTTAACCAGTATGAAGTGAAATTTGGGGTATGGTATTTTGCAAAGTATGGTCCAGGAAAATCCAGAAAAAAAATTACCAGAGATACTTAATAAAATATAGATCCCTGAGCCCATCCTCAGACCTGCAGAATCAGAATTTTCAGATGCAATGCCTAGAAATCTGCATCTTCAATAAATACCTCAAGTCAGTGCTTCTTTGTCTGTACTGTGCATGTGAATCACATGGACCTTGTGTTACAATGCAGATGCTGAGTCAGCAGGGTTGGGGGAGAGCTGTGATTCTGCATTTCTAACCAGCTCTCCGCTGGCAGTGATGCAGCTGTTCTGGCAACACCTTGAGTAGCAAGGCTATAGATACTTTTTTGCTCCCTAAATGTGAGAACCACTGAACTACCTGGAGTGGGGTGCTAAAGATAAAAAGAAGGCTTTCTCTGTGAAAAAAGGCCTTAAGAATGTTCATTCCCCTGTGTTGAATGTGGAACCATGCCCCTGCTCCTCTTTTTTTCTGCTTCATCAACTTTAACCTATTCAACTTAAACCTATTCATTGTGGTTTAGTTCACCCTGATTCCCGAGCAAGTTTTGACAAGGGCTGTAGGAATAGCCTCTTCCAAGCCCTTCCTGGGACCCAGCCATGACTCCTGGTGTGATGGACTTCGCCAAAGCTCTTTTATTGATGTGTAATCTGAGGCTTGCAAAATACAAAAGACTTCTTCATAGGATATCTGTGAATATCTATGGTGGAAGTTCTGGTGCCCATGTCCTTTTCTTCTGGACAGACTGAGCTGGTATGGTAAGTACAGTGTGGTTAGAGGGCCCCTGCCATTGGGATTTGACTAAAGTATTGTATAGATGACTTCTAATAAGCAGAATTACTGAATGAAGACTAAGTTTCCCTTTTCACCTTCACTTCTGACCACAAGAATGAGAACCTGAATGACCCATGAAACTCTCTGCTATGGCCTCTTCCAGCCTACAGTGTCCTTCATTCTCCCACAGGCCTTGCCAGCACTGTTTTCCTACTGGCACCCCACATTTGAGATGGCTTAGTAAGTCTATAGTTGTGGAATATAAGTTTCTGTTCTTATACAGCACATTGGTTTGTTTGTAGGCCACATCCGCCATTTGCTCTCCATAAACTGTATGCTAACGTTGGTAAGTAAACAAGCCAGTCATGCTCTCTTTAGAATAAAAAAAAATCCATACTGGGTATCAGTAGGGCTGCTGAATATGACTATGTGTTGTGAAACTCCAGAGGATGCGATTCACACTTGCAAATGGCCCTCCTGAGGTTCTGCAACGTGGTGGCCCTAATACTAACATACTTGCAAAAATCATGAAATTGGAAGGCTAGTCTGTGTAGTAGGGGGATACTGGTTAGAGGAAACAGCATGGGGAAAAAAAGAAACATATTGAGGCTACTCAAGTTTTTGTGCAAAAGAAAGTGTGTTTTCCCTTACAAATGACCAAAAATTTGAAAATAAGTGATAAGATTGTATTAGGACTCTTAGAATAACAGAAACTTAAATCAAGCCAATTAAATAAAAGGGGAGTTTACTGGCCTATGTAATCCAAGAAAGGATTGATCAGTGAAATGTGGAGAGAAGAGTGATACAGTTAGAACCAGGAACTACTGTAACTAGAGATTCAAATGCTTTTAGAATTTTTTTTTTTTTTTGTCTCTGAATGTCAGCTTCATTCTCTCTGCAGGCCGCCTTCCTCTGTGTGGTAGAAAACATGGCCCACTGATAGCTCCCAAGTTTTACATTTTAAGTCTTTCATTCCTAGACACTGATTCTCTGTCTTGGGTCCAATGTGCAGAATCCCAAGGGAAGGCTCTGGTTGGCCTGGCTTGGACCGACTGGCTGTGGCCAGGTAGGCAAGGTCTTGGAGAAAAATGGCAGTTCTTCTATAGGAATCACACAGTTAAAATGGAGTTAAGTTTGGAAAAATTCCCAGAAGGAAAGTCTCCTGGGCAGGCCACGTAGTAAATGTCCACTGTGAAGCTCATTCGTCCTTCTAGATACACTGTAATCTCAGGGGATTGCTATAGACCACATGAAATCCCATCCGTATTCAGCAAAAATGCAGCTCTCTTCTGGCCTGTGGTTTCACTAAAGGCTTTACCCTAATGTTGTTAGAAGGGGCAGTTGTATCACAGCAATAGTTGCTTATTTATTCACTGTAGTGACAGTTACATTTCATGGAGCAGCTGCTGAAGCCAAAAATGTTCAGCAAGGGCAAAATGTGATAAAAGCTCAATGCAATTTGCTTGTGCATTATTAAGTTTTAATTTTTGGTTCAGGAATAAATTTTGTTTTCTGTAGCTATTTTCAACTTGTTGCTACAGTTGAAAAAGAAATGAATTACTCCCACTCTACCAATTAAACTGGCTGGAAAACCCTCTTGGATTTAAGACCTGAATTAACTTTGAGTAGAAACACAGGCAAAGTAGAGTTTATTTGGGGGTGGAAGTAGGGTCCCACTTGTGCTAGGGAATGAATTTACAGTGGAGTTCACTTTTCTGTATCACTGTTTCTTTACCTGTAAAGTGAGAATAGAATTAACACCTTGCTGTGTGGATCAAATGAAGTAATGAATGGACGGCACTTTGAATGTATAGCACTAAATGTTAGCTAGTGTTGCTATATTGTTAATGCAATATTTTGTGTTGAATGAGCAATTTTTTAGTCAATGATCTTATTTACAAATTTAAGAAGTAGAGTTTATTATAAAGCTACATCAGACGACATCATGGGCAAAAGGTTAAGTATAGGGATTAAGTATAGGAAAACCCCAAATAGACAGGAGTCAGGAATGGATATAATCTCTCTTTCCCCGAGGCTATGTGGTTTCTTACCCCTCATTCTCAAGGTTGCTTTTCCATTCTCTTCTCAGATCAGCTTCTTCTCTATTCTTGCTTGCTGCTCTCATGGCCCATGCTAGAACCTACTCATGGCTTTGGTTTTGCCCTCAGACCTACATAGTTCTTAGTTCCAGAGCCCATCACAATTTGGTACATTCTCAGTGTCAGTTAGAGTCTTGTTAGAGAACAGCTGACCAGCCCTTGGCTTTGGATAAAATGTTCCATTCTGGGATATCCCATGAGCTATGATCAAAGAGCAGAGGTGTTGAATAAAACCACCTGGGCCTGTCCCTTCAGCGAGGGCTAAGGTCCAGGCAATTGCCAGAGAGAGGACTGTGGGCAAGAAAGATGTCTGAGACCATGTATACTACAAACGGTTATGAGTGAAATGAAGGTCCTTCCTGTTATAAATCCTGAGGATGGGAATGTTTAGTGCTCCGGGGTTACCATGCTGGTGGGGGTGCCAAACATGGTGTTCTAGAGGTTGATACCAAGCCACTCTCTAGACATAAACATGTCAGCAGGGTTATATCAAAAGATGATCATTCAGGAGAACAGCTCTTTAACATGTGTGAGCCTCAGTTTCATCTCTAAGAGTGTCTACCTCACAGGGTATTCGGATTAGGTGAGGACAAGCATCGTATATCTAAACAAGACACTTGGCACCCAGTAGGTGCTCAGTAAATGTTATCACCTTCTCTTTTCTTTTCCTCCTGCTTATGCATTGCCCACTGTGGAAATACATCCATCTGAAACAGGCAATTGAAATGATTTTCCTATTTTGTTGTACTTGAAAATAAATGTAATTATTTGTAAGTAATTGATTTAAATAATGTCTATCCAAACACCTTACTAGATTTTTCCTGTTTCTGACAGTAAAAGGAAAATCAGAACCACTTAATACTTTTTATTGATTTCTTGAGATAAATGCTGGTGTGACTTTGCAAGTGTCGTTTGTGTATTGAATTTGTAATAACAGACTACTTCAGGATTCTCTCCTAGTATGCAGCTGTCTCTGTAAGATGGTGGTGTTGTCTCTCAGACACAGCCACCTGGAGAGGCGAGCATTTCCTAGGCTGCTTCCTGATCTCCTTCAGTATTCAGATAAGAGCACCTGGCTCTTTTACCTTCTTAGCCCCCCGATGACACGCTGTCTTCTGGGTGAAGCGTTCTTACTCATCTCAAGACTCATGTGTGCAACTCTGTTCTTAATCCTCTCTTCTCTTTCCTCTGTGCCCTTTCCTCTTCTGCAGTTTTCACCTCTCCCTTAGGCCACGAAGCACTGACATTTGCCCTCATCTTAGGAAAGTCCTTGCAAACCTGCTGCCTTTTCCAGCTACCCCTATTTCTCTTCCTCTGCCGAATTTCCACAAAGCACGGTATGGGTTGATTTTCCCTGCTTTGTCATGCCTCCGTCACTCTCAAACCGATTGACCATGATGTTTCAGCCCATCCACTCTACAGTTCTGCTCTCCAAAGCCATTATGGTCATCTAAGGTTAAATCATATAACCTCCTAACGTCTGATATTGGTTACCATCTCTTTCTTACTGAGATTTGCTACTTCCTTGGATTCTATGATGCAAGGCTTCGCTGTTTATTTTCCTGCCTCTATGTGGACCTCCTATCCTCCTTGCCACCTCATATTCTATTGGTTTCTTTTGTAGGACTTGACATCATTTATTAACTTGTGTAGTGTGTGTCTGCACTAGACCATAAGCTGCAGGAAGGCAAGGCCCATGTGCATCTTGTTCACCACTGCAACCCACTGACACTACCTTTCTCCTTGTCTCTGAGAATGCGTTTGTCTCCTCTCCCTCACCTTCTCATCTAACGAGGCACAGAGGCCAATTCTACCTCCAAGTTATCTCTCAACTTGATCTGTACATTCCCATTTGCACTGCGCAGCTTGAAGCTCTCATGATGGCTCAGCAGAGTTGGCTGGGGGATGAGTTGACAAATTGGTATCCCTGCTTCCAGCCTATCCCCACGCCACTCTGTCCCTTGCACCGCTATCAAACTGACCTTCCTAAAACACAGCTTGGGTCACCTCACACCCTGCTGTGGACTTCAAATTCATCATAATAGGTTACTGAATCAAGTCTGTATTCCTTTCCCTTCATATGCTGCTCTCAGTTTACCTTTGATGCTTCTCTCCTGCTGCTCCCTATCCTGCTGACTTGTGTGCGTATGAGAAACTGGGCTGCCATAAGCCTGCAAGGGAGGGGCGATGGGTCTACCTTATATTTCTCCACACTAGTGTCCATGCCACTCTAGAGGCCCAGGTTGCACCTACTTAATTGGGAAGGTGAGACAAACTTAAAAAATAGTATCTGTAGGACAGACTAGAGAAACACAATAGCTAAACACACACAATATACTCAATATACTGTTTTATTCAACTTGGAATGAATATATGTGACTCTGGTGGCAGGATTAAAATAAATGTCTCAAGATTGAAATAGACAGTAAAGAACAGTGGTTGAGCACATGGACTCTGAAACTAAACTGACCGGATTTGAGAAGCAGTTCTACCATTTACTAGCCATGTAACTCTGAGCAAGCCACTTAAACCCTCTGTGACTCAGTTTTCCTCATCTGTTAAATGGGGATGATGGAGTTGTGAAAATCACATAAGCGAATACATACAAGATGTTTAAAAGAGGGTCTGGCACGTAGTAAGCCCTATATAACTTTTAGGTATTAGTGGTATTGAATCAACAAATATTCATCAAATATATACAATGGGCAAGGCATTATATAACCTTATTGGATAAGGTATGAGGAAGAAAAGGGGGAAGGAGAAGGTGAAAGTGGGAAAAAATGTCTAGGATAATTCTCATTTTTCTGGCTTGCACAGACACTCAGTGAAATGGATACTGTTCACTAGGGAAACACAGAAAGAATAGCAGGGAGTAGAACCCTATGTGCTCGAGCTTTATTTATAATTTCCATTGGCCTATTCTTAGGCCTTTTCAACTAGCCATTACTTCTCAAAGTGGGGAACACACAAATGTATATATTATTTTGAAATAACTTTAAGGACCAAGAAGCGCATATCTTTAGGTAGGTTCAAAAAAGATTTTAGAAATAGGAAGAAGTAAAGGTTTAAGGCCCATATTCCTATTCTAAACAGTCCCCAAGAGAAACCATTGGTGAAATGAGAAAATGCACCAGATGAGGATAGGATAATGGTGGGCTCGCTCTACTTCCTAGAAGTGAGGTATGACGTCAGCACCTGCTTGCCCCATTTCTCCCCATTTCTCCCCATTTCCCCATTTCTCTATGGGCCCAGCCAGGGTCATGAGCTAGGTCTGAGCTGCCTAGTCTCTGTTTTTCTAAGTTAAAGCAGCCAGTGTTTAGAGATAACTGATAGAACAGTAGTGACAGATATGGGGAGTTTGTATTGTTATGAATAATGATTAACTATCACTTCTCAGCACTCATGTGCAAGATATCGTATTAAGTATGCTAAGTAAGTGAATATCAGTGCAAGATGGGGCTTACCCCCTCACTGTACAAATGAGCAAAGTGGGGTCACGGAGATTTCATAGAATGCATAAGATCTCACAGCCTGTTATTGTTACTAACAAGCTGGCCGTGCAACAAGGCTGACGAGGAACCAACTGGACACTATGACATCATTCCGATTCCTCAATCTTTTTTCAGATATTGATAAAATCAAGTGATTTCTACACCTTGTGTCTTCTCACAATTTAACTAACTCTGTACCTGACAATCTTTAAAAAGACAAAGTATAATTTTCAGAGACAGTAGTGTGTCCTTTTGAACCCAACCCACTCAGGTTTTTGAAAAACATGAACATTGCATTGAGCTGAATTATTTCTTTTTTTCCCCCTATCTTGATCCTCATGTATATCTCTTTTTAATACTCCATTTAAAATAATGTAGATAGAAAAATGGTGATGGCCTCTTGTCTGTGTGTGTGTGTGTGTGTATTTGTGTGTAGTGAAGAAAGAAATCTACCTAAAATTTCCACCCTCACGGTGGTTTGTGAACCCACACCTTTTCTTCCCACTGAAGTTAAAGAAAGAATAATCACACAAGTCTGGGGGGTTATTCTCCTGCTGGCTAAAATGGCCTGGTAAATACCCTGAACAATCTCTCCCCTCTGTTATCTCTGAATCCTCTCACATGCTCCGCGTTCTGCTTCTGGAAAACCCAGATGCTCTGGGCTCTGGCTTCGTCTCTGCCTAACATCTGATTTGAAACACTGCACTGAAGCCATCTGCTGTATTTGGGGAATAAAGGCGTGGGGGTGAGCAATGCTTTTACAAATGTGTCCAAATAGGGCAATCGAGAGAAGGATAATAAGACGGGGTTGCCTGTTTGGTGCCGAGCCCTCCGATCGGCTACCCAGCAACTTCTCAGGGTATTTGCGTTCTCTGCCTCACGCCAAGCTTGCCTCGGCTTGTGCATCTCACTGTTCCTTGGCAGTACAATATCTGGAATATCCTCTGACTAAACTGAACATTTTTAATGGCGAAATGAGAATTCTGAGGTTCAGAAACAGACTGTGATGGATTGAAAAGTTGCTATTCTTGAAGGATGCGCTTGAGTTCCTCAGCATCCTTTGTGACATGCATATCTGGAACAGCTATGATTCTTGTTTCCTTCCCTCACCGTGGACCCATTTCCAACCGAGCTGGATGTGTGCCCTTTCCAGCTCTGCGCGGGGATTTTGGTGGGCTGTTTGCAGGTTTTATTGAACATCTGTAAATCCTCAGCTTGGGTATGCTTCCAGCTACTACTTTAATCTGTTCCTGGGATGCAGCGCTCTAGGTTTTTAGCAGAGGGGGCTGGGGAGACATCTGTTCGCTGCTGCAAGTGGAAAATCGAATGGTGAACTCAAGTTTCCCATGCGCGAGGGAGCATGATGAGGAGCCCCTGTGGGACCTCAGTTACCTTCCTTAGCACACTACGCTCTCTTTTTCCAGAGAAGTGAAGTCTCTGAGAATCATGTTTTTCAAATTATCGTACATGAAGCATACAGGGCTGCATGGGGCAGGGAAATCATACATAATTTTTTTTTTTTCAAACATTCTTTCTTGCAGAAAGAAAGAGTAGGGAGAGTAGGGAGGCGTCTGTGGGGCTCACAGAGACACCTCATGGAGACAGGGTGAGTGAGCGGGGAGAGGATGGGAAGGCGGCTGGCATCACCTGGGGCGGAGGAGGGTGCCGAAGGATCGGGCGGGTGGGCACAATGGGAAACCACGCCAACCAACATCTGTGCTGTGTCTCTGTGCCAGCTCTTGGTGCTTGACTCCTCATGGAGGCTGGATCTGTGTGCAGCCAAAACCTGTTGCATTGCTGGCTTGTGTGTGAATTTTCCAAGGCTTTGGCTCACATACTCTGCAGCCTGTCCACAAAGCACGCTGGTTCCACCCACAAGAAAAGCGACTCACTCAGAACCTGCTGCTGTCCCAGCGTTTCTCCTGGAAGCTGTGTTTGTCTCTGGATGGTGTCGGGTGTGTTGATTTCCACCCGACTTTTCAGCATGTTTCTGTCAGTCTCTCAGGAGTGAGTGTTTGCTGAGATTTTTTTTTTTTTAATCATTCTACAGACATGTGAAATACTCCCACAGTTTTTCACACAATCTGGGAAGTTCAAATATTCTTCTCTAATCTTTGAAGACACTGATCGTCAATTTAGAACTTGAAAATCCCAAAATCTCAAGTCAAGAAAAAAGTTTTTCTTCTAAAAACAACAACAACAAACCATTAATCAAACCCGCTGGACATTTAGGCCTCCCCACTTCCCTCCACCCCTTAAGAAAGGACACTGCAAGAGTAAACTGAAGCTACTTTGTGCTGACCCTGGTGTTTTCTTGCTATCATCTGAATACTTAAAAAATGCGTATGTTAATGGGTTTGCATTGATAACCTCCTCTCCTGGCAGGAGTGCCCAAGGAACTGTCCTTTTTTTTTTTTAATTATTATATAAGTGGGAAAACTTCATTCGTTTCTTTCAAACCCAGAAAGAAGACCCCCAGACTGACAGTTTCAACTTAATATATGAAAATAATAACACTAATGAATGTCATTAACTGACCACTCTTCTGGGCCAGACCCTTTATGAATGCTGTCTTCAATCCCACAACATCCCTTCAAATCATTATTGTCATCCCCATTTTTGAAAAATAGAAAAATCAAGGCTCCAGGTTATGTGAATTGATTAAGTTCACGTAGCTGCTGAGTGATGGGGTTGGAATTTGAACTTGGCTCTCTCTGAATCCCAATCTCATGATCTTTACTGATGTCTTTCTCCAGCATGAATTGCATTCTCTGAGAGGACTAAGAATGTCAAGCAAATTGTACTTGAGAGACATTGGTAATTAGGGCAGCAGAGGTAGTAATCACAGCATTTGCTTATTAATTACAGAGCAGTGGCCCACTAAACGCAGGAACCGTTACATGCATTATCTTACTGAGTTCTCCCAACTATAGAGCCTGTCTTCCTCGACCTTTAAGTTGCCCTAACACGGTGATACACCTTGGAGTCCTTGGTAAGTGCCAAGACACGGCACAGTCATCTACTGCCATTGCCCAAGACCCGGGTTCCAGGATACTCCTCCTTCATGCCTGCCCTGCTTCTGTTTGGTTCTAGTCCACCAGTCTCAGCTCCAAAGAATATCCCTTTTCACTTTCAACCCTGCTTTCATCTTTTTGATATATTAGCTGCTATTGTTTGTCTCTGCTGGATCCCCAACACCAAAGACTTTGGTTGCCACTCACTCTGGTATTATTTGACTGATCTGGTAGGACAGCCCACCCAGAATCAAATTAAATTGGAAGGTCAGGTCAGCTGGGAAGCTGTCAGGGAGGAAGCCCTACCCAGACTCAGCTTAAATTGGGAGGTCAGCTGGGTCATTTCCTAGGGTGTCAGTAATTCAGAGCACTAGAATATTCCTGGGCTCTAAACTATCCGTGGAAATATGAAAAGATAGAGAAAAATGATATTTCTGGAACTCCTCTCAGGGTTAGGAAACCACAGAGAAGCTGCTTTGGAGGGGAGGTGATGAGACACTGAAGGTAAATTCTTGAGTAGTTTAGCAAGAGCCCAACTGCTAAGAAAAAAGGGGAGATAGAATTTGATAGACAGCAGTTGTTCTTTCTCATCTCAGCCCTCAACATCTTCCATAGATAGTGTCAAACAGCTATTTTTTAAAAAATAATACCCGATTAAGGACCACCAAATTGTTAGCTTGCTAGGTATCCAGTACATCTCGGTCTAATGCTAACTCCCAACAGTTCCAGAATCTAGGTGTTAGAATTAGGTTCCTTGGCTAGTACTCAAGTACCAGTTCCTCCTCCTGTGAAGCATATTTAGACTAGTTGTAGACATCACCATCATCATCGTCATCATCACGTTTTCAGATGAGGAATTCTGAAAGTATTTTACCTATAAAATACTCAAGGTTTTTCATCCAGGAAAAAGTGATGGCTTCTAAAACTACACCTTGAAAGGGAAACTAACACTATTCCAAAAATCTAACAGTGGTCATAGAAGACTAGAACTGGTCTTCCATATTTCCTGTGAAATGAACTGCCTCTGTATCTCTTCCTAGTATGTTTGGAATGCTTCTTTCTCTCTTTTGTTTCCCATTGTTTTAAAGTAGGCTCCATGCCCAATGTGGAGCCCAGCGTGAGGCTTGAACATATGACCCTAAGATCCAGACCTGAGCTGAGATCAAGAGTTGGACACTTAGCCGACTAAGCCACCGAGGCACCCCTTGGAATGCTTATTTCTTAAAAGCATCCTAACTTATGCTCAGAGAAAGTGAGTTATATTACTGCTTGTTCTAGAATATGTTCTCGATGAATAATAATAAGCACATATGTATCTATAGTGATGACACTTAAAGGACATTTTTATATTCTTTCTCAATTGCTTCCATCTGACCAAGAGTAACGTTGGGTTCCCTTGGTTGAGGAGCATTTCCATTAAAGTGTCTGAAGGGTTCTTTTGTTTAGGGCTAAATAACTGAGGGGGAAGGAACTCAAGATGACCTAAGAAGTAAACGCTACACATTACGTCAAGAGTGAACTCAAATTTAAATATATTTTTAAAATTCAAACCATATACAGGCATCCCTGTGGTATGAGAGTTCTGATGCATTCTGGGAGCTCTAGATTGGAGGTGGTTTGGGGTTGGTGATGCCCTTCTTCAGCCACTTTTTAATCCCTCCTCCGTGGCTGTGTCTCATTCACAACAGACTCCATGGCTGCCGGGGCTGGAGGCAGTGTCCTGGGGACGTCCTCTAGGAGTGCTGGTCCTGGTTGTTAGCTGAGTTCTGCCCACTGGATTGTTAAGAGAGAAGTCCGGGGTCCGCGTGGACTGCAGGGCTGGTTGCAAAGTCATGGACCCACTGAGGCAATGTAACACATAGCTCGTCTTTCTTTACCCGGAGAGTAAAGCGTGTTTCTCTCTTTGTTCTACCTGTTGAAAATTAACAAAGAATAATAATCTAGGGAAGACCCTTGAAAATAAAAAGAAAGAAAAAGAAAAAGAAAAAGAAGAACTAGGAAGGAAAGAAGAAAAAAAGTGAGGCGAAGCCTAAGAAAGCAGACCCAGACCTTTGACCCTTGCTTCAGCCACCCGTGCTCTGTCATTATCTCGTTTCCTGTACTGAAGTTCTTCTGAATCAGATTTTGATTGAAAAAGGAGTCTACGACAAAGATGAAAAAAATTAAAAACCATTTATCTTGTTCAGTCCCTTCATTACACACATGAGTAAAACGTGCTCTAAGCAGGCTTTAATAGCTAGGAATATCAGAAATACCATGTATTGTCTTCTCTGTTTGGGGCTTAGTAAAATATATTATGCATTATAATGATGACCTGTTATGACTAGCTACATGGAAGTTAGATATCATCTGTATTCACACAGTCTTTCCAGAAAATATTACTCCCATCCTGTGGCAGGAGTGCTCCATTCCCTTGTGCGGGTGAGAAAAATTCCTTGGGAATAATAATATCTTCTCCCTTAGAAGTGCTTCCTGTATTGCAAAGTTGCTGCCATATGGTTCCTGTAAAGGTTCTGCCAAAATCCCTGTGGTTCTCGCAAGAGCCTCTACCTCCTCTGTTCTTTTAATCTCCTGCTGTGGCGGCAGACATGGGAGAGACAGACAAGCTGCAAAGGGAAGTCGATGAAATGAAATTAAAGCCCTACAACTGTGTTTGTGTCAATGTAGATGGGGGTCCCCCCTCCTCGGTTTGCTCGCAGAGGTGGGTGTGAGAACCTATAGGAGTGTCTGGAAGAGATCCTGCGGAAGTCATTTTGCCCAGAGCTGGAGGAGACGCAAAAGGCAAGTATCAAGTCTCTGGAAGGCCCTGGTGGGGAGATAGCAGAGGGGGGTGGGGGCTGGGGGTGGCATTTCAAGGGGGACAAGCTTCGTGGAATTTTTACTTTCTAGAGGGAAGAGAACGGTAGCTGGAGGCTGGTCTGCATTTGTAAAACAACATACAAGACTACCATTCCTGACTCTGTTCTGGCAGACGGGGGAGAAACAGGCTTGGTGCCCATGTGGGGACTGTTTTTTTTTTTTCTCCTTTCATGATGGCTTTGAGTCCCTTCTGTTTCTTGGTGAGCTGTGTTTTGGTTGCTAAGTTGGGTGTGGATTTGTTTTGTATACCTGCACGTGCATAGTTTTTTTTTTTTTTTATCTTTAATAATAACTTATGTGGATCATCTGTTTCTATTTTGCTATCGCTGTTCGAAGTAGGTAAGATGAAAACAGAATTTTGGTATCTGCAACTCATTCCGAAAATTGTACTGAAGAAATAAAATTCCTAGCCTGGGCTTGCTGAGACTGACAAGCCCATTGGGGTTTATGTTTCTGACCTAATGTCACTTCCTTCCCAGCTGTCGAGATGTGGACCCATCAGAAGGTTTGCCACACATGTTGGGGAGCAGAGAGGTGAGACAAAGGTCGCCTGGGATAGCACGCATACCGGTCTTCATGCTAGCCAGAGGTCCGTGCGTGTAAGTTCTGTGGGTGATGTTCCTCCGCCTTGGCAAGTGATTGCCACTGCGCGCTTCTCCACGGATCCTTCTCCTGCGCCGGCTTGGGGATGTTGTACCTCTGATGTCGCTGGTGGGCCCGGGGCTTCTGCCGGGTTTGACTGAGACAGTGAACGGCTCTCACTCCCCCCCCTTCTCTCTCCCCTATTTGAATTGTCTGTGTGTGCTTGAAGATGAGGTAATTAAATACATCCTTGAAGGATACAGAAAGCAATAACACTCCTCTCCTTGCCTGATTCTGGGGGAGCACAATTCCTTAAACTACCAGGTTGGCTTGTCAAATGAGTTATTGTTTTTCAAAATATAGCCTGAACGGCATCCGTTATAATTAAGGCTTCTGGCTTTCGGTTTAAAGTGATATTTGCCAGTAAAAGCCTGCCAAAAAATAAATAAATAAAAGCGGGCTTACCGTTAAATATTGATTTAAGCTTGGAAACTGGCTCCAAATTTTGTTATACCAGTCTTGATCTCTGTGGCCTCTGGGCATCTGTTTCAATTTGGTCAAATTGAAATGGGGAGGGACAGTGCCAGGCTAACAGCAAGGTGATCCAATATAGTACGATGAGTTGTATTTGATGAAAAAGAGCCAGGCAGAGTCGTCTACAGATCCTGGGGACAGGTGAACTGAGCTCAGCTACAATAAGAGCTGATGGGCATCTTAACTCATCTTATGGGCTGACCTGAGCCGATGATGGGTTTTCTGTAATGTAAAAAATGTTGAGTAATCTTTTGGGGGCAGTATGGGATTTTTGTTTTGTGTTGTTTCTGCCTTTCTGCATATCCTGCTAGATGCAGGCTTCTCCTCCAGCTGGCCACTTTCCTCAGGATCCTTTCATGTCACTGGCAGGGATATTAAACAGCCCAGATCGAAAACTTTTTCCTGTGAACTGAATTTTTCGCTCCCTAACTGGAGGTTTTCTCCTATCCAGGAGAAAAGGTAAGGTCCTCAGGAGAATTTTCTCCCCCGGAATGTATTTACTTGAGGCTTGTTATTATCCACCTCTGTCTCTGACAAGAGAAGGCAAACAGGAAGAGGAGGGTTAAAAGTTCCTGAAAAAAGGGCTCTTGATGAGACTGAGCTCCACGGGTGCAGAGTGCCTGAGATCCATTCATTTCGACAACCTCAGTTATTCCGGTGCCTCTCATCATCTGTAAAGTTAACAAGGGCTGATAAGACATGATGAGGCAGGGTACTGGTTTGTATTTCCAGCCTCATAAATATTTCACAATACCATTTTCTTACAATCAGATACATTAGTTTGCCAAGTGTGGATGCTACTGGATGCTCGCTCGGTGCTGGTGTTTCACAAAAGCCCTGCTTTTAAACCGGCACATTTAGGGCCTTGAGGTGCACATCACTTGCCACTGTACCTTGCTTTCAAATGCATGTTCTAATTCGGGTGAGAGAGTTGCTGTCTGACCTCTAGAAACTGCTGCTGTCTACCTTGAAAAATATATTGTTATGCTCTACAGGCAAAAAAGCATCCCTCTTAGCCACATTCTCATATTCTTTTTCGTTTTCCAGCCCTGCTATGCCCTTGTGTTTCTTTGTACTTCACACTGTGGACAGTAGAATCAGGAGCCAGAGGGTGAATTTAATTTGGAACAGACCCCCCTGTCTTGATAGAACTGCCTTTACTCAGGCTCAAACACAGCAACCTGCAATTTCCTGAGGCCGTAACTCAGCCGGGGCTCTCACAGGCTCTAAAAATGAAGTCCAGACTCAGCACCTCTCAGAGCTCACCCAGCTCCTACCAACAACACAGAGTGGTGTGGACGCCCGAGTCAGTCGAGTAGCAATGGTTTTCTCCCTGATGCAATCAAACGGAGTGCACGGATATCACTTGATTAACAGCTGCGGTATTAATTTCCCTTTTTGGTTGCTTGACTCACAGCAAGAATCATGTCAAGGCAGCAGAGAAGCAATTAAATTGATTTTAATCTTTGTCAGAGAAGATAACATGCCTCTTTCTCTTCTCATTTAAATAATTAAAGTTTCAGTAGGTATTATTTCTGGCTTTAAAGAAATTGGTATCTTAATGTAATAGAATCCTTGTAATTATATACTTAATGGTTCTTAATAAGTTAATCATGGTTTTTCATTTACAATGTATTTTTTACTTATTAAATTTTTTTGTTATAGTATCTTTGCTTTTAAGGAGAAGGGGGGAAACACAAAGAAATAGATATAAAACAGTTCTGTCATTTCTCATTATTAATCCTTTCAACAGCTATCTCCTCCTCCTTTTGTGGTGCATTGGACTTAAGTTTGAAGTAATATTTTTACATTTCAGTGCATTTACAAGAAGCCCACTTCTTTTAATGACAACATAGTTAATTTTAATGATGATGGAGTTTTTGGCTTCTATGAAAATTTCCTTAAAGAACATCATGTGTATTTCAATTGCGTGGAGTGCCTTTAAACTTCACATTTCATTAAGGTCTTAGAGAAATATTGAAAAAATATTGCAAATGGTTTCATTCCTCTTTGGTACTCGGTCAGACATTCTACAGTTATTTTACTCCTCACCCCAATATTGTGAAATGCCTTGTAAACATTTCAGAGCAAAGACAACAGGGGTAGAATGCACAGATTGAGTGGCCCTCCTCATTAGAGGTACATTTTCACTGTAATGCATGTGTAGCCCCCAGGATATTGAGCATCACATAATTTAACTGTCGTCAACCCCTGTCGCTACCACTGGGATGAGTGACTTCTGAAAGAGGGGAAGTGTTATCCCAGAGAGAGACTAGTTCGCAGTTCAGATCCCGATCAAGAAATGAACATTTCACCAAAAGGCTTCAAAATGCCTCCTCCTCTTTCAGGATGGTGAACATGGATCAAGAGGAGAGAGACCACAGGCCCTGGACCAGAACCATCAAGGTTAGGGAGAGGCAGCATCCTGGAGCTGTCCCCTTTACCCAGAGTTTTGGAGGGATGCAGTCTTCTGTAGAAATTAATTGATAAAGACTGACTTGTTCGCTTGGTATTTTGAAAGAGAGCTTCTGCAAGCTTATATATGCTATAAATCACCAAATGTTGATGCCTGTTGGTGGACAGATTGGAAAAGACACCTCTTCCTCCTGGCACGACTAGCACGGGACAGGCTAGATTTCAGCCCCTACTCCTACCACTCCCCCACACCCACCAAGTGGGTGCTTCTTTGCAGTGCGCAATCTGCACAACTGTACGTGGCTTGAAAACATGCATAAGCTAAAGCTAACAACTCCTGAAACAAATTCTGAAGCAAGGAGTGAATATATTAATGCCAGTGGCAAAGAAGGTCAGCAGTATGGGCAGACGGAAGCATCACAGAGACTGCAAAAAGAATGCTGTAGACCAGCTCATAGTAGACACTTCTTGGCCATGCTGGTTAAGAATTATCACCAGTTTCTTAGGACTTGGAAACTTGGAAATACACTGAATGTCCTTTCTAGTTTGTTATAGCGTATGTATGTGTGGTTCCCGTTATAGAGTATATCTTTGGTCATTCCTATTTAATCTTGAAGCTGTTAATCCCCATATGACTGTTACATTGAAGATTCTGAAGCCCAGAATATTCAAAACCAGCATTCCTTACTGGGAAAGGATGTTTATACAAACACTGAGGCATGGAAGGGAGTTAGGGGGAAAAGGGAAAGCAAATGTCATTCCAGGCAGAGGAAATGAGTTAGGCAAGGGTGTGGAGGTGCATTAAGAGGATGGAGTCTTTTAGGAAGTGTTTTTGCACCTGATTAAATCTGGGTGTCCCTGGAGATACTGAGTTGATTATAGCACATTCCCTGCCCCGGAGGAGCTAGAAGTATTTTGACATCTACCCTATTTGATCTTCACACAAATTCCATAAATTAAGTAGCAAAGATCTTATCAACTGAAAATCACTGGGGAGGAAATTGGAGCCTAAAAAAGTACACAACACTTAAGGTTACACAGCTAATTCTAGGTAAGCTGGGACTGAAACCCAGCCCCCCAGTGGCCAGCCTGCATCTTCCAACTAGATCAGAAGAGGAGGGTAGCTTTTTCCTCCCTCCTTAGGATAGGGCAGCAAACTTTTTCTACAAAGCATTGTTATGATTATGATTATGATTTATCAGTCAGTAGATATGGAGGAAGAGAGTATAATCAGGTCCATTCACTTCTCTTGGCTACTAGTGAAAATATAAAAATTTTTGCAGGGTGAGTTAGCAGGAGTGAAATGCAATGAAAAGTGTATTTGTGAAGAGAATAAAGTTGATTGAAGGAGGGCTGAGTATTCATATCTTTAAGTTTATTTACAAATAAAGAGTTAAAAATTTACTGTACACTTATCCTGGTGAGCACTGAGTGATGTAGAGAATTGTTGAATCACTACATTGTATACCTGAAACTAATATAACACTGTATGTTACCTATACTGGAATTAAAATTAAAAACTTAATAAAAAAATGAATTCATCCTGCCAATGAATTTCCTGTAAACAAACAAACATTCTCCTCTAAGAACACTGATCACAAGGCATGTTTCTAATGGGACACTACCCATGTTCAGGGATCTGTCTTATTTACTCTTTTGCCACTAGTCCCTAGCATAATGTCTGGGCTAGAGGATTCATTCATTCATTCAACAAATATTTATTGAGCACCTACTAAGTGGTGGACATTATTCTGGGAACTTAGGATACAGCAGTGAACAAAATGGATAACCTAAAAGGTACACTCATAGAGCTTATATTCTGGTGGAATAATTTAGTATTTATACAAGTAAATAAACAACCAAGATGTGTTATGAGGAAAATCAAACAGGGATTGTGATAATGACTAGACGTGATTCAGATGGGTGGCAGGGGGGTCCTCTTTGAGGAAATAATATTTGAACTGATATGTGAATGTGAAGATTCAAATGTAAAAATGAAAAAGCTCGGTGTGTATCAAAGATGGAAGGAAGGCAGTGCGGCTCGAGGCTGAATGCACAAGAAGAGAGAAGGGATGTGAGGATGAATGTGAGGGGTTTAGAGACGGTCGTGTCAAAGAGTGGGGTGAGAGTTAGGTGACGTCAAAAGCTGATCCATGCTGCTGGAGTGTTGAAAACACCATGCTACAGAATTTCTTTAAAATTTCATCAAAATTAAAAATGTTTGTGCTCCAAAAGACTCCATCAAGAAAGTGAAGAGATAGTCCAATGGGAAAAAATATTGGCAAATCAGATATCCGAAAAGGGACTTATGTCCAGAATATATAAAGAACTCTTATAACTTAATAATAAAAAGACAAATAATCCAATTAAAAATAGGCCAAGAATCTGAATAGGCATTTCTCCAAGGAAAAGATACAAATGACTAATAAGCAAATGAAAAGATGGTTGGCATCATTAATTGTCTGAGAAATGCAAATCAGAATCATGAAATAGCCCTTCATACCTATTAGGATGGCTATAATAAAAAAGATGATAACAAGTGTTGGCAAAAATATGGACAAATCAGAATCTTCATAAGCTGGGAATGTAAATGGGAACATTAAGTGGTACAGCCACTTTAGGAAACAGTCTGGCAGTTCCTGTAATGATGAAACATGGAGTTACCACATAACCTAACAATTTTATTCCTAGGTATGTGTTCAAAAGAAATGAAAGCCTCTGGACACATGAAAACTTGTACAGCCAAATGTTTATAGTGGCATTATTCATAGTAGCCAATAGGTAGAAACAATTCAAATGTCCAGTTTGTCCAACTGAAAAATTAATAAACAACATCTGGTATATTGGATGGGGTTTTGGGGTTATGGTGGGGTTCGAGCCAATGGCCAAGAAAGAATTCTTGAAGATGTCTTGAAGACTAAAGCATGGGGACACGACCTATGGGCAAAAGAGCTGTACTGGGGTTGTGAAGAGTGACTCATATGCTATGGGGCTGGGGGAGGTAAAATCAAGAGGAGGTTTCTTAAAGGGATTTTCCATATGCTAAATACTGGATTACTGGAGGCCTAGGTGTTGTCAAGCTAAAGTTGTTTTTCCCTCTGGCAAAGCATTAACGTTAAGACAGTAAGGAGTTCCTGGAAAAATGTTCTACTCTTCCTGCCTCAAGTATTTGTCAAAGGGCTGCAGGGTATAAGGAAAGTCAATTTTATCTGCCATTTCCTTCTTTTCTTTGTTCCCCACATCACTCTGGAAGGAAGGGTGATGTTGGGGCTCCAGGAAACTGAGTCTATAGGTTTCTGGAGATTAGGCTATTGATAAGATTGCCTTTTTCTTTGTAATTGTACTAAGATAGTTGTAAACTGATGGAGATTCTTAACAGTTTAACCATCTGCTTTCTGTCCTTTCCTTTGTTCTTGGGCAGCCTGGAGAGCCTGAGGAATATCACACATATCCCACTTGGGGAGGGAGTTGTGCTGGCTTGTGCTTTGCCCTCAGCTTGCCTTATGGTCCCTCATCATATTCATACAATGGAATTTTATTTCGCCATAAAAAAGAATGAAGCACTGATACATGCCACAACATGGATGAACCTTGAAATTATGCTAAGTGAGAGAAGACAGTCACAAAAGACCACATAGTATATGGTCCCATTCATATGAAATTTCCAGAATGGAGAAATCTGTAGAGACAGAAAACATATTAGTTGCTTAGAGGATGAGATCATGGGAAGATAGAGGAGTGATAGCTAAAGGGTATAGGGTTTCTTTCTGAGGTGATGAAAATGTTCTAAAACTGACTGTGGAGATGGTTGCACTTAATCTGTGAAGATACTAAACACCATCAAATTATGTACACTTGAAATGGGTGAATTGTATGGTTTATGAATTACATCTCAATAAAGCTGTTAAAAACCACTAAAAAAAACCCAAATACACCCCAAAGCCTGAAGGTAGGCCTCACACTCACTAAGATTTTCAGGCTTTTCAGATAAAATTTACTAGTCCCATCAGAATATCTTTGTGCCCAACGGAGAATCATCAATGAAACTATTCTTAGAACACAAAGCTTTCCTTCCTAAAATACTGGAAAGGAGCAACACCTTGAACACCACAGGAAACCCATAAATATCTAATTTGCACCACTGCATGATAAAAGCAGCTTGCTTCTTCCACTCATTAGCAACACTCAAAAATATATTCTAGCTTCTTGCCTGCTAAAAGGATATTTACATTTCCTCTTTGCACCAACCACAGAAGCCCTGGTTATTGCCACAGTTTCTCTGCAGTTTTGGTCCACTTGAACTGTATTTGGAAAGCAGGCAGAGAGCCATTCTGGGACAAACGCAGTGGTGAAAAGTGCATGTGCTACATGAGAATTCATTTAAATTAATGCGTTTGGAATCATGGAGTTCTAAGTGAATTGAATTTGGAAACTATTTCAGTTTCAGATGACAGGAAGCCAGCCATTGTATTCCACTACAAGTAACATGCTCTTTATCCTGTAGATGACAATCATTGCTTGCAGAGGCAAATTTGAAGTCCTTTACGATAGGAGAAAATCTTAATCATCTTTGTACTCTCTACAAGTTAGGGCTTTTGTACATAATACATACAAAAAATTTTAATTGAATTTGGATTAATAGGTCATGAGGGTTTGAGAATAAGATCAAGAAAATTTTTCAGTGATTGAACATATGACATATGTTGACGTAAGGAGGAAATGGAAGGTAAGACTTTCCCAGTAACTTTTAGCCTGAGAAAGTCAAGCACTGTATCTGGTAGACACAAGCATTCAGTTCAGTGGATGGGGACTCTCTGTGGCAGAATAGTTCACCAGGCTTTGCCACAGTTTACACGAGATATCTAATTTTCTTTCATTATGAGACTCTCAAGAGCTGGAGTATATGGGGTTTTGTATTTGCCAGTCATAGGAATCAAACTTGCCTCTTCCCTTTCTCTTGCCTCAATGTTGACAATAATGAGGCACTACCCTTGTGTGTGAAGCTTAGTCTGAAAAAGCCTATTGGCTTCCCTTTTGGAAAAAAAAAATTAACAGTGATTTCCATCAGTGTCTCCCTAACCTTTTCTCTTTCCTCCATCTAGTAGAGCAGAGCCTATTTTCTCATCTTCTCTGTGTCCATTCAGGTTACATGGATGAACCTGAAATGTCCCAGTCTCCTAAATGCATTTCTGAATGTTGGAGATATGTTTCGAAATCCTAGGTATAGGGTACTAATGCCATCTTTACCACACATATGGCTCTTAGCACTTTACAGCTCAATTTTCTGCTTAAAAGGGTGCCTCTTATAAACCAGCAAATACAGCAAGTGACTAATTAGCCAAATTAATGAGGGCTTGTTTACTTGAAGTCCCCAGTGCCCTTGGAACTTGGGATGTTTCATTATTACAATCTGCAAGTGGTTTCCTCCAATTAATTTTTAACATACGGCTCTTGCCTCTTCTCAGTAATATGTAATATCCTAATACTTCAGAGGGGCTTGCGAGCATTAACTCATTATTCCTCATAGGGGACTACTGGAAGGCTGAAACAAAAAGGAATCATAGTGCTTTTTTGTCAACACTGATTTTTCGCATACCTTATTACAAATCCTACTCTATAGGCCAAAAGCAAAACTAGTAAAGAGCAACCATTAAAGCCCATTCTGAGAAAAAGATAGAAAGGAATAAATATATGTAAATATGAAAGAAATTTCTCTTTGCCACGTAATAAATGATAAATAAGCTAAGAAAAGTCATTCCCCTTATAGCCCTTTGTCTTCTAATTGGAGATAAACTCAAATCTAATTGGGCACATGGAAGCAAGTATCTAGATGCACATTCAAAAGTGATGTGTGCATCTAGAATATATACAGAAAGAAGTGAGGTGCACATGTAGAGTACATTCAGAAGTAAAGAGTGCATCTAGAACATTTACAGAGCGAGATCTGCATGTAGACCACATTCAGAGTGATATGCATGAGTGATGTCACAGAAATGATGAAGTCGGAAGCTCTAAGAACTGGTTCTTCCAGTAAGGTAGCCATTTAACCAGTAAAAACAGATAGACTCATGTTTTTCAGAACTCTAGAATCTAATTTAAAAAAAAAAAACCTTAAGATAATGGAGAGAGAGATTAATGAAGAAAGTGATTGCTAAATTTCAGCATTTAGGGAAATCTCTGTCAGGTCATTGAGTGTCTGCTGAGATTGAAGCAGACCTTAGGGATCACACATAACAAAGAATACAGTCTGCAAAAAATAGTTGGAAAAAGTCACTTAACAAATGGATGACTGAAGCCCTCAGCAAACAATAACAGCAAACCATGGAGGAAGAGAGACTCTGATTTTCAGAGTTACCACATTTTAATGTCAAACATCAACAAAATTTTCAACAAAAATTATAAGGCATACAAAGACACAGGATAGTATGGCTATTCATAGGAAAAAATAAATTGACAGAAATGAGTCCTGAGCCAGCTCAGACATTAGGTTTACTAGAAAAAGACTTTAAATCTAAAGATCTAAATGAAACTGTTGGATAAAGAACTAAAGGAAACCAGCAGAACAAATGAATGAATAAATAAAGAACATCAATGAAGCCATAGATATTATAAGAAAGAAATGAAATAGAAATTTTGAAGGTGAAAAGTACAATAGCTGAAATGAAAAATTTGCTCGAGAGATTCAGCAGTAAATTTGAGAAGGCAAAATAAAGAAACAGTAAACTTAAGGACAGGAATATTGAAATTGAGTCTAGGAGCAGAAAGAGAAAAAAAGAATGGAGAAAAAAGAAAAAAACCTAAAGGATTTGTGGGACTCTATCAGCTATACCAACATATAATTATGAGAATTGCAGAAGGTGAAGAGAGAAAAGGGAAAGAAGTCATATTGAAGAAATAATGGCTGAGAATTTCCCAAAATAGATGAAAGACATGAATCTACACATCCAAGAATTGCAACAAACCTTAAATAGGGTAAACTCCAAAGAAACCCACAGGAAGACATCTTATTATCAAACTACTAAAAGCTAAATACAGAGAATATTGAGAAGAGCAGTTAAAAGCAATTCATCACTGACAAGTGATTCTTAATAAAGTTAACAACTGACTTCACAGCAGAAAGCATGGAGGGCAGAAGGCAGTGAGTGACATGTTGAAAGTGCTGATAGCAAAAAAAAAAACCAAAAAACAAAACACAGAAAACCCAACTCAAAATTCTACATCTAGAAAAACTACTTTTCAAAAATGAAAGAGAAATTAAGACATTTCTCAATAAACAAAAGCTGAAAGAGCTCATTGCTAATAGACATGCTCTGCAACAAATGCTAGTCTTTCAAGTTGAAATGAAAGGAAACTAGATAGTGACTTGAAGCCATATAAAGAAATGAAGAACTTTGGTATAAGTAACTTACATAGGTAAATATAAAAGCCATATTATTGTATTTTTGGTTTGTAACTTTTGATTTTCTTGTATGATTTAAAAGACATGCATAAGATTAATTATAATTCTAGGTTAATGGGCACACAGTATATACATATCTAATTTGTGATGATAAGGGCATACGGGGAGAGAGAAGTACAGGAGCACAGATTTTGTATGCTATTAAAGCTTAGTTGGTATCAATTTAGATTGTTAGAGACATAGTATGTTAATTGTAATCTCCATGATAATCACTAACAAAAGTAACTGAAGAAATATACAGGAAAGGAAATGAATAGGGAATCTAAATAGTACACTAGAAAAAATGAAAACAAGAGAAGGCAGTGTCAGAGGAATTGAACAAAAAGATATAATACATAAAGAAAACAAATGGCAAAATGGCAGAAGTAGGCCTTTCTTCTCAGTAGTTATGTTAATGTAAATGGTTTAAATGTACCAATTAAAAAACAGACCACCAAAATAGATTAAGAAGTTGTTCATCTATATTCTGCCTACAGCAAAAGGTAGTAGTGAGGTGTGCATCTAGAGCACATTCAGAAGTGAGCTGCACATGTAGAACATGTATAGAGGGTCCATCTCTAGAGCATCTCCAGCCCATTCAGAAGGGAGATATTGGTGTCAATGATTACATTGTAATTTATTCAAGGTTATCACTTACATCTTTATTTAAAACTTAAAAAAATTAATTCTATCTTTGTATTTTGACAAATGGCTATCTCATATATTTGGGCACTAAATTTGGAATGAGTTTTTTCAAAAGAAAGGTGAGAACCTGGGTGGCTCAGCTGGTTGAGAATCTGGCTCTTAATTTCAGCTTAGTTCATGTTCCCAGAGTCATGGGATTGAGCCCTGCTTGGGATACTCTCTCCCTCTGCCTCTTCTCTGGCTTGCTCTCTCACACTCTCTCTATTTAATAATAATAATAATAATAATAATAATAAATAAATAAATAAATAAATAAAAGGAAAAGGGAAAAGAGGTCTTTTTTGACCACCAACTACCAACGAGTAGTTCTAAAACATGGCAACAACAAGGTTAGGATTTGCATCTGAGTCAATGGAGATTTCGTGAAAAGGAATATTTGGCATTTTGAAATTTATAGAAACATTAAGAAGAAAGAAAGAATTCAGCATCTGTGCATACCAGTTATTCACTTAGAATGTAGGGAGAATGGGTTTTGAGGTTGTGTTTGATGAAAGAGAGCCTGGTTTGTTGACTTGGTGGGGAGGAAAAAAATATTCCAGGTTCAGGGAGGAGGCAAAGTAAGTGTTGAATAGAGAATGGCTTTGGAGGCTAGGGAAACAAAGGAAACAATAGAGTCCAGCCCTTTCTTGTAGCTAATGGTAAATGCAGGTTCTTGGGAAAAGAAACAATAATCTTACCCTTAAATATGTGGAATTATGCTTGACACTGAGGAAGATAATAATGGACTGTTAGTGGCCTCATAACTTTCTCTCCTCCAACCATTTGATGTATTATTTTCTTAAGATGTTCTCAAAACCTTTTGATGACTGACTTTCTATTGACAGGAGTGTAAAATTCAAGCTTCCTGGCTTGGATTCAAGGCCTCCCACAATCTGGTTCTTACCTGCCTTTCCACCCCTGTATTTTTTAGTCTTCCGACTTCTCAGATGATAGAGAAGACTATCAGGCTAGAAGACACAGGTTATACATATTTTTGATAAATCCACTGTTTTTTAAAAAACTAGGTATTTGAATACAGAGATAACCTAACAATATTCTGAGCCTTTCTCTTTCCCTCGTCTGCAAAAAAGTGTTTTGGCTTTACCTGCAGTTTCTTTGCCTTTCTTACCTCCTGAAGAGTGTTCTGCTATTGCCAGGCCAGATTTTGGAGGATTCGTGATGCAAAATGAGAAAGATAGGTGGAAAAGGTAGAACAGTCAGAGTGTTCAGACTAGATGTGGAGGAGGAGGTATTTTTAGAGAGTCCTGAGGGGAGTGGCATGAGAGGTGTTCCAGGGTATGAAAAAAATATATGGGAGAAGTTAAAGTTTTAAAAAACATATAGCTGTGAAATGTCATTCTTCAAATGTAATCCAAAGGGGTTGAGTGATTTCAGAATTACTCTGTTGCTGAACAGTGTCTTGCTGAATGTGCACTGTTGAGACTGAATCACATGGCTCCTGTCTTCAATAGGCGTACATGAATGATAGTGACGTTCTGGAAACTAAGTGGACCTGAGGTGGAATTTGGATTAAAAGCACTAGTCCTTTTCGATTCCTATTTCTGAGACTCAAAGTTGTGTTTTATTTACAGTTGTTTCAAAGCCATCTTTCAAGACTTAGTTCAAACATGACCTTCTCTGTGAAAGCGTTTCCTGGTACTCTTCATTTCCCTAATGGAGTTGACTCTCCTATGGGTCTCACTTCTTATTTGGATATAATTCTCTCATTTCATCTATGACACTAAATTTCTTTGTCTCTCCACTGACTGTGACTTTTTTGAGGGTGGAAACTCTCTTTGTATCTTTGGAGCCTAGCACTGCACCTGGTACACAGTAGGCATTTAGTGCACACTTGTTGAATAAACAACTTATTAGCCGTTGTTCCTGCTTATCGTCTCTCCCCATTTCCATGCCCGCATCCCACTGCCTGGGGAATATTCCTGAAGAAGAACAACGACAAAAATACACAGTGGCTCCACACTGTGTATTAAAATGAGAGTCCAAATTCATCAGCATAGCATTCAGGATTCCTGATAATGTGACTTTAAATTATTTTTTAGATCTCCTCTTACTTTAAAACACTTTTGTTCTACCCAAATTGGATAGCTTGAGTAGTTTTTCTTTTTCTTTTTTTTCGTAATGGTTCTTTTCAGTGCAAAGGAAGAACTTTATAAAATATCCCAGCACATTCCCTGCCAGCTTCAGAATTAGCCCTTGCAGTTGTTATAGTAAAAGGAGGTGGGACAAAGGGATAGGAAAACAAAAGATCACACAGGAGAATGTAAGTCATTGTGAATGTTCCAATTTCTGTGTTAGGCAATGGGAATCACTGGTGTTTATTGTGTTTTAAATAAGCAAGCAAAATGAACAAATAAATAAACAAAGCTGCATAGACCAATGATGAAACTGTGCCATAAGAATCAAGGGTATGATGAATCTAATTCCATGAACTTGAAATAAACAGAAGGGTAGCTGCTATTTGCAGAGTAATGGGGAAGAAGACTATAAGTAACATACCTAAAGCCTCTTGTTCCCTCTCCTGCATGTCTGAGACTCTTTCTGCTTTCTCTCTGCCACCTTCACTTGTGAAATAGTCACAAATAATAGAAGATAATATATTTTCTTAAATTTTTATGTATAGGTATGTACGTAGAAAAGATATTCAAGGGGACGCCTCACTGGCTCAGTTGGTAGAGCGTGAGACTCTTGTTGTCAGAGTCTTGAGTTCAAGTTCCATGTTGAGTGTAGAGATTACTTAAAAATAAAATCTTTAAAGAAAAAGTAAAGATATTTAAGTTTTATGTTGAGGATTTGTCAAAATGACTTTTTGTGGGTAGTCCTCAAGGTTTAGTGTGCCTAAGAAAAACCTCGGACTTCGTTGTTAATTTAACATTTTAAATTTCTGCACTGGCCTCCTAGAGGTTCTGATTCATTAGGGCATTTTGATGTAGGTGATCCGAGAAAACTATGTCATTATATGACTTTGGTGAGGATTTTTTTTTTGTTTTGAATATCAGATTGAGCCACAGAGTTCTCAGTGGTATAGAAATATACAAAGATACTGAAGACAGTCAAGAAGAACATCAGAAATGGTTAGAGTACTGGAAGGATTGATTTGAGGCATTTACCAGGTTTAAAGGGTCTAAATGTGTCTAATCCTTAAAGCCTAGCTCAGCAACAACTAATGGGAGATGTGCTAATGATCTACAAACATTTGAATGGCATAAACATCAAAGATGGAGAGAAATTACTTAGCTTGTTAGAAGACAGTATGGTTAAGAGTAACTAAAAATGACCTCTGGGCTGAATCTAGGATTAGCTTTATGGAAGCAAAGTGATTAGCTTTTAGGGTAGACACTTAACAAAAGTGACAAATCAATAGAGATAAATGTGAAGAAAAATTGATCTGCAAATGAGTTGATCTCACTTTTATTTGAAAGTTGGGAACGAGAGCTCCCACATTTCCTCTAGTGTCCATTTCTTTCTTTAGTACCTACCTGGCCCTTTCTCCCATCTGCTCTCATGCTTGGCCTTGGCAAATTTTCAGTTGTCCTTTGTCATATCTTTGGGGATGTCAAATGACAGGCAGCCTTGATTTTCCAAACCCACAGTTGCTGGTGTCCTTTTCTTCCTTCCTTCAATAAATACTTATTAAGCATTTATTGTAAGTCCAGACACTAGGTAACAAGAAAGAGGCTCTGTCTTGAGAGAGCTTGTATCCTAGAGGATTACTGGTTATTATGGACTGAATGTTTTTGTCTCCCCAAAATGCATATGTTAAAATCCTAATCCCCAAAGTGATGATATTAAGGCATGGGGCCTTTAGGATGAGGTCATAAGGACAGAGCCCTCATGAATGGGATTAGTGCCCTTATGTAAAAGATTCCAGGTTGGGGCGCCTGGGTGGCTCAGTTGGTTGAGTAGTCCGATTTCAGCTCAGTTCATGATCTCATGGTTTGTGAGTTTGAGCCCTGTGTCAGGCTCATTGCTGTCAGCCCAGAGCCTGCTTCAAATCCTCTGTCTTCCTCTCTCTCTGCCACTCCCCCTGCTCATGCTCTCTCTCTCAAAAATTAATGAACATTAAAAAATAAAGACCTCGGACAGTTCTCCAGCCCTCTTTATGCCTGCCATATGAGGACACAGTGAGAGGTTGGCAGTCTTCATCCAGGAAGCAGGCTTTCACCAAATACCAAATCTACTGGTGCATTGATCTTGGACTTCCAGCCTCCAGCATAGTAAGAACTATGTTTTTTGAGGTGTCCAGGCCATGAGATTTTTGCTATAGCTGCCTCAACTAAGACATTGATGATATTCCACTTGCCATGTTTCTAGCTGGAAGTGGTTGAATTTTTTTTTTCTCCATCTCTTTTACATGGAGAGAGCACAATAGCTCTTGGCTGTGAGCAAACCCTACAAAGGCAGGTGGCAGGGAGAAACACCACTATGATACAATGATATATGAGCCTTGGCCCAAACTTCCTTTCTTTCTTTCTATTTCTTTTTTTTAAGAATTCAATTTATTTAAACAAAACAACAACAATAACAAAAACAAATCTGTTTACACATTTGTATCTCCCCTCACCCCCCACCTATTGCAACCACCAATCTATTCTCTGTATGTATTAGCTCGAATTTTCTTTTTAAGAGTTCACATATAGTAGAAATCAAATGGTATTTGTCTTTCTTTATCTGGCTTATTTCACTTAGCATAATGCCCTTGAGGTCCATCCATGTTGCTGCAAATAGTAAGATTTCATCCCTTTTATGGATGAATAATATTCCAATGTATATATACTACAATTTCTTTATCCATTCATCCATCCATAGACACTTAGGCTGGTTCCATATCTTGGCTATCATAAATAATGCTGCAATGAACATGGGGATGCATACATCTCTCCGAATTAGTGTTTTTGTTTTTACTAGGTAAATACCCAGAAGCGAAATTTCTGGATCATAGAGTAGTTTTATTTTTTATTTCCACAGTGGTTGCACCAATTTACATTACCAACTATAGTGCATAGGATTCCCTTTTCTCCACATTCTTGCCAGCACTTGTTATTTCTTGTCTTTTTGATGCTAGCTAATCCAACAGGTGTGAGGTGGTTTTGATTTCTATTTCCTTGAAGATTAAAGATGTTTAGCATCTTTTCCTGTACTTGTTGGCCATCTGTATGTCTTCTTCAGAAAAATTTCTGTTCAGATCTCTTATGTTTTAATTGAATTATTTGGGTTTTTTGGCTATTAAGTTGTATGAGTTCTTTGTATATTTTGAATATAAGCCCCTTACCAGATGTATGATTTGCAGTTATTTTCTCCCATTTAGTAGGTTCCCTTTTCATTTTGTTCCTGGTGTCCTTTGCTGTGCAGAAACTTTTTAGTTTGATAGAGTCCCATTTGTTTGCTTTTGCTGGTTTTGGTGTCGATGTCAGAATCAAAAAATCATCACCAAGACCTATGTCAAGGAGTTCACTGCCTATGTTATCTTCTAGGAGTTTTATGTTTTCAGGTCTTATGCTCAGGTCTTTAATCCCTTTTGAGTTAATTTTTGTGTCTGTTTTAAGATAGTGGTCCAGTTTTGTTCTTTTGCATGTGGCTGTCCAGTTTTCCCAGCACCGTTTATTAATGAAACTGTCCTTTCACCATTGTATATTCTTGGCTTCTTGGTCACAAATTAATTGACTGCATGCATTTGGGTTTATTTCTGGGCTCTCTATTCTGTTCCATTAATCTATGTGTCTGTTTTTATACCAATACCATACTGTTTTGATTATGATAGCTTTGTAATATAGTTTGAAATCAGGGAGTGTAATGCCTCCAGCTTTGTTCTTCTTTCTCAATCACTTTGGCTATTCAGGGTCTTTTGCGGCTCCATACAAATTTTAGGATTGTTTGTTCTATTTCTGTGAGAAAAAAATGCCATTGAAATTTTGATAGGGATTGCGTTGAATCTGTATATTGCTTTGAATAGTACAGACATTTCAACAATATTATTTCTTCGAATCCATGAGTTCAGAATATCTTTTAATTTAATTATGCCTTCTTTGATTTCTTTCATTAATGTCTTATGGTTTCCAAAATATAGTGTTTCACCTCCTGGACTAAATTTTTTTTAGGTATTTTATTCTTCTTGCAGTTGTAAATGGGACTGGTTTCTTAATTTCTCTTTCTGTAGATTCCTATTTGTGTATAGAACTGCAACAGATTTTTGTGTATTGAGTTTGTGTCCTGTAACTTTACTGAATTCATTTATTAGTTGTAACAGTGTTTTGATGGAGTCTTCAGGGTTTTTTATTTTATTTTATTTTTTTCAGGATTTTTTATACATGATGTCATGTTATCTACAAATAGTGACAGTTTTACTTCTTCCTTTCCAATGTGGATGCCTTTTATTTCTTTTTCTTGTTTAATTGCTCTGGCTAGACATGGAGTAAGAGATGACTTTAAGGTAAAGTAAAAAGAAAAAAACACACCCACACAATTGGTGAACTTAGGTACCATCTCCTGCCCCCCTGCCCCCTAAAGGGACTATTCTTTCCTTTTCCATACTACTTCTCCTTACATCTTAGACTGCAAGTTTCTCTTTTGTGATTTGCTCTCTCAAGGCTGGTATTCATGTAAAACCAAAACACAAACATATACTTAAATTTATCTACTTGCCAATGTTCTGGGGGGGAGGGGTAGGACAGACAGATTAGGAGTTCTTGCAGGGGTTGGTTGTGAACTACACCACACATATCCACACTCAGAAACAGCCTGTGATTTCACCCATGCACAACCACTCCCTTGCATTCCATTTATGTTCCTCCAGCATCATGTCTTCTGTCTTGTTATTCTGGACCCAGTGAGACCTAGAACTTTGGGGCAGAGGCAGAGCCTTCTCTTTCTTTAGTAATTCCTTGTTAGGCCAATATTTGCCGGCCCTGATGCTTTTCACACATTAGTTCCTTTAATTTTCACTACAACTCCATGCAGCACCTGCCTCCCACAGCTGGGTGAGAACATGGAATACTTTAGCTTTGTCACTATGGTCTCTGGGTTTTCTTCCTTCTTACTGTCAGATATAGTAACTCAAGTTTAGTTATTGGACCCCAGGATTTTTAAAGAAGTTTTTTTAAAAATATGTTTTCTGGGTTGAATTTAGAACTGTGTTCATCTTGATTGAATGAAAGTACTCAGCTGCCCTCTGTGAAGAGGACACATGCAGATATTTCCAAGTGATTAATGAATCATGGAGAGCCTTCCTAGGGTCATCTTCTCTGAATATTTTTATAAGCTGCTAGCAGAGGTTAACTAGAGTCCTAAACGTAAGCAAGGGAAAAGTCTAGAACTGTGCTGTTGATTATGGTAACCACTAGCCATATGTAGCTCTTGAGTACTTGAAATTTTTCTAGTCTGAATTGAGATGTACACTAAGTATGAAATACCAGATATAGAAAGTGAATGTAAGATATTTCATTAATAAATTCTTATATTAATTTCATGTTGAAATGATATTTTGGATACATTGGGTTGAAATATATTATTAAAATTAAACCTGCTTGTTTCTTTTTACTTTTTTAAAAATGTGGCCCCCAGAAAATTTAAAATTACCTATGTGCTTGCATATATTTCTATTGGACAGTTCTGGTCTAGAAGAAAGATATCTAGAAATATGTGCTTCTAATTAAGCATGACACTCTTTTTTTCCCACTGGGACTGCTTGTATCTACCATTTAAACTAGCTTAGAATTAAACTGCCACCTTTGCTTTAAAAACATCTGGCATATAACACCCAGGCACAATTATTTTTCTGCTGGAGCCATGTTGCCATAGGAGCAAAGTTATGGTGTAATAAAGAACAACTTGAGCTAATAACTTGTATATGAAAATAGTTACATCTTCATTGTGGGAACCACGAAGCACCCATACTGTTTCATTGCACACACAAATCCCGTTTATAATGATGCTTTTTCATTCATTTGGCATGCTTTTATTATTATTAATACAACAGTGAAAACTCTCTATATATCAGGCTAAAAGCATCTATTTTGGATAATCAAACCTATAAATCTTGTGGCTGCTCAGATATAGCCAATTAACTCCCCTTCCTCAGAACTGCAGTATACCAGATGGTGCAAAAAGGGTGGCCACAGACTTTTTGCAGTGCGTTTGACTGAGTGACATAGTCGCAAAAGCCATGGAAACTAGTAGGGAGGGACATGTTTGTCAGTTGCTAACAGCACTCATTTTAAACTCTGATAAGAAATGTTTCTATTTCTTAAAACGTTGGCATCTTCGTTAACTAAGTACATTAACAGAATCCTTCTTGGTACCCTAGCAGGGCCTTTCTTTATACTTCTGATACCCTATTGTTTGATGACAGATTTTTTTAAAATAAATAAACCAGGGGTAAAACTTGATAAAGAATTCTCGTTACATTTCATACCTATTCTCTGATACTGCTTTATGTCTTTGCCTATAGCACTAAGTGATGTTGTGTGTATGGGGGTGGTGAGAAAGAGGTAGTTCGTATATAAAATGTAGTGCAGCCAGTAGTCAAAGTGGAATTATTATTGGTGATGATCTTTCATTTTCATGTACTGTTTTTTTCATGTTTATGTAAAAATCCCTGGTTACTATGTTTAAATGGTTTGATCGATGCGCCCTAAATATTTATTGAATTAATTAGTTGTATCACCAAAATACACACTTTGAAATTTCAGAGATCAGGAAATCACACTTCATGGTCACATGGATTTTGACTTGCGTGTGTGTGTGTGTGTGTGTGTGCGTGCGTGCGTGTTTGCCTGCATGTGTGTGTGTCCCCTCAGTGCAATCTCTTGAGGACATTTGGGATCCTGGTTTTATTGGATTAAAATTTGCCCCATGATTCCAATGTCGTTTTTTTCTTAAGCTGTGTTTTTAGATAGTAGTTGCTCTGAATTCCTCCGAGCTTATAATGGCAGACTTTTGAAGGGCTTAGATACGGTTTAAAAAACTGAATAAAAATAAACCGAGAAAACTTTCATATTTGTACACTTCTCATTCAATATTGTTTCTTGCCTCCAAGTCTCCTCCAAAAAGTCTTTCAGATTTCAATTTCTGTTTGAGTTGTTCATCATTCCTACAAACTACATAGCTGACCTTTTCATAAATTTGATTTTGGATAAAAATGATGACTTAGGAGATATTTCACCAAGGAAAACCCTGCCAAAACCTGATAAGTGGGGTTCAAAAAATCCAATCCTATAAAATGAAGGTTCAAGATATTGTGAGGTTAATGAAATGAGGGGGGCGAGCCTGTTCAGCTGGCTGCCAGGAAGTTCTTGGGGCTTTGGGCCGCGGGATTCAAATCTGTCTGCATCCCAGGGGCAGTGTCATGCCACCTAGCAATGGCTGTCCTCTGACTTAAGTATCATTGGCACTGATCCAGCATCCTGGAATACTAGGACAGCAGCGGCGATTCCAGGAATCTCATGGTTAAGTTGTGCCTATATCATTGGCCTCATCTGTGGAGGCTGAGCCAGGAGAAGCCGGGACCAGGGACCCACCCTCGTCTTCCCAACCTCCCGAGAAGAGGCTGCCTGCCACTGTCGACAAACTTCTCCCCTTCCTCTTTACATTCCTGCTCCATCTTTCCCTGTAGCACAGGGCGCCTGGATGGCTCAGGCGGTTGAGTGTCTGACTGAACCTCAGGTCATGATCTTGTGGTCCCTGAGTTCGAGCCCCGTGTCGGGCTCTGTGCTGACAGCTCAGAGCCTGGACCCTGCTTCAGATTCTGTGTCTCTCTCTCTCTCTGCTCCTCCCCCAATCATGCTCTGTCTTTCTCTCTCTCTCTCAAGAATAAATAAAAGATTTAAAAAAAACCATAGCCCACTAGATCTGAGGATAGGATTAGGCAGAGAGGAGTCAATTATCCACATTTTTGTTATTGCTGGGCCTGTTCATGTGGGGTTTTGCTGCAATTTTGTTATTCTCAATGGAGTATCATCAGGAAGGAACTTAACAAAAACTGCACCCTACACTTACATGAGCAGTTCTAGATTTTAGTTTCCATATATTTTCAGCTCCTGCCTATGGATGATTATTAAATGTGTTGATTTTGCTTATTTTTATATTTTGGTTATTTCTTTAGCTGAGGAATGTTACCTTCATTAGGACACGCAGTTGGTATTTTATCAAATTTTTGTTTGGTCCCCAGAATTAACTGTTTGAAACACCCCCCTCCAGCTTTGATTGGTAAGAAAGGGAATTAAGGTCAATTCATTTGATGACCACAGATGAAATAATATCTACTTTTTAAATGTAAGGTAAATCTCATGTGAAGGAGCCCTTCTCCTTTTCTAGATACCTATAGCATTTGATCTGAAGCGATTATACTGTGTTTGAGTCTTATCTTCCCTACTGAAATATAAAAAATCATCGATAATGGCAGATCCCATTCATCTTTACATACCTCACAGTGCACACAGTAGGCCTTTATTAATATTTTAAAAAGCAACATGCACTCACGCATGTACTTGTAAAGTTCTGCAGAAAACAAACACAAAAGACAAGGTGCTAGCCCTAATCATAGCTTTTCAATGTCCTTCACCTGGAGTGTATGAGTAACTGTGACTGTAGGTTGCTAAAACATTATGTAATCGTGCATAGCACACTTGCTTCACAGAGCAATGCTTTTCAACCTCCTTTGTCACTTAGCTTATTTGAATATCTGATCTAGGCATTAGAGATTGAAATCAGCTGATTTCTTAGTGCTGTAAAAGAAATTGAGCTGTAGCCACAGCCTTAATAAGCTTTCATTCCAGCTGAATGATCCTATCCAGAGAGACAGCTTTTTTTGAAGGCATGTTTACCCAGTTCTCAGTAATTAAAACCTCCTATACTCCAACCAGAACTTTGGAAAGTTCTCAAAAGAAATTCAAACACCTTGAGGTGCTGTGAGAAGGTCACCTTATATAGCAAGTCGTTTAAGGTATGTGGGTTCTTTTTGCGCAGTGAGAAACAGAAAGGCAATAGGTGGTGATTTTTGCTTAGTATCCTCTTCCAAGAAAATTTAGGATTCAGTCACACAGTGCTCAACAAGGCAGAGTCTTTTCTTAGAGCTAATGAAATTGTCTTTCCAAGTCCCAGTTGTATAATAGTCATGAATTTAATTTTATGCCTGGATCTTTAGCTTGAGAGTAATGGAGAAAATATACTATGGGTTGGGAGGAGGATGCTTTAGGCATTGAAATGGAAATGTGGACTCTCAGCTGGGTCTGGAGACGGACTTCAGGTGAACATTGAATCCATCTATAGCTTATGCAGAGTTATTTGTGGATGTGCACATATCATTTTGTTTAGATGGATGCATGGTTTTTATCAGATTCTCAAAGAGAATGCTCCCCAAAGAATTAGAACTGCTAATTCAAGGGACTCAGCTTAGTGGAGACATTCTAGTGGTTTGACAAATCTCAGAAGTAATGTTCCTAGGGTTCCTTATGGATAATTGTAACACACTCCATGTGGATATTTTGATTAATCTGGAAAATAGGTAATATCACGGCCTTTGTGTATAGTCATACTCAGAGTGGTGCTGAGATCATGACTGTCATGAACATAGTCTTAAAGGGACAGACATTCAGGGGCAAAGTTAGGTAGGAAGACAGAAAATTCATGTGGAAGGTCAACAAAATGGAATCCAGTCAGAGAATAAAAATTAGGGTGGTAGAGGGTCTAGAAATTATAGAACAGGATAAACACAACAGAGCAGAGAACATTTAGAGACCAGAAAGCTTTGCCTGAGAGAGGGGAAACGTGATAGCCATCTTCAAATGTCTTTCGGAAGAGAAGCTGTACTGTTTTTATTCTGGGGGTCTGAGAGGGGCAGAATCCAGGCAAGAGTGGGATTTGTAGGTTTGACATTAGCATAAGAAAGCTCTCCTGGTAGAACCATTTAACTGAGATGCCCTGTGGGAGTGAGTGTGCACGACCAGCCTGGGCAGTTATCCTCAGGGAATGTGTTAGAAGGGACTCTTGCATTCAGAAGACTTGGACTGGATGATTTCCAGATTCATTAGTTCACTGCCAAGTCATCATCGCTACCTGGATGTCCAGAAGTCACCTTAAGTTCATTATATTGACATCAAACTCATGCATTTCCTCTTCAAACCTGACCTTCTCTAGTTCTCCTTTTTTCATTTTATGAAGATATTTTTGTTGTGTTTTTGTTTTTTTAATTTTAAAAATTTAAATTTTAATTAATTCCAGTATAGTTAACATACAGTGTTATTATATTATTTTCAGGTGTACAATATAGTGATTAAACAATTGTATACATAATTCAGTGCTCATCACGATAAAGGTACTCTTAATCCCCTTCATCTCTTTCACCCATGCCCCCTAACCACCTCCCCTCTGGCAATGATCAGTTTGTTTTCTATAGTTAAGAGTCTTTCATTGCTTTGTCTCTTTTTTTCTTTGTTCATTTGTTTGGTTTCCTAAATTCTACATATGAGTGAAGTCTTATGGTATTTGTTTTTCTCTGACTGGTGCAAATGCAAGATTTCATTCTTTTTTACAGCTGAATAATATTCCATGCTCAAAGGTATATAGATCTATATCTGTGTCTCTATCTATCTATCTATATCACATCTTCTGTATCCATTAATCTATCAATAGACTCTTGGGCCATTTCCATATCATGACTATTGTAAATAATGCAGCAGTAAACATAGGAGTGCATATATCGTTTGAAATTAGTGTTTTCATATTCTTTGGGTAAATATTCAGCAATGAAATTAGTGGATCCTGTGGTAATTCTATTTTCAACTTTTTGAGGAAGCTCCGTACTGTTTTCCGCAGTGGCTGCACCAGTGTGCATTCCCACCAACAGTGCACGAGGGTTCCTTTTTTTCCACATCCTTGCCAACACCTGTTATTTCCTGTGTTGTTGATTTTAGCCATTCTGACTGCCATGAGGTGATATCTCATTGTGGTTTTGATTTGAATTTCCCTGATGATGAGTGATGTTGAGCATCTTTTCATTCTAGTTTTTTGTCTTAATGCATGGCACCACTATCCACTCAGTTATGTATGCCAGCAACCTGTCTATTGTCTCTCCTCCAATCCTCATTTCTGACCCATCACCAAGTCCCATTGATTTACCTCCTTAATCTATCTCAAAATGTCGACCTCCAAAGGGCCGTGGACCTGGGGCGGCTAAGGAACTGAGAAAAAGAGGACGGTAAAGTGAGTCACAGGGGACCCCGAGCCAACAGCCCGAGGCACCGAGGTTTATTGTACATCTTCTTATATACATTTTCAGGAAAAACGGATCAGCAATGATTAACAACAGAAGCTTAGCAAAGCATGTCAACAATGTACATCTGATTCAGCTATGTATGTATCTTGTGTACAAGAGCAGTCTTGCAGATACATATGTTCTGATAAGAATCTTTACGATAGAAGCAAAGACGAAGAAGGGAGTGAATGCACTGTGCTATATACAGCTGGCTTCCTTTAAGCAAAACATCCCTATCTGCGTACTAAAGAACAGACCACATTTTCCAAGGGCCATTCACTCAAGTCCTTTCAGGTTATTTTTAACCTTACGATCTTATTTTCTCGGAGATCTTGGAGCCTAAATGAATATGCACCTATGGTCATTGTGGTGTTCTGTTTCCCACAGTTCCCTCTTTCTTGTTTCCCACATCAGAAGTGATCCTTTTGCTCTGTTCCTATCGTTACTCCTATATCTTGCCACTAACATCTCTTCCAGGCCACTGCAGTAGCCTGCCCATTGTTTGTCTGCATCCACCCTTGCTCTTTTGAGCCATTTTTCATACTTAGCCAGCATGGTCCTATAAACACAGATCTGATTAGGTTCCTTCTCCATCCAACTCTGTCCTATGTCTGGTTACTTCTTAAAACTTTGGTGACTTCCCACCACTCTCTTTCTAGCCGTAGGACCTTGGTACATGTAGTTTCCCCTGTCTGGGATGCTCTTCTCACCCTGATGCCCCATCCTGCCACTACCCCTTTACTGCTTAATATCTACTTTTCTTTTAGAATTCAGTTCACCCATCACCTGTCCAGTTCATTTTCTGACCTTCCTGTTAAGCAGTTCCTTCACTGTATCCCTTATAACAGTGTGCTTTTCACAACGTGTCCCACAGGTGCCATGTAACATTTATTAGTGCGAGCCTTTGACTGATGTCATCTTTCCCAATAGACAGAAGTTTTATGGAGTCAGGGACTGTATATTTTAGTTGAAACGGAGCTTCATAAGTTCCGAGTAAATAACTGAAGTTTTATAATCCTAATGCAGGAGCTTGGGAATAGGGCTGAGGTACAGGGGCACTGAGTGAGCCAAGGCTTGAGGAAGGGGCCTTGGACAAGAATAGTTGTGGAAGCTGAGGACAAAACTCACCCATTCCCAGACTCACAGGGGATCCTCGTTAATGGCAGCCTCAGAATGGTTATGATTCTAGTAATTCCCAAGTCTACTGTTTGGTCCCTGCTCCCATCAGGGGTTTAGTGAGATGGAAGATAAGATCTTTACTGTTTCTAAGACAGAAAATGAAGCTGGGAAGAGGGTACCTCCACTCTCAACCTGATTAATGTGCGGTGCAGCCCGATATGGCCCCCTTAAGTTCTCCCAGACCCCTAGAATAGAGGTTCTATTGGCTGCCCTGGGTCTAGTTCCTGAATTGCCCCCTGTCCCCCCCCCGACCCCATTGTACACCTACTCCTTGTTTTGGCTGCTCGCCCTGGTGCCTCTGCTCCTGCCACACATCCTCTTAGACTCTTACATTTCCTGCAGGCAGAAATTCCAACCAGTGGTCTAGCCTGGCGGTCAGGACCCCGAAACATCCCACCTGAGTCTAGCACCAGTCTATCTCCATTTCACTACATACCGTCGTCAGACAAAGACCCGTGGCCATCCATTCAATTCAGCTCCTGTAACATGCTTATTCTGAGAAACTTTCCATTTGGATTTTACTAATAAAGAAACAGGGACCTGAATGGGAAACTGGACTGCTGGAGGCCACGGGGGGTGATGAGGTGTACTGAGTTCCATTTGTTTTTTGAGTGTTGCTGTAGCATAGTCACAGAGTTACGGTAAACCGCAGGCCCATCATTCATATCCTATATTCAGGTGTAAAGTGACTCTTTTCCCAGATTTCACAATGCAGTGAAATCTAGTGCGGCACACCGTAAGTCAGCCGGTAGCATCTGTGGCTCACATCGGAGTGTAGTGAAGTTCGGATTATATCCCTCAGGAGTGAAATGGCAGCCCGAGGACAAGGGTCCAAAGGCACTGCTGTCTAGGAGGAGACTTTGGAGGTGTTCACTCCGCCCCTGCTGGCTGCAGCTCCCCGTGTCTGGTCTGGTGGAACAACTGGTTTGTCCTGGGGGAAGTAGCAACGTGATTAATAAAGGAGCATCTTTTGCTTCTCTGGGAGGTCAGAGATGATTCTTTGGGGTCAGAAGAAGCTCTGGTTTGGGTAGGGCATAGCTATAATGCCATGGCTCTTGGATGGTGTTCCCCTAAATGCAGATGATGGAGACGATGGTTTAAGTCAAGTATTTCATTTCGGAGGTAATCCTAGGACATGATATGAGGCAAGACAGAAAAGTGAAGAAAGAGTTATTACTGTGGATGTAGGGCTCAGTCCCACGGGAGAGCCCTGAGAGAATGTAGAGTGTCCTGCGGAGCAACATGGAAACCCAGGAGGTTATCCTCTGACTCCTACCCCTTGGCAGCAGAACCTCTACCAGGCTGGCACACCCATGCTCACTTGTCTTCTGCTTCTTTGCATCTACACAGGGCAGGAGAACTGGCACACTGCAGCTAACATGGCTGGGATGCATCACTGGGGTGTCGTAAAGTGGGCCCGCGTTTGGATCTTGGACTCTGCAACAGGGGCAAGAACTGAAGGAGCAGAAGGTGGGAGGAGAGATTGGATTGAGATGATGCTCTCAAGCAATGCTAAAGCAAAGGCCACGAGTGGAGATAGAGGTGTCTTTCCAGCTAACAACTACCATACTGCTCCCAGGCTCCAGTGAGGGGCTGGGGGTCTGGGGGCCTGGGGCTGACTCCCTGTTAATGGCACCCTCTTCAACACGTCCCCCTCAGGTTGTGCTTTTTTGTGACATTGCTCTTTATGGCCACCATGTTCCCTTTAACTAGATTCCCAGAAATACCAGGGAGAGAGGGAACAAAGAATGGGTGATAAGGGTAGAAGCTGTTTTGTGCTTTGCCACAGGACTGCATCAGCCCTGCTGGGCACGGTCCTGCCTGTGCTGTGCTCTCAGAGTTGACCTAATTGAATTTTATCCAGGGAGTTCCAGGCAAGAAAACAGGCATCCGCTCAGCTGGATTCTCGCTTATCCACGTAGCAGGTCAGCTAATGGAATTTATTCAAGCTCTTTAATAAATTTGTACTAACAACGACTGCCCCCTAAAACTCGGCCGAGGAATGAAACCAGGTTAAAGTGGGCCTTGTCAGCAATGTTCATTTTTCTTGTGGTTTTGGGATAAATATTCAAGGTGAATCAAGAAAATGGAACTAGCAGTGCTCACTTTTCATCAGGACTGCCATGTATACTTTTCCCCCTGCCCCACTCATGCCATGCCTCTCTCTTCCTGTGCCTCCTTTCATTCCATTCTTCACTGAGCGACCATTTCAGAGAAGATATTTCAAAAACGTGCTGACACAGAAACCGGAATCCCATGTTGCTTCTCTCCCCCAACCAAAAAGTAGACTGCTCACTCCATTTAAAATGTCACTAATAGCAATTCAAGCCTCAGACAGAAGAATATAAAAATATTTCTCAACCCAACTTTTATTCAGGTGTGTAGCATACAGTGGAATGTTCTGGAAACTAGACAAAAATTCGAGTCATAAAAGCCTACCGTGACTTTTCTTGTGTATTATGCCTTCTAAATTTCAGGCCTCCTGACTGGCTTCATTTTAAGTAGCCGAGGAAAATATAATCTGCCAAAGATGGTTTCCAGTGTTCAAAGTCAACTGAGACTGAGCTGGTGTTCAGTAATTACAACCTTGCAATTTCTACGAGATTCTGTCCCCACCAGACCTGCCATCTCCTGTCCCCATTTGTAACATTGTTCATTATATTCAACCTGCTGCCATCACTCTAGAGCTTTCAAAGGTATTCTGGGGGCTATCTTGCTGTAGGACACGGATAATGAAATAGTTAGATGTGACTTGTATTATAATCGCCTCACCTAACCCCCATTTAGGTTGAAAAGTAGACTTAATAAAAGCAGGAGTGAAAGGCACTTTATGTTTTTAATAAGGAGTCTCATATGGTATTACCTGCTGTTTTTCATTGTGTGTCTCGTCACATGGTTTTCCTTTGAGATACATGACAGAAGAAAGCCAAGCACATCTCTTAATCTTAAAGCACTTTAAGAATCTATTGCAGTAATCTACCAAAATTGATCAATAACTTCCAGCTAACAGGGCTGATTTCTAAAGTACATATGTGTACTTACAGAGACAGGCACATTCGTTCACTAGCAAGTAAAGGCCATCTTATGTCCAAGAAACTAGAGGATTCCACTGTATAATAATTTAATGTTCTGTTTGCAAAAGGTAATTATAAAACTCTCATTCCATCTCCTGCTCTGATGGGCTCAGGATGAATTTAAAATGGATTAAGAGGAAATGGATAAGACGTTCTGTATTGCTGAACTCTGCCCGGTGTCATGATATGCAAACAGTGAGCAGAGCGCGGAAACTACTAAATACACACTGAAGAGATGACAGGCTCAAATGCGAGAACGCCTGGATCTGCCAGAGAAAAGGCCTCCTAAAAATAGTGCTAACAATTTACAGAAGAGAAAAATCTAACTGTGGTGTAAAAATCTTTGAAGGCAGAGCTGCTTGGAGCTGGATGCTATAAACATATTCATGATGTGGTGTTTGGAGAGGCATCTATTTTCTATGCATTAATCTCAGATGAGAAAGGGTAATAGCATCTATGGACCTGTAATATGTGAAGGATAAAGAATCGGGCTGATGGCACAAGGCTTTCTTTCCAGATGAGTCTTTCCCACTAATGAGTTCTGTGACATTCAGCAGGGCACAATACCTCTTTAGGCCTTACCTATAAAATGGGTCTGTTAAACTGATCCATGTGCTAAAAGATGTAGGCAGACTGGATATTCAGGAGTTTCCCTAATTCTAGTCTAATTATGATACAAAATTGTTTGTCAATGTTTACGGATCACATTTCTCTAAAGATGTTTGGCACCTCCCTTTTTTTGGTCATTAAGTGTTTTTAAAATAAAAAAGAAATGCAGTCTCATTGTAACACATCAATAATATAGAGACACAGAAAGCAAAGGGCTCAACCTCAAGTGTCCCTCCCAAACCTTTCTTTAGAACCACCCTCTTTCACCCCATGTAAGGTCATCAGTGATAGCAGCTTAATATATATTATTCCATTATTTTCACCATCCTTTTAATATATGCTTACATATAGGTTGGTCTTTAAATAATTTCTTTGATTAAAATGACATCACTTTTCTTTTCATAATTCGTCATGGACATTCTTCCAGGTCAAGGGTAGGCAAACTATCTGGCCATACTAAATGGATTGTCCGTGGTGTTTTCGCACTACACAGGCAGAATCGAGAAGCTGTGGTGGAGACCACCTAAAGCGGCAGAGCCAAAACTATTTACTGTTTATCCCTTTGAAGAAGAAGTTTGCCAACTCTTTTCAGTATGGGTAGTTCCATCTCCTTGCTTTTAGAAAGTTGCATAATATTCCATAGAATGGATATGCATCATCTGCTCAATCTGATTGGCCTGAAAAGTGCAAAGGAATATAGGCTTCGGTACTGTTAGATCCAGGGACTGAAATGATGTATTCAGGAGTCTGTCTGCCTCTGGTTCTTATTTCATCTTTCTTCTCTGTAAGCTCAGTGCTCAATCTTTCCTCTTTTAGTTCTGACAAAATGGACTTCATCACTTCCAATCTTAAATCTCATTCTGTGGTGCCAAGAGAGCTTTCCTTTCCCAGTAGTTTTATCCAAAATCCTGGGTAGGACGTTCACTGGCCAGGTTGCTCAGCCCTGAACCAGCCTCTAAGGCTGGGGCCAGTATTCTATTGGCCATGCATAGAACACATGCTTTCCTCTGGGCCTTGGAGTGTGAGACCAGCCTTACCAAAACATATGGAGTGAAAAATAACAGAAGTATGGTTATCCAAAGATTAACTGGGGTGCAGTTGTTGAAGAAAGGGAACGAATACGAAGAGCGTGAGACGACCAACTACAAGCAAGGATTTCCCAAAGTACATTGCTCAGTTGGATATCTGTACTTTTAAAATTTCAGTCAACATCGCTAAAGTAGTTTCCAGAAAGTTTGTTGTGGTTAATCATATTCTGGCCAGCGATCCTTAGAGTGTTGAGTTTTCTGTATTTCCACTTGTACTGGTTAGTACAACAAAAACATTTTTTTACTGATGTTTGGAAATGGCATCTCCTCCTTTTAAGTTTGCATTCCACTGACTACCAGTGAGATTGGGTATCTTTTTATAGCTATATTATCGGTAATATGTTTATTTTTATATGTCATATTAGTTTTACATCCTTTGCCCATTTTTCTATTGTTGCTTATCTTCTTAACGTATAGTAGAGGCTCTGAGTATATTAGGGATACAAATCTTCTGTTCACCATATATGTTGGAGAAGTTTTTTCCATCAGTTATGTCTTGACCTACTTATGACATCATTTACTACATGTTATGTAGTATGTTATATGTATGCTAAGTCCTGTGAAGGAGTCTTTCCAAATGTAGAAATCAATTCAGTCTCCCTGGCCTGAGAGAATTGAAAGTATTATTCAAAGTTATGTTCATCTCTGTAAATATATTTAAAATGCTCATCTTCAGAAGTTACATGATTTACGGTGTGGAAATACAGCATCATCCAGATTGTTCTATTGCTATGTGATGTTCAGAAAGAGATCTGGGCTCAGACACTCAGTCCCCTTCATCCCCAAGGGGTCATCTGTGCCTGGCCTGGCTCATCTCTACCACTTTTGTCAACTAACAGAAGCCAAGGAATGTTTTTGCTTAAAAGTAAAGACCCTGAATATATCACCTGTCATTCAGATCTTTAGTCTAAAGAAATTGCTTCTAATTATGTAACATCTTTGCTTAATCATCCTACAAGACACTTTTCTTAAAGCTTTTTTTTTTTCATTTAATTCTGAATAAAAATTATAATAGAAAAGAGTGTGTTAAAAGTAGAACAGTTTTGAGTCATTACTGTAAAGGTACAAGTACAGCATTTCTGTGTGCAGAGTAGATGTGCAATAATATACATTTACTTTAATTCTGGATTGGACAGGGGCGCCTGGGTGGCTCAGTCGGTTAAGCGTCTGACTTCAGCTCAGGTCATGATCTTGTGGTTTGTGGGTTTGAGGCCCCCGTCTGGCTCTGCTTTGATAGCTCAGAGCCTGGAGCCTGCTTCGGATTCTGTGTCTCCCTCTCTCTCTGCCCTTCCCCCATTTGCACTCTGTCTCTCTTAAAAATAAATAAAGAGTAGAAAAAAAATTCTGGACTGAACAATTGACATCATTGCACAGGAAACTGATAGACAAAAGGAATGTGGATCGTTTTTTTTTTTTCTATTCTTAATTTCAAGAGTCTTAAAATAGTTTTAATTATCCAACATAGTCGTACTATTTCATTTTAGATTATGATCTTGTAGTGTTGACACAAGAACTTAGTGAAGAATTTTTTTCCCAAGCAGTGCTCATCCATAGCGTATAAATAGATACATTAAAAGATTTAGTTTCCCCGAAATAGATGAAGCTCACTTTTATATTGGATGTTGTTTTCCTTGACTGATTTTTTCAGCTCATTAAACAACCTGGTCGAAATTGTGGGTGGGATTTTCTCTACTGAAAGAGACAAGTGCTTTGCTATTAATCACAAACCAACACGGGGTAATTGGCCAAAGGCCAACTGTATCTGTAGGCAGTCACTGGTTAACTTATTAAGTGCTGCATATTATGTATTAAGTGATCTCTATTATGTATTATGACCACAAATTAATGTTCTAGTCAATAGAATATCATATAAAGAAAGAATTATTGTAAAAGATAAACATAGGTCCCCAATCAGAAAGAATTAGATGACTGAATTGGAAAAAGTGATAAATGTGAATACGTTTTGCCTGATTGGTACCTGAGGGGCTCATGGTGTCTATCTCAGAGACATCATCAGCGTAGACATCTGCATTTGGTGCACTTGCTCCAAGTGATGGCGAAGGGAGAATTCTGACTATTAGGATGTTGAAGCGAAATATGTCAGTCCTCAACCAAATTACATTCCTCCAATGCACATGCCTTCTGATTGAGGAATAGTAATAATAACACATGTGTGGGCACACACACACAATTAAACTCATTAATCCTCTCAACAACTCCATAAGACAAACACTGAGGTTTCCCCCTTTTTGCAGACGAGGAAGTAGAAGAGCAGACAGGGGAAGTGCCTGGTCTAAGGACACCACACCAGTAGGGAAGAACCAGGATTCGAACCCAGGCAGCCCTAGCTCCAGACACATTTAATTTATACACATCAGGATTGCCACACAAGTCATCGTAACGGTCTGGGTGGGATGCAGACTTATGCTCAGCGCTTTTAGGAATACTCTCTCCCTCCTTCCAACACATGTTCATTTGTTTTAGCTTCTGGTGGCGATGACTCATTTACCTCGACCATTGCCCTACTTTACGGATTGTGTGGATTGAAATATCACAACTGGTTGCTATACACACTGCTGCTCCTGACTTGCTAAGCTGTTGGCAGCCTTAATCTTCATATTTAGTTCCACCTGTTTTCTCTTATTCTGTGCACAGTAGGAATGAAAAGCAGCCGAGTTTCTATTTTTGTCTATTAATCAGCTCCACTTCTTGGAAGCCATTTTTAAATAGACCATCCTCCTTTTCCAAGTTCAGCCATCTGTTCGTTGTTGTCCTTGCCCAACTCTTTAACCATCATCAGGGCTCACCTTCCAACCCCCTCCGACATCTCTTTATTCCTATGGAGCCCAGGATGGAATGAATATTCCAATAAGGCCTGACCACAGAGAATGGGACAGCACTTGTGGCCCTCACGAACTATGTAATTCTTTGTAGTTTCCAGGTTTCCAGTTGACATTCCTCCCCTGCCTCTGTCTTCTGCATCTGTGGCGTTCTTATTCAGCAGCAGCCCTTTAACAATGAAATTATGCAAGATTTGCTGCATGGGAGAGAAGTTGCTCTGTTCCTCAACTCCCTACACATACCAGATGCAAACGGTGCCTGCATTGTATTTTGAATTTTGCTAAAGGGGTTATCAGCAGAACACATTTCAAAACAATAATTGGAACCACAACTATTCTAATGTCCCAACTGGGGGGTGTTCATGAATTCAGAGTCTCAGCTAGGGTTTTTTAAGATTTTTAAATTTGAAATAGTTAATTTGGAAAAAAAAAAAGTGGCCAAATACATGTGATTTATTTTTGCATAAGTTATTTAGTTTGATGGCCAATAGTTATTTAAAAGGACTAAAGTTTAAACTCGTTTGTGTGTGTGTGTGTGTGTGATTATGAGATTTTGCTATTATTACTTAAGTTTTTGGGTTTTGGCGAGGAGGGTGGTTCATTTGGTGAAATTGATAAAACACTAAAATCTATCTTTGTATAATCTAAGACAAAATAATTAGCTTCAAATCTTGCCAGAAAATTGTTCAATGTAAATAAAGAGCTACTTGTCTTAATGAAGGAGTTTTTTAATACCAGAGGAAGTTGAGTAGAGTATTAAATATTTAAGAGACAGTGGGTAAAATTCTATGCCACAAGCTGGGTCTACATCTATAGGTAGCAGAATCTTTAGTATAGAACTAAAGAGACTGAACAGAGTAAGGGGTGATCATCAATCCAGATAATTTAATATGATTCCCCATTTATTGTCACTAATTTTTATGAATTGTCCTATATTTCATTTGAGAAATGAGAATATATATTTTCCTTCTCCTTACATTCACATCATTCTTTGTTGAAGGATCTGGAATTTACAACATCAGGTACTTAGAGATTAACGAGCAGTGCAAGATATATGGATCCTTTAAAATATCAAAGATAATCTCTTGATAATTATGTTGGTTATTTGGCAGCTATGTTATAGATGACAGACTAGATTATAAATTTTTACAGAGTAAAATAAGTCAGCATTAAGTACAACTATTATGTTTCATGTCTTTAAAACACTGTTTATTTTGAAAAATTTGCCCATACCGTATAAAGATACAATTAAATTAATCAGTTGCGTTAGCTTATCTGTGTTAGTTTAGTTTAAAAATAGTTCATTGAGGGGCGCCTGGGTGGCTCAGTTAAGTGTCGGACTCTTGATTTGGGCTCAGATCATGGTCTCTCAGTTCTGTGGGATGAGGCCCCCGTGTGGGACTGTGCTGACAGCACAGAGCCTACTTGGGATTTTCTCCTCGCCCCCCCCCCCCCAACCCCCCGCCTCTTCCCTGCTGGTTGCTGGTGCACACATGAGCTCTCTCTCTATCCATATCCTTCAACAAAGAATGATGTGAATGTAAGGAGAAGGAAAATATATATTCTCATTTCTCAAATGAAATATAGGACAATTCATAAAAATTAGTGACAATTAATTAAAAAAATAAAAGTAAAAATCATTCGCTGAAACAAAATAAAATAACACATAGGTATAATTTTTTTTAATTTTTTTAATGTTTTTATTTATTTTTGAGACAGAGACAGAGCGTGAGCAGGGGAGGAGCAGAGAGAGAGGGAGACACAGAATCCGAAGCAGGCTCCAGGCTCCGAGCTGTCAGCACAGAGCCTGACACGGGGATCGAACCCACAGACTGTGAGATCGTGACCTGAGCTGAAGTCGGACGCTTAACTGACTGAGCCACCCAGGTGCCCCGTCACATAGGTATAATTAAGTAAAAAAAGAAATTCCCCCCTTACCCTTTTAATTTTAATTATCAAAATGAAAAACCCACAAAAAGCAGATTGATAATATCCACTGTAGAAGATACATAGGAAAGGACTGTGCTGTTGGTGGGTATGTAAATTGATGAAAATTTTCTGGAGATGAAAAATCAAAACTTTAAACGTATGTGCTGTTTGATCCAGAAATTTCACCTGAGTAATATACCCTATAGAAAATTTCAAGGATGTTCATTACAGTATTATTTGTGATAGAAAAAAAAAAAAACAGGGATAGCTGAAATATCTATCATAGTGGGGATGTTACATGAATTGTAATACATTCTTACTAAGAGATACGGCTTTAAAATATGTGGTAGGTCTCCATGTACATATGTGATGAATTATCAAGAGAAAAAATAGTACCTCATTCACGTAGTATGCTATAATTATTTTTCCTTTCTTGCACAACTTTTTGTTTTTCTTTTGGGTTAATAATTGTCTTTTTTGTCTTCCTGATCTTCTGTGTACTTAGCCCTTGTTCACCTTCAATTACTCCCTCAATTGTTTCAGTCTCCTCTGATGAAACACATTGGATCATGTAAGCACATCTTTCCTGACCTCTCCAACTCTCAGCTGGCTGCTGTCTGGTTATCATCTTATCTCCATCTACCATCATCCCAAGAGGAGCCCTTCACCTTTCTCTAGAGTCGCATCCTCTGTTTCCTGCATTTTGATGAAGCATCTGCTTTTTATAACTTCGTGACTGTAGCAAATATTGTGGGTGCCCTCCCCAGATTCCTTTGATATTTGAAATTTTGTATCCATTGTTGCATAGACAGGCACCTCTGAGGGGTTTTCTTGGTCTATTCACCAGAGAAGCCCTCTCAGCCAGTGAGGGCAATTTTGGTGCCTGTTTTGTCTCTTCCAGTTTCTCAAAAGGATTGAGTCCCAGTTGTCCATTGAGGTGACCTATCCAATAAAGCATTCTTGTTTTGTTTCTTTCTCTTCTTTGTCTTAGTCTACTATTCCCCGAACAGTGCTCCCTAGGATCACCTCCCAAATAAACTATTTGTACTAAAATCCTTGTCTCAGAGGTTGTTTCTGAGGGAACCCAAATTAGAGATATTTTGCATGTTTGGAAAAAGTCTTTAGTATTGATATAGTTGGATATAGAATTCTAGGTTGTAAGTCATCTTATGAAAGTTGAAGTCATGACTCCCTTATATATCAGCTTCTATTATTTTTGAAAAACTGAACACCATTCTGATTCTTGATCCTTTGCAATATAACTTGATTTTTTTCTTTCTGGAAATTTTAGATCTTTCTCTTTGTTTCAAGTGTTCCAAAGTTTCATGATACTATGCTATGATGTAAGTCCTTTTTTTTTTTTTTTTATTGTGATAGGTACTGGGTGAACTCTCAATTCTTGAAACTCCTACCTTACAAGTCTGGGATATTTGTCTGATTTATTTATTTATTTTATTGATAATATTCCTCATTCCATTTTCTCTGTGATGTCTATCTGGAACTTTTATTATCTGATGTTGAAGTTCCTGATCTACCCTTAATTTTCTTCATATTTTCTACTTCTTTTTCATCTCTCTTCCTCTCTCTCTCTCTCTCTGTCTCATTTTTTGCTTTACCTTTTTGGAGAAATTTTTTGAACTATAATTTTTTTCCTTGAAAAATAATGAAATAATGTTTGTTCTTATTTTGTGGATGCTATTATCTTTCGATATCTCTTTAAGGTTATAAATGATAGCTTTTTATTTGAGGCTTTCCTCTTTCATAGTGTCTTTCCTCCAATCATTCCCCCCCCCCTTTTTGTTTTGAGTTATGCATTCTATGTTAAAGCATTTTCTCAGCTATCTGATAATCCTTGGTTGTCTTTTTAGGGACACTCACAAGTTGATTGAAGGCTCTGTGTGCATGAATGAAGTTGTCACCTGTGTGTTTTGCTCTAGTATCCCATGGTCAGGCCACTATATAATCTTTGTGTTTGCTACTTTTGATAACTGAAAAATCTTTCATAGAGTAAATATAACATAATTGATTGATATTGAGCTACTGACTGATACTGAGTATGCATTTAAAGTTGTTACTAGAAATAATTCTCAGATGGACATCTTTTTACACGTATTGGATTATTTCCTTGGAAGAGAGTTTATTTTCTGAGTCTGTCATCTTCATGAAGATGCCACAGAGCAGGAAAGGGTCCACTGGCCTGCCATTGGGCCGCTATGATGGCAACATTGTGGTAAGGTTGTTGTCTGTCTTCAGAGTAAACATCCCTGGGGGCCCAGGTCAGTGGGGGAATGAGTCCAAGTGTCTTCAGACCTTTTTAGATGCAAAGCCCAAATTCATCTTGATTTGATGCATTGCAGTATCATCCTCTTGTTCAGCTTTAGAGAGGAAGATATTTTGCTACTTTTTTAGAATTCCTAGGAATGTCAGTGATAGAGAAAATTTAATGTAGAATTCAGTAGTTTCACATTATTAGAACTTAAACACTTGGTGAGTTGTAATGGTCATAAATGACATAGCATGTGGTGTTATTTTCCCTAGTCGGCTTTACTGAGGCAATAATGGGGTTCATCTACAGGAAAATTACCTGTTAATATTTTTGTCCTTAAGGAACTGGACTGGCATTACCAATTCACTCCTCTTAGCTATTGAACTCCGTGGTAATGTATCTCTGATTTGTCTGTTTTATCTTGTTACCTGGGGAGAGTGGATAGCAGATAGCAGGTAAATGGATGGACTTGATGCCATTCATTTTCTCTCCCCCAAAAGATTATTCTAACCATTGTTATGGATTGAATTATGTCTCCCAAAAAAGAAATGCTAGAGTCCTAACCCATGGTACCTTAATATGTGACCTTATTTGGAGATAAGCTCTTGACACAAGTGATCAAGTTATAATGAGTCACTAGGTGGGCCTTAATCTAATGAATGGTGTCTTTATAAATTGGGGAAATTTGGAACCAGACATTCATAGAGAGAAGATGGTGTGGAGAGACACAGGGAGAGATGCTCATCTATAGGCAAGGAGAGAGGACCTCAGAAGGAGCCAACCTCGGTGACATCTTGACTTTGGACTACTAGCTCCCATAGCTACAAAACGATAAATTTCTGTTGTTTAACCCACCTTGTTTGTGGCGTTGTGTTACAGCAGCCCTAGCAAACTAAAACAATCATTTATTCCATCCCAGTTTATTAATCCAGCTCTTTGTGCCATAGCCTCTGAGCACCTTTCCACGGAAGAAAATCTTAGCTTTAGGAGAATGTCAGGTTCATTTATGCTAAACAGACAATAATTTTCTAACCTCCTAATAGTAAGTATTAAGCGATTTTAAAACATAACTGTTGCTTTTTTTCTCCCCTTATTTCTAAATTTAGAAAAAATAATCTCATTCGAAATGTCGTTTTCATATATGTTAGCAAGCCAATTAAAATATAGGCTTCTGGGTTTTGCCTGGATTGTCGTGATAAAGCTAATTATGAACCCAACACCCCGACTTTCTAAGTTTCCTCTTCTCAAATCAAGCTGGCAGTTCTGTGAGTGTAAAAGCACCGAATGGTCATTACCAGTGTGTGATGAAATCATCGATGAAGAGTTGACAGTTCGTAAGGCAGAGTAATGGTACTCAGATGTTTTGTTTTCTCCTTGGGACATGAGCAAGATCATAATTACAGCATATTTCAAATCATTGCTTACAGGGAAATGACTCACTCCATTATACAGTACTTCGTTGGGGCCCCAGCCATGGATAGAGACAAATATCTTCCTGTCCATGGTTTTCTCCGAGACAGGTGAAAGACAAACAGAGGCTTATGTTTGGAAATTTTACAGTGTATTTTTCCTTTTAATGAGATGCCTGGTAAAATTCAAAACTAATATTTTGCACTGACACTTGGTAAGCAGTGACACATCATCATGTCACACACGTGCTAGCCAGGACTTAGAAAACACAATTCCAGAGTGGTCCCGGAGTCTCCAGATAGCTATGGAATGAGCATTATGCATGAGTAGGTGGAGCCTCTTTGCTTGTGCTCTTGCCATTTTTTACTGACCTTGTTTGGATCTGAACACTGCTGCAGGCACCCTTAAATTGGTGCCTCATGACAGATTCTCCGTTGAGTAGTCATACAGCCAAATTTACTGTAAGTTCTTTTTCTATTCTTTCTGGACCATTTGCCCAACTAATAATAGTTACTGTTATTCTTTGACTCGACTAGTAACTGAACAGTCACTTTTTATCTAGTTTTTTTTTATTCGATAAAAATTCAATAAGAAACTGCCCACTTTATGGGAAAACTGATTGCATGAAGAAAGGAACTAAAATTTGATATTTTTATTATTCATTATGGTCAAAGACCTATTGGCATTTATATCCTCATTACGTGTTATTTATGACGGCGTTGAAATTTACCATTCTCTGGGGCTGGTCTGTTGTTAGTTTTTACGTTGGTCTCCCTTCCACCAGCTTCTTGCTGTTCAATCCTTCTATCATGTAGATACCTGTCAAGCATCCTGAAATCTTTTTGTCTTTCAGTGGGTCTCCAGCGTCAGAGGCTATAGTGGCTCCAATCGCAATCATCCACCTGCATCCAGCAACTCCTTAGACATCAGAGTTCCCCAAGGTGTCTTCCTTCTCTTCTTGTCTTTCCATTTGTTCCTGCTGGGCAATTACCACCCATTCCCTGGGCTCCAACAGATATTGATGACTCCCACAACTGCATCTCCTATTCCCAACTGCCTCCTCAACTCCAGACCTATCTCACGATTACAAAAAACATTACTGACTGCTTTCTGTGTCCCACAGGTATGTCAAACTTAACACGTCCACACCAAATATGTCATGTTTTCTCTGAAACTCCTCCTCTTCTCAAAGAGCAACCCTCCATGAATGGAATCTCCTCTTCTCTAGTCTCCTGAACTAGAATATCCAGCTCGTCTTCAGCACCTCTCTTTGCCTATTCCCCTCACGTGCAGTTATCATCAAAATCTATTGATTCTTTCCCCTAAGTCTCGATTCTGTTCCTTCCTCTGGAACCCCACTAGGCAATAAGCTTGCCTGGACAATTGAATTAATCTATTGTTTCATTGTTAGCCATTTTCTCTTTCAGTCTTCCTTCCACACTGTCTCCAGAGTTATCTTTTTACTTGAAATCAGATCATTTCAATCTCCTGGTCTGAATCTGGCAGATTCTGCCTTTCAATCCACTGCCTTCACATAGACATTGAAAGGCATGTGCAATCTTAGCTGAAAACCAAATATCAAGTTTCACCTGCCTCCAGGTAGAGCTCCATTTCTTACTGTGTTGAGGGAATCTGGTTCTCTGCATACGTGATTCTTTTTTATTTTCATTGACTTGCAAATCCCGTGTCCCTATCTCACTGAATGGCACTGCTACATGTCCACTGGTCAAAATTTGAAAACAAAACTTCACAGTGATCCTCAGCTTTTCTCTATCTCTTCATACATAGCTCCAAATAAAATTACATCACTACTCTCAGTACTTCTCAAATATGCCCACGACTTTCTACCTCTACCGTTGTCTTTCTCCTGGATCCCTACAAAAGCCTCTGACCTAATCTCCCTATCTCTGGGTATGCTTCTTTGCCATTCTCCTGTCTGCCACACAAGATGTCTTCTAGAATGCACAGTTTATCATGCCCTCCTTTAAAAAATATTTCAGAGGCTCTCAGCAGAGTTTGGGATAAAAACTGCACTGCCGTTGGCTCCTGCCCTTTTCCCAGGTGCAGGGTCCTCTACTGTCCTCCCCCCCTTTAGCCACACTGGGCTTCTCATTTCTTTAGCATCGTATACTTTGCCTTATTTCCAAGTCTTCATGTAGGTGGGTCCTTTTCCCTGGAACTATCTTCTCTTTCCTTTTCACCTGGCTAGCTCCTATTGAGCTTTTAGATCTCAGCTCAAGGCAACTCCCTCTGGCAGTATTCCTCCTCGCCCTTTGACTTCATTAGGCGCCCTTGCTATGTTCTGGCATAGCTTTCCGCTGTCAGAACACATGTCACAAATGAGTGCAATTACTTGTTTAATCAATTATCTCCTGTTTCCCAGGTGGAATGTGAAGCGAGGAAGGATATCCAAGTATCCTGAGCCAAACACAGTACCTGGCAGGTAGTAGGTATTTGATAAATACCTACTAGCCTTGTAGTGAGACAAACACACAGGGCACTTTAAGAAACTGCCTACATAAAACTGATGTTGAAACAATGAGTAATGAATTGATATTCTTCACCTTGAAATATCTTTCCTTCCCTTATCTGTGTGCTAAATAATCCTTGAAGAATCTGTTCAAAAGTCATGTTTTATTTTGAAGCCTTACTAGATCCCATCATCTTCTCCTCATTTACACCCTTCCCTATGTGTAAATCAACTCCTTCCTGGCTTGGATGTTTCTGGCAGCATAAACGTTTATAATAAATTATAAGCTTACCATATTGGGATCATTTGTTTATATGAACCCTACAAAATGATGAGATCTAAATTAGTGATCATAATTCATTTCTTTTTGGTTTCCAAGCATCTGGCTAGCAGAGATCCTAGCTCATAATACTTACTGAATACATGAATGAATGACTGAATGAATGAGTAAAGAGGGATGAGTAAGTTAATATCAATGCCTGAACTCCCTTGTCTGATTTTTGCATCCCCCTTTCAATTGCCTTTTCTTCCCCCCTCATGTATTTCTGTTCTTAGTTCTTTGCCTCAACAAACAAATGTGACTTTGCCACATTTCAAATGTGGCTTTGCTCATGTGACTTGTTTATTTCCTCCTTTGCACCTTTACCCAAACCATTTCACACCTCCTCTTATTCCCTGTGCCTCCTGGATGCCTCACATTGAAATTGCTCCCCATGTTTAACTGCCAACTATTATGATTATTCATTTAGCTATTGCTTTGCTCTTTTATCTTATGTTTACGTAATTTAAATTTTCCATTTTTATTTAGTACTTTTTAAACTATTTTTTTCCCTCGGTGTGTTTTTAAAATTTTAAAAATCTCTTCAGAGACTTAACAGGTCAGAGAAAGTCGTATCAGTCAGGATACAATTCCCAAGACTCAGTGGCTTAAAACAACATATAGTTTTTGTTTTTGTTTTTAATGATTCATACATTCTCCCTGTTATAGGTCATTTAGGACTTTTTCCCACTTGGTCTTACTTTAAGACCCAAGCTGATAGAACACAGCAGAAAGAGAGCACTGCAAATCTCATACTGGCTCTTCAAATTTTACCTGGAAGTGACGCTGCTTATTTGCGAAGCAAGCCATTGTACCATGCCTAACTCTGACGGGTAGAGAAATGCAACGTCACTGTACACATGGAAAGAGTAGAAGTCTTTGATGAACAGCACTAACGATCACATAAGACTTCTTTCTATTCCTTTTGAAGGTTTGTGTAGGTTCTAGTGTATAACAGTAAATGCTAACTCTTTGCTGGACCTAAAGGATGTTCATTCCACAGCTCTGCCTTGACTGGATTTTGAGTGGTGGTTCTCCTGGAGATGAAAGTTCTGCAAAAGTCAGAAAATGAACTGCACCCAAAATACAAAGGCAAAAGAAAACCCGTTTTAGATGCTTTAGCACTTTCTGAACCTGGCAGTGATAAAGACCTCACTAATAGTGTAGATGAACTTGATATTGTGGCCCTATTTAAAAGCACTAAATCCTCCCAGCTGGAGATAATTGATGAAATGGCTATATCTCCAAGTTTCTCTGGCCGCCACTAACAATGTTAAATTAGATACCTAGTAGCAGCATTTTGAGGAGACGGGAAGCCATCTGATACCAGAGAATAGAAAATAGAAACAGATAAAAGCATCAGAATCCTGAAAGCTTTTGTGTGAATTTTCTGAAGTTCAAGCTGTACTACCTTAAGAAGTTGAGTTGTAAAGATAATGAACATGGAAAAGGTGATATATATTGTATAGTTCTTAATCGTGCTCCATGTGGGGGGATAAACATGATGTGAATAGAAATCCCCAAAGATGTCTTCCCTGTCTCGTCCCCTGATATGTCCATTAGTAGCCAGTAAGTCATGGTGAGAAAAACTGGGGCAGTTGTGAACAATATAGTGTACTGTAGGGTTAAAACCCTCAATTCCATCATTTGTAAAATGGAAAATGTACTTTGGGAAGAGTACCTACCTCCTAGGTTTGCTGTGATGATTTAGTAAGATAAAGAATGCAAAGCATTTAGCTCCATGCCCAGCACAGTAAATGTTAGCTGTTAGGATTACTGTACAGTTATTTTCTTTTTTTTTTTTTTTTAATTTTTTTTTTTTAACTTTTTTTTTTTTGTTTGTTTTTGTTTTTTTTGGGGGGGACAGAGAGAGACAGAGCATGAACGGGGGAGGGGCAGAGAGAGAGGGAGACACAGAATCGGAAACAGGCTCCAGGCTCCGAGCCATCAGCCCAGAGCCCGACGCGGGGCTCGAACTCACGGACCGCGAGATCGTGACCTGGCTGAAGTCGGACGCTTAACCGACTGCGCCACCCAGGCGCCCCTGTACAGTTATTTTCTTATGCTGGTTATTGATTTGTTTTAAGATAGTGGCATTTGCTCTATTTCCGAAACAGGAGAAATAAACATTTTACCTTTGATAGGAAAAAGAAAAAGAACAAGGCAATTCCATATCACCACGCAAAGATCAGCGTTTTTCCAACTGTCATTTGACCGGTTAGTGGGTCATGAAGTTAGTTTAGTAAGTCATGGCCAGTATTTAAAATAGGAAATAGGGGTTCTGGGTAGCTCAGTGAGTTGAATATCCAGCTCTTGATTTTGGCTAAGGTCATTATCTCTTAGTTCATGGGATTGAGCCCTGCGTCGGGCTCTGAGCTGACAGCACAGAGACTGCTTGGGACCCTCTCTCCCCTTCTCTCTGCCCCCACTCTCAAAATAAATAAGTAAACTTTAAAAAGTAAAATAGGAAATAGAGTACAAACTCGAGGGAGTATTTGACATCCATGAACAGATACTTTTTCATGAAAATGTTATTTCATGTGTGGAGCATGTGGCTTTGTTAATGTGTACTTACACTGAGTTAAAATGTAAAATGTATTTCTAATCCTGGGATGTGGTCATAAAGCCCCCAAGGTCATAATTCTAAATAAATGTACATGGCTTCCAGCTTAGGAAAGACCCCACATCCCAAGAATAATTTTCTAAAAAAATGTTCTTATAAACCACATTTGACTTGTATAAGTGTAAAATACTAAATATGATGACAACTAGTTTTATAGGGTTTCTGGGGTCAAAAAACAGTTGAGGAATTTTCTCCCTGTCTCCTTTCATACTCCCCAATCCAGTGAGATTTCTTTTATAATAATGTAAACTATAACACATTTCAAATATAAGAGTGCGAGCGCCATTCTGAAATCCTGATGAAATCTGCCTGGCTTAAACCCTTGGCCTAGCCACCCAGTTAGCATGCTAATCTAGTCAGCTCTCATCATCAGATGGCCTAGTCACTACTTGGGACCCAAGCTTCCATTTTTTTTCTTTTTATAAGTTTTTTTTTATATTAACATTTTAAAAAATGTTTTATTTATTTTTGAGACAGAGAGAGAGAGAGACAGAGCATGAGTGGGGATGGGGCAGAGAGAGAGGGAGACACAGAATCCGAAGCAGGCTCCAGACTCTGAGCTGTCAGCACAGAACCTGTCACGGGGCTTGAACTCACCAAGCGTGAGATCATGACCTGAGCCAAATTCGGACGTTCACCTGACTGAGCCACGCAGGTGCCCCATCTTTTTCTAAATTTTTAAAAAATGTTTATTTCTATTGGAGAAAGAGAGAGAGAGACAGTGTACAAGTGGGGGAGAGGCAGAGAGGCAAAAACAGAATCTGAAGCAGGCTCCAGGCTCCGAACTGTCAGCACAGAGCCCATCACGGGGCTTGAACTCACAAGCCGTGAGCCCATGACCTGAGCCGAAGTCTGACGCTCAACCGACTGAACCACCCAGGTGCCCCCCAAGCTTCCATTTTAACAAGCACTTCCCAAATATAAAACAAAAGCAAATGAAATTTGGAAAAAAAAAAAAAAAAAAAAAAAAAAAAA